>NC_090940.1:607237630-607540660 GCF_040938575.1 Ambystoma mexicanum
TCTAGCAAGACTGAAGAAAATACAGTGCAAGAAAATGCATTTAAATGACCACCATTAGTGTTTGTGCCCCTCCACAGCATGTGGCTTTATGCAGGCTGCCCTTCCAATCACCCACCATTCTCACCTTAAGGGGCATGCCCATTTCTATAGCTGCACACCCCCCACCCATTACCTGCAAGCACTGCTGCACCTACAGCAATTTATATGGATAATACGGTCGAGCTGGGATTTTTAGCTGTTTGGGAACATATAGCATGTCCCAAGCAGTTTATTGAAATAATCCAGGCATGCAAAATAGCGAAGTGACATGTTACAGTGGCTTGTTATTGACAGGACTCTGGTTCGAATCCCCAGTAGGAGAGAAATTTAAGTTGCGCCCTGGAACGGTAATTCGGGTTACATGAACTATCATGGATTTCCCTGAGAAGTAAGGGAACGTCGTACCCTTTAGTTCCCGCTCACTTGGACTTCTGCTTCACCTTCAGCGAACAGGGTGCTGCTGCCAGTGCTGCAGGTAGAGGTCTTGGTCCTGCAGCAGTTACCCTCACTGCTCCCTGATGGTGTTTTGGTGTTTAGGGGACAGAGCTGTTCTATCTCAGTCTAGGATGAATTCACCCCTATGGCAGTAGACTGGAGCAAAGAAGAAAATCACCACATGCCCAAAGTAGCTGCAGAGTATCCTAATCTCCCTCCGGTCACCACTTTTATTTTTAACCACCACCGTAGCTAGGTCCAAACAGATCATTGGGTCATGCAACGTCCAGAAAGGTAACATTACCCTGTCCACATTCTCCACCATACGCAGCTTCTCCACCACCAGCTGTTTCACCAGCCTGTCAGCATGGAACCCATAAGTTACCTCCTTCCTCTCCCAGCTGTCACTTTTGTAGGCATGCAGCCACTTAGCAACTAGACACTTTGTCACAGGGTTCAACACACTGAGTGATTTACAATTCTATCAATATTTGGCACTCAGTTCCTCCCTTCTCAAATCCAATGGCAATATCCCGGCCAGCACCTGCACAGCTTCAGTAGGCGATGACCTAACCGTTCCCGTCACAATCCTCAATGCCCTCGCTTTGATACCATCCAACAAACCAAGATGATTCTGACTGTAACTATTCTGCAGTTGAACCCCAAACTTCAACAAACTCCTGACCATTCCTATATATAACATCCTCATACTCCTCTGTCTTCCCCCCAACTCCTGATCTGACACTCCGCTCAACAGATTAAGCTGCCCTTTACACTTTGCCACCATCCTCTCCACCTGTAACTTCCAAGACAACTGCTCATCCAGAAATCCATGAGATACGAAACAACATACAAACTGTTTTGAAGGAGGATAATGTAAAACCTCATTTCCAAGACCAGACTTCCATGACATCCAAACTCTTCTGCAATTTCCCTTGGATCACTCCGTCCAGCTTACTTCTCACCATATCACCCCAACATCCGCATAGAACGCAACCTCCGATCCAAAATGAAGCATAATACGGAAGAGAAAACACCAGTTCGTAGGTTATCAAGCCGCCTCCGATCCCGCATCTGAAAGGAACGCAAAGAAAATGTGAAGGTAAGCGCAGCGAGTCATCTTTTTTCGCCCGCTTAAACTTATTAGCGCACAAGCCAATCTCAACAAATTACGCTACTTGTAGGAGAAATGAAGAGAAGAGAATACTTTTAAACTCAGAGTCTTCTGTTCTCCCTCGCCGAGTTTGCCAACCTCGAAACTGGGAGAAAATGAAAGCAGGAAACGTACTCTCAGGCAACTTTCTTCGATGAACACAGCAGCAAAGTTAAAAACAACTGTTAAAGAGTGCTTCTAAAAAAGTGAGTGCCCATTTAAATACAGGTTTCTTATACCTACCCTAATGGTCACCTTTCATTATATCTTTTATTCACACAAATGTTATCTATAATATAAATGTATAAAAATAAGACACATTGGTTTTGGCTAAAGCTTTTGGGAAGAAGTATGTGTAGGTGCTCAAAATACAATAGAAGGCACAAGAGTGAAACTGCAATCTTTTTATTTTCAGATAAATGTTTATGAACTACAAAGCCGAAAAAAGGCTTCTTTTCGCTCCGGAAGAACTGTCTGACAAAAAAGACAGTGAAACACGTGTCGAGGGCATATGGCTGTTTATTTTACTTGAAAACAAAAAATAAAAACCACGGATAAATTAAGGGAAATTGATTTTCTCTCTTTATTTTCTAAAATAAATTAATCCGTCTTTCTAAAGGACCACATACTGATTTCTGCATACAGTCTGACCAGCCTCAGACTAGGAAACCACAGTGCAGCCCAGCAGAAATTATAAAATCTAAAAAAAACAAAAAATCATAATTAACACGTACAATAACAACAAAAGGCTCGCCAAAGAGTTATGTAAGGCTGGAAAAAGGACTCCTTTGACCTTTAAACTATACTAGTTATTGAGAAACAACTTAGGCAGAATCAAACAAATAAAATTAGTAAATTACAGAGTAACCAAAAAGGAAATTTATAGTTGATATGGCATCGACCTATGGACAAAGAGAACTAGAGGCTGGTCAACTCTTCACAAAACAACACAATCACAAATCAGGAAAACAATGATACAAACACACAATCATTAAGATCATTGTTCAACAGACTAGAACAACTACAAAAGAAATAACTTTCACAATGGTGGGAGGTGAAAACAATGGAACAATACCTTAAAGTGAATCGAATACCGAGAGGTCTACGTATCTGCATCTTCCCTTCCTTCGATGAGGAAGACATAGAAGGATTTCAAGAATGGGAAGAACTAATGACCCATACTTCAAAAGAAATGATGCTGAGACTAATTAATAATGCTAAAAAGGCTCATGACAAACTAACCAAAGAAATAGAAAAACTAAATGCACCAGAAGCAACATTTAAAAATTATCAAATACTTGATGACTATATACAGTGGTATACCAAAGAATTAAAAATAAAAAAACAAAACGAGTTCAAAAGAGACGAAATTGACTATAAGTTCAAAAGGGTATATACTTTTCAAAAAGCTACAGGGCAAACAAAATACACACCAAAGCATAGTACAAAACCCAAACTGATGCAACAGGGAAACAACAAAATACTGAAATTCTATCAGAACAAACAATCTCTCATATGGAAAATACGGCCAACCCCTTAAATTTAGCAGAAGAGAAAGATGTATATACATTGGAAAAAATTGTGGAAGAAATGGATATCGAAATAGACTTAAGTGAGGAAACCAAACTAAGGCCAACATCAACATTCATATGATGATATGATATGATATGGCATTTGTAACGCGCCTATACACAAGTGTTTCAAGGCGCGACGAGGCAGGGGGGGAACAAGGGGAGACAGACAACGATCCTACTAGCCCAAGTGTCATTCAGATCGCGCAAGTGCAAGGGTAGGGGGGACCGAGAAAAGTGCAAGGGGAAGGGGAGAGGGGAAAGTGCAGTACATGGTTAGTAGAATAACAGATAAATAATAGGGCCAGCTGGTGGCAAGTGCAAGGAAGTGCAGTACATGGTTAGTAGAATACAAGATAAATAATAGGGCCAGCTGGTGGCAAGTGCAAGGTAAGTGCCGGGAGAAGGGGCTGTAGGATACAGAGACAGTCCCGTAGTGCAGGTAGGCAGTGCAGAGAAGTGTGGCTGGGCCAAGGACCGAGATCGGTGAGTGGCCCAGTTGCAGATTCAGTGTAGGTTCAGTGATTTTAGCAGGGGAGAGAGGGAGAGAAATCAGAGGCAAAGAGGAAGGTTTTGAGGTGCTTCCAGAATCGGAGATGGTTCTCCTCAAGTTTCAGGGAGGCAGGAAGGCTGTTCCAGAGGGAGGCCCCTGCTGCGGAGAGAGATCTACCCCCAGCTCGTTGCTTGGAGAAGCGGCTGACCCTGAGGTAGTTGGAGGTGGATGAGCGAAGAGCTCAAGAAGGAAGATATTTAGGAAGAGAGAGTTGTAGGTATTTTGGCCCAAGGTCTCAGAAGGCCTTGTGGCAATGCAGAGGGTTTTGAACTTGATCCTTGCAGCCACTGGGAGCCAGTGTAGTGATTTAAGTCCTGGAGAGATACGGTCCCTGGGCTTGAGGCCAAGGACAAGTCTCGCAGTCCTGTTCTGGATGAGTTGCAAAGGGCGGAGAGTAGAGGCAGGAAGATTTAGATAGAGGCTATTACAGTAGTCCAACTTCGAGAGAACCAGGGCTCTGGAGACAGTGAGCTCTGGGGGAAGGAGAGGAAAGGAAGGATACCTCTGAGGAGGTGTAGCTGGTAGTGTGACTTCTTAGAGACGTCAGATATGTGAGGAGAGAAAGAGAGTGTGGAGTCGAAGATGACCCCGAGGTTTTTTGCCTTGCTGGTAGGAGCAGGAAAAGGGCCAAGGGAGGCCGGCCAGAGAGCTGCAGGGAAGGAGGGAGTGGGTGTGCCGATAAGTAGAATCTCAGTCTTACTGGCATTAAGGCAGGGGTTGTTGGCGGCGCACCATTCCTGGATAGCAGAAAGACAGAGTTGAGGGAAGGGGAAGAGGAGGCTGAGGGTAGCCTGAAAATGAGCTGGGTATCATCCGTGTAGCACTGAAAGTTGGGACAGAGAGCGGCGATGCGGTGAGCAAGAAGTTCCAGATACTGGTTGAACAGCCAGGGGGAGAGGTTAGATCCCTATGGGACACCACAGGTAGAGAAAAAGATGTCAGAGAGGAAGGAACCCAATTGGACCTGGGAGGGTCGATTGGAGAGGAAGGAGGTCAGCCACGCCAGAATCTGACCGGTGATACCTAGGTTATCACGGAGATGGTTGAGCATGATGGTGGGGTTGACAGTGTCAAAGGCAGAAGAGAGGTCGAGCAAAATGAGAACACAAGGGGTGTTAGAGTCAAGGTTTGAGAGCAGGTCCTCACGGATGTTCAGGAGAGCAGTTTCCGTGCTTCTGGCAGCTCTGAAGCCAGACTGATGGTCATGAAGACTACCAACAGATTCAGCATGGAGATTAAGCTGGGAGATGGCCAGTTTCTCCAGGAGCTTGCCCAGGAAGGGAGTGATAGAGATTGGGCGATAGTTAGCTGGGCAGGAGGGGTCGGAAGAGGGTTTCTTAAGAAGGGGGTGCACAAGGGAGTGCTTGAGGGGGGATGGGAAGACTCCAGAGGCGAAGGAGTGATTGCAGAAGTCAGCCAGGGCAGGAGCCAGGGCGTCGATGGGGTCCTTGATAGTTTTGGAGGAACAGGGGTGGACCTGTTTTGACGAGACTTTCATAGATCGGACTTGTCTCGAAACCTTGTCAGCTGAAAAAAGGAGAAAGGCATAGAAGGAGGGAGGAGGGGTGGCTGCAGAAGGGCCAGAGGGAGAGCAGGGAATAGAGGGGGGGGTGATAGGAGGAGAGTGAGGACAGGATGTCCTGAGTTTTTGAAATGAAGTGAGAGGCCAGTGCCGTGCAGAGGGCCTGGGAGGGGACAGGAGAGGTGGGGACTGCAGCAGGGTTGGCCAGCTCCTTGCAGATTTTAAAGAGTTCAGCCGAATTGTCAGATGCCGTAGAGATGCGGGCTTGGATAAGGGCTCTCTTCTTAGTGAGAACGGGGAGCCGGTATTGCCTTTGGAGCAGGCAGCAGGCCAGTTTGTCCGAGGATGAACATGAAGCACGCCATTTCCTCTCTGCCACCCTGCACTTGCGTTTAAGGGTGACTAGATCATACCAGCCTTAGCACAAGAAAAGGTCATAGACCTATTTCACAAAGCAACATTATGTGAACTGAGATCACAGTACTTTTCAGGCAGACCATCCAACAGGAAGCATAACATCAAATGGCAAGAAATAATTGCAATAGACCAACTAAGAAACAACTCTGAAATAACAATTAAAAAAGCCGACAAGGGAGGCAACATCAACTAATGAATACCAAAGATTACATCACAGCAGCAGAGGAACACTTGATTCAGGAATCATGTTATGAAAAATTACAGACAAATCTGATAGCAGAACTTGTTTCGGAGTGGACATCTATGCTATCAAATTGCACAGAACAAAGTTTGCTAACGGAAATGGAAAAAGACTTTCTTACCAACCATTTCCCTATCTTGGCTACCATATATTTCATTCCAAAAATACACAAACCATATCAATCATTTCCTTCCTTCAGGCCTATTATCAACAGCATAGGCTCTACCACTGAGCCAATATCAAAATACATTGATACACACTTGCAGCCTTTAGTACTTGGTCTAACCTCCTTCATAAGAGATACCAAACATGTTATCCAACAAATTCAAGTAATTAATTGGAAACGAAATTATGTATTGGTCACATTGGACGTCTCCTCTCTTTATACGAGTATACCCCATGAAAAAGGCTTAGAGACAACCAATTATTTTCTAAAAACAAGATCGGTCTCATATTTTAGACAAAATGAGATGCTTTTGGAAATGCTCAATTTCACATTAAACAACAACGTTTTCCTGTTCAACAAGCAAGTCTACAGACAGAAACAGGGGATGGCCATGGGAGCGAAATTTGCACCACTTATGCCAACCTATATGTTGGACACTTTGAATTAGAGCATGCCTGGACACATGAAGCCTTTACCAAATTCAACAACATTATAGATTGGGGCCGGTATATCGACGATATACTTCTGATCTGTAATGGAAATTCAGAAGCTCCAAACAAATATGTTAATTACCTTAACACTAACCAATACAACCTGAAATTTACAATCAACCAAAGTCCCAATTGAATACAATTTCTATACTTGGAAATATATATAAAAAATGGAAGAATATTGACCACATTATACGTCAAACCAACTGCTGGAAACAATCGTACATGCAGAAAGCCATCATCCACAACATGTAATATGGTGAAATGTTGAGAATAAAAAGGAACTGCTCAGAACCACAAGAATATGAAAAACATGCAGAAAAGGCAATGGACAAATTCAAAGGAAGAGGGTACAGGAACAAACCCCTTGAAAAAGACTTGAATTTAATCAAAAGAACATGATTTTTTTCAAGGTTCGGAAGAAAACTCCCCCTCTAGATGTAGCAAGTTCAACATTTGTTTGTCAGCTTGTTCCATTTCTAAACAGTCAGGTCTAAAGTTTGGAGACTTCCGGGGTACTCAGTTTCCTCTAGACTCTTTTGTAGGTTGGTTTATCATTTTTAGTGCTAGGTCTATTAATTTAACAGCTGCTATGGTCCATCTTCTGGTTTCACCCGAAATCAGTCTATTCCATATGGAATGAAAGTCCACCGTTGCAGTGTCGATGAGTAGGGGCGACAGGTAAGTGTGACGGTTCTGTTTTGTCTCAGGGCACACCAGCGCCAGGTGTTTTAGTGTTTCTGGACACTTTGGTTTTTTGCATAGGCGACAGCCATTTTCTGCCAATGATGTTCTGATTGACAGGAATTCACGCGTCAGGAGCAGGTTTAATCTTGCTTTCATAAACAAAGTCTGCAATAGTTTGTTTGGAAATTTGATACAATCATTTTGAGGTACTTTGACTTTGTTAAATGTGGGCGGAAGGTGTGCCAAAAGTTTGTTAGCGCTTGCTTTCTCGATGGTATCAATCCAGTCCTTAAATTCAAATTTTTTTTTTACCCTTTGTGGATTGTTTCTCAGATCCTCTTCTGAGCAGGCCACCTCGCTCAGTGTTTTTTTTTGTCGGGTGACCCATATATTTAGGGCCTTGCATTTTGCGCTTCTAACTTCTTCCGCAATGATGTTATATATAGGCAGTGTGTCTGCTACCAAGATTTTTCTATAGAGTAGTATCGCACTTTGTTCCACTAGGCCTGCCAAGGAGACTAGGCCCAATTCCCGTCTGATTGTTGCCATTTGTGTTGATTTTGGTAGTCCCAAGACGGCTTTCCAAACGTAACCTTCCAGTTTGTTCCATAAAGTTTGGGGCATGTTTAATGAAGCATCCATTCCATAGATTAAAAACGGCACCACTTTTGTTCTGTAAAATTGGATGGAGGGGATGAGTGAAAATCTTCCAATTTTTTTGTTAACCAGTCCGGTCTGTGCCGTCAGCCGCTTTTTCTCCCAGAGCGGGTCTTGCATTGAATTTTCTCTGGCTGAACCATCGATTATCACTGCTAGATATTTGAAATTCCTTACCACTTAAATTTTTGTTTTGTCAAGGTACCAGTTTTGATTTTTCGTTACCTGTTTGCCTTGTTTGTCTAGAATGAGAATTTTCATTTTTATTTTGTTGATTTCCAAATTATTTTCTTCGATGTATCTTGACAAATCCTCTAATTTTCTTTGCAAGCCGATTTGGGTCTGATCTATTAAGATCAGGTCGTCTGCGTATATCAGTCTAGGAATAGGTGTTGTCCCTATTTTCAGGGGGAAAGCCCTTATTTTTGCTTCCCACTGTTGTAATCGCCTACGAAAGAGATAAAGAGTGCCGGGGTAAGGGGCAACCCTGTTTGACTCCTCTGTTGACTGATATTTCCTCAGACAAGGTGCCTTGTCTGTTTAATTTAATCCGGATCTTCGTATCTGCGTGGAGGGCGATGATTGGCTCCAGAATCTCTGTTGGGCAGTCCCAATTTTTCAATTTAGCCCAAAGTTTTACTCGATCGATTTTATCGAATGCTTTTGATAAGTCCACGAAGGCCAAATATACTTTTGGTGCGCCTTCTTTCACGTTGAGCTTTAGGATGTTTAGCAGCAGAATGTTTACGGCGTTACTGCCATTTTTCTGGAAGCCCATTTGAAAGTGATTGTTACAGGGTATGTTTTTTTGTCCACCTCCTGAAGAGTTCGAGTAGGCTTGAAGTGTAGATTTTCCCGATGATGTCTAAGGGAGCTATTGGTCTTTAGCTCTCCGGGTCTTCTCTTCTTCCTTTCTTGAAAATCGGAACAATGATGGCCCTCAACCATGTTTCAGGAATCATTTTAGTTCTTCCACAGCGACTGAAGATTTTTTAATAACTGCTGCCCAGTCTTTAGGAGACTGCTTCAGGTCTTTATTAGTCAAACAGTCTGGGCCCGGTGCTGTCAACCTTTTGAGTTTGGCAATCAGCTTCTCGATCTCATCTGTGTTCGTCACCTCTGCCCATGGAGTGGTAGATACCCCATTTACGGTGGGTTGGCTAGAGTTCGGGAAGTCGAAGAGAGCAGTGAAATGCGTTATCCATTGAGCTTCCGATATAGAGTTCGAGATCTCGTTATCTGGTTGGATAGTCATTGTTTTAATCAGCGACCAGAAATCGCTGGATCTTTTAGTGCTCAGTCTTCTCAGCATTTCTTCTGAGTCGTGTTGGTATAGTACCGATCTTCGGTGTTTTATCCAGCTGGTGTATGCTTTAGCTTCTTCCTGCCAACATCTCCATCTTTCAGCAGTATTCATTTTTATAGCAATTCTCTTCAGTTTCCGCAGAACTCTTCTTTTCTCAACTACCAATTTGTCATATACGTGTTTCGGTTGTTCCATTTGCTTTTTCTGTCCAGATATTGTGACTCTGTGGGCCAGTAAGAGTGGAAGATAGTTAGGTCTAACTGACACATCCGATTGTGTCTTCGTAGTTCCCTTCACATTGTAATTGGCATTTATCTTCCTCACATCTGTTGTGGTAAGGCGAAGCCTTGATAGCTGGTTATTTATGGCAATGTTGTATTTGTATGACTGTTTGGGTAGATGCTTTCCTTGCCAAGCACATTGAAGTAGATTATGATCGCTGTGAGCAGTTCTTTGTACATTAAAGGTGTTTATAGTCTGGAGGAGACCTTGGCTCACGTAGATATAATCAAGTGTGGCTTTAGAATTGAGCCGTTCCCACGTCGGGATTGTGTCTTGCTGCGGAAACAGAGATGCAATGTTGTGCAAGTTTCTTAGGTTTGTTAGGCTTATCTAGGCCTTTCCTCTTTCTACTGCTGGTGTGTGTGGAATCGGGTCTAGAGGATCATCTGTGACTTTGGAACAGTTTGCGTTCAGATCCCCGCATATGATGATGTCTATTTTGTCATATGCCTCGTAGATCTTATCTATTGTTTCCCCTAAGACTGAGCAGAACGCTTTTGTTGTTATGTGCTGGGGGTTCCAATATGGGTTTATGATCGCCAACTGTGTCTGGAGGTTTGCGTCTTGGCTGGCTGATTTATGACTCCACTTTAGCAGAATAGCCAACATCTCGTATGATTTTTTTCAGTGTTTTTGTTAT
Organism: Ambystoma mexicanum; assembly: GCF_040938575.1. NCBI lineage: Eukaryota > Metazoa > Chordata > Amphibia > Caudata > Ambystomatidae > Ambystoma > Ambystoma mexicanum. The sequence continues at coordinate 607,247,791 of NC_090940.1, forward strand.
AGAAAAACCCGAGCCTATTTTGATTGCGGTCAAGAGCCCCGCCGACAGACGGCCCAAAAGGTCTTTTGCTGCCAGTGATATTTCTACCGTAAAACTGTCAAGAGAAGGCTTGTCTACCAATCAAGTTTCCTGTAGGCACAGGATGTCGAAATGGCCCAGGTCGATGTCCCCTGTCGTCGTTAGGTGCGTGTGTCCTCTTGTGTTCCAGGATCCCAAGGTGTAAATATCAGTGTGGATTTCTAGAGATCCTTTGTGCACGGAAACTGAGGACGATGGTCGTTGCTATTTTTTACTTTTTGGCATTAGAGTTGATTTCAACCAGGTCCACGGACCCTTTGGAGAAGTTGCCTCCCTAGTCCTGCTTGGCTTTTTGTTGCGGGTTTTATACATCTCTCTGTATTTGCCTCTTTGGAGAGATAGTTGCTGGGAAATTGCTTTGTTTTTCATCCGATTTGTAGTATCTTCCTCGGGCCTGTTGCTTATTGCTATTTCTGTTCACTTTTGCGTCATCCCAGAACTTTTCTTCCTCGACTTTGGGTCTATAGTGCCTGGGTCGTTGTGCCTCTTGGGCCATGTTAGAGTTAGTAGTATGATATATGTTCGACCCTTGCCACTTTCCACTTCGGTAGTTCCTGTAGAGTTCCTCTGTTCTTGAGGTATAGTGATGCCTGAGAGGTTCGCCTTCATTCTTTGCTGCAGGTTTTACTTCCAGTGGCCTCATGTCTCTTAGTTCTGTCAGGATAAAGCCTAAAAGTTTGATTTCTTTGAAGACTGCTGTGGTAAATTCTTGGATGCTATTAGACTTCATTTGTAGGTATGCTTTTGCTGTATTCCCTCTATGATATGGTTCTACAAGTTTAAGATCTTCGGTCCTCATTTGTCTCAGGGAGTCAGTTTTCCTTGTTATCTTTAGGACAGTTTTTCTGTTAAGGATCATGTAACCTTCTATGTGTTTTGATTGCTCCAGTTTGAAAATGCGCACGTCTCCTTTACCTTTGTTGGTCTTCGGCTGATCGGAGTCAGCTTTTTTTGTATGCCTTTCATGTTTCTGCAGATGGTTGGTGCACATTCTTTTTGTATGATCTTTTTCAGGAAATTCTCTACTATCTCCTTTGTCCTTTCAGTATCTCTGGGAGGTATCATCCGATTTATCTGGGGACTCTGAGATTTTGTTTGTTTCTGTTTCGCTGGTATATTTACTTTTGGCCACGTACAAGGTTTTGTCCGATCCTTTCAAAGGTGGATTCCTTTCCTCCTCCATGTTGGGAGTTGACTTTTCCGTTGCTTTGGGGTCATTTTCCCAATGTTGCGACATGTTCATGAGGTCTGAGTTTACCAAAAATTCATCGGTGGATCTGGGTGATCTTGTTAGGTCTACGACCTTGAGGAAGGGCCTTATGTCGCCCTGTTCTTCTACCACTTGATGGATTTTGTGTCCTACCGCCTATGCTTTTTCATTGTTTTTCCCCTGGTTTGTGGTTTTGTCTGACTCTGCCTCTGGGGTTGACAGTTTCAGGACGGTCGATTGTTTTTTTGGTGATAGTTTCTTTTTATTTTCGTAGAGTCCGCACTGGCCTTTGGTAAATCCATAGTTAAACCTTTCTGCAATCTTTTATCAACATTGTAGAGCTTGTTTCTAATTTCTGCTTGAAGCGCATCTACTAATTTTTCAAGCATTGCCACTTTTGATTCCAAGGCTTTCTGTTGGTTGTTATTTTTGGCCTCTGTTGCTGTTATGTATCCTTCTATAAACTTAATTTTGGTGCCCATATTGGTGAGGACGGCAGTGTTATCTTTTACACTGTCTTTTATCGACTCGTAAAGTTTGCCAAATGGAGCTAAAGCTATAGTGATTGCCGACATTATCATTAGCATGTCTGTTTTTTTTGTAGGTGATTCTTTTAGGGTTGCTGTTGACATATCACTGAGGTGCTGGTTCTTTGGCGAAATAAAGGTGTTTGTCCGTCTTTTGTTGGGCCAAGGCGAATCCAATGACTCAAAGACCACTGAAGAATTAAATTCCTATCTGGACTCAGCAACCTGAGCTGGAATCGGTATCTTGTTGTTATGGTCTTCTTGGTTTCTAGAATCCAGGTCTCCCTTTTTTCCTGCTGATTGTGGGTTTTGTCCTGTATTTATGTGGGCTTTTGTCCAAGCGTAGCGTTGGTCCTTAGACTGCTGCTCTGTTAGGGCATCCACTTTGCTTGGTATTGCGGTTGCGTTGTGTTATTTCCGACTAGCAGAGAATTTTCCTTGTAATGCTGCGCTATGTTTCGGGCTTCGGTCCTTTCTGGTGTATGGTCCCAGTCCAAATGCATGCTGGGATTGATGTTCCTGGGGTATGTCCCCATGTGTGTTGTATTTATGTTTATTCTTTTGTCTGGCTGACTAGCACCTGGGGTGATGTTGCTTGTCCCACTGTTTGGAGGGTGCACAGTTAGAGCGCCGATTTTACGCAGTTTGCTTGTTGGCGTAAGTTCAACGGTGGCTTCCAAAATCTCTGCGTCCGATAGCTCGGTGTCTGTGTCCAATTTCCACTTTCGGTAATAAGTAAAAAATGATTTATGGGGACATGACAGCATTGGGTTTGGTAGAAACTTTGACATGATGCTGCTTTGGTTTCCCCCGTGCTGAGGGTGCTGAGGGTTTTGTTTTCTGATTCCCTCAGGTTGTGGTGAGGGTTCCGCGCAGGCCATTTCTGACATTTCTGGTTCAGGCTCATGTGCAAGGGGAAGGTCTACTCCACTGATGCACACGTCCGCTATCCTAGAGGGCGCTCGATCTTTGGCGTTGTTGTTCGAAGCGTTGCCAGGAGCTCCACCAACCATAGGCAGCACCAGCGTAGAGCCACAGTCTCCCGACTTCTCGCGATCGCGACCGCCCCCCCCGCTCAGACTCCTGCAGGGGCCGCCCTTCGGCCGCCTCTGCCGAAAGCTCTCTCGCCTCAGCAGTAAGCGGCACGCTGGCCGCTCCGAGAAGGCTCACTGCTTTGCTGGTCTCCTCGTACTTCGTGTCTCCACTCTCACGGACGCTTTCAGGCTCCACCACCGTTGAGGCAGGTATGTGTTTTGTGCCCACTGTTTTCATCTGAATAGGTTCCATTTCAGGTGGTTCTTGTTACTCCTTAGCCGACGCCGACTCGGGTCCGCGTCCATATCAGGGGTGATCTCAGGGATTCATTTGTCGCCATTTTTCTCTGTGCTTTTGCAGCTTTTGCTGAGCTGGCAGCGCTGGGCTTGAGTCTCTGTAAGTGCGGGCTCTCCAGTGCCCATTCCATTTGGTCCTCCTGCTCCACGTCTGCCGCGGACTGCGGCAGGCTGCTCACACCTCTCCTCACAGCTCCGCTCTGCGGTATGGAGGCGAATAAGTAGGTAACTCCTACAATTGTCACTGTAGAAAGGCCGGCAGACTGCTCACACCTCGCCTCACAGCTAAGACTTATGATAAAACAAAAACAAAACCAAGAACAGAATTATTAACAAACAAACATATCAGGAATAATGACAATCAAAACTCATTACGTCATACAGTTCAAATGCAAAACAAAGACAAAGTATTCTAAAGACAAATTGGCACATCTTAAAAATGGACGAAGACATTGCAAAATATATTGAAGATGAAGTCCATATTACCTTTAAAAAAGCAAAAAGTCTAAAGGACATATTGAGTCACTCGCATTTCGCATTGAAAAGACAAAAAGAAGGACTACCACAACTATGGGACAGAATACCCCACAAGGGAAACTACAAAAGTGGGACATGTATTAGTTGCCCACACTTTGAAAATGGGAAACAAAGCATCACCCTGCCAAATGGAAAACAACATAAAATTAAGGACTTCATAAACTGTAACATAAAAACAGTGATCTATGCTATCATATGCATTTGTAACAAAATGTATGTAGGAAGTACAATGAGGAAACTCAAAACAAGAATTCAAGAACACTTCAGAGCAATCAACAGAAATGATATAAGATACCCATTAGGATACCACCATCTGACAGAACACGCGAACCAATCAAAAAACTAAATGAAGTTCATCGGAATAGAAAAAATAACCAAGCCACAGAGAGGTGGTAATCTGGAAAATAAATTTCAGATCCAGAGAAGCCTATTGGATTTGCACACTTGACATTTGCCATACGGGTTTGAACACGGATGCAGAACTAATTCACCTTCTTTAATGAAAGCATTTTAAATTGTTCAGCCAGAGAGAAACTTTCAATACCAGAGACAATTATTGTAAAATGTATCAAATGTTAGAAAATGTATATGTTTATATGTCTAACAAAAATGAAATATAAAGATGTTAATTTTATTTTTGTCAAGCACCTCTTACAAAAATCATTTGCCAAACCAATATTGAGTTCACAAAACCTTTAAATGAAAAAATATGAATGTACGATAACAATATAGGGAAACAAATCAGTTCCCAATCCAAAATGGCGCACTCGCACATAAAAACAGGTAAACAATGCAACCATGAAGTATAACTAAAAATATTATTAAGAAATATCAATATAATATGATTTAAACTACCCAGACTGAAACCAATAGTAAACAAATCAAATAAACTAAAAATGTAAGCAATCTAAATGGCCCCGATCCAAAATGGAGGACTAGCGTTCACGTGGTAATGAATATCACGTGACCGCGATCCAAAAAGAAACTTAATACGGAAGAGAAAACACCAGTTTGTATGTTATCAAGCCGCCGCCGATCCCGCATCTGAAAGGATCGCAAAGAAAACATGAAGGTAAGCGCAGCGAGTCATCCTTTTTCGCCCGCTTAAACTTATTAGCGCACAAGCTTATCTCAACAAATTACGCTACTTGTAGGAGAAATGAAGAGAGAGCTTTTAAATTCAGAGGGCCTCATTAGACGTTGCGCGCTAACAATCGCAAATTACCGGCATGGCGCCCTTAACGTGTCCGCCCTCGCATGAGGGCGCTAATAGCGTACCATTACAAGTATGCGGACACGAGCATCGCGCCATGCCGGTAATGCCCCAACTGCCATGCCGCTAAACTCCCCCAATAGTCCCTTACCTGCTTCGACGACAGTGCAGATAGCATCTCCGCCTTGACGCAGCATGCAAATAGCGGTCACCGATAGTAGCGGTGACCGTTAAATAGCGGACCCGGAAACAGCGTCATCGCACAGGAACGGGAAAGAGCACGGCGGCCATCTTTAAAAACACAATCCATTGCCATCCTCTGCCCCCTGGACCTGTTTGTAGTACTTTGCTGTTGGAAAATATCTGGAACACCCTTACCATGCCCAAGGCTCTCAAAAAACAACTGACCGCCAGCGGAAAGAAAAGTTTTCGACTGAGGAGCTACTAATGCTGACACAGACCCTATCTGAAAATGCTGCAGTGGTCTTCGCAAATGACATGCGGTGGGAGACACTCCTCCAAAAAAAAGCAATCTGGGAGGAGGTGGCACTGAAAGTAAGTGCTGTGGGCACCAGCACCCGCAATGTACGTGAGTGCCGGAAAAGATGGGATGACCTTAGACTCCGGGTCAGAATGATCTTGGCAGAAAATCACAACATTGCCACAGCAAGTGGTTGGGGGTCGCCAATTAAAGTAAAAGAACGGGAGGAGACATGTGCCAACCTCATAGGAGTTGAATGCATCGAGGGAGTCGGGAGGATGGAGCATGACGTGGCAGGCACTTCGGATGGAGGTAAGTGTACCAATGAAAGCATGCAATGTGAATGTACTGGTCCCCGCAAATGTCAGCCCAGAATCACCTCATGGATGGCCAAACAGCCACACATGCATCCCACCCTGCCCATGTCAGTGCCAGACCCAAACACACACACATGCACACATCAAGAGAGCCAAGTGCCACACACAACACTGCATGGATGAGCCACTGAACTGACACATCATCTGCATCCTTCACAATGAAGTCCAAATGCCCACAACTGCATTGATGATATATCCTGCATTAAGTACATCGAACCGTAACCAATGCCATCCCCCTTCTTGTCCCCGACAGGGTCACATACAGACAGTGGCGATGGTGGGAATGCATCCCAGGCACCCCCTGCGCAGAAGAAAAAAAGGCCACAGCCCACAGAGGACACCCCCACAACATCCAGGGGAAAAGGCACAAGGCTCCATTTGCAGAGTCTCAAACATCGATCGAGCGCCACTGCCAAGGCCACACCAAAGCCAACTGCCCCACCTCCGGAAGTCCACTCACCACCACCGATCACAGCCACCGAGGGACCACCATCAGCTGCAGCCAGTTCGGCAGGAGAGGCGGCAGCCACTGCTCCATTATCGGATGTGGAGGACCCAACAGAATTCGACCTGGGCATGCACACTCCAAGCCCCCCTGGAAACCCCCAGCCATCACCCCCACACACACCTGGCTCCAACGTCACTGGTGATGAGACCATGGGAGCTTTCAGTAGCCCCCCGGTGCCTCCATCTGTTCACCTGCCTGCATCACAATGCACACCAGCCACACCACCAGAGCCCCACACTGCCCTTGACCTGGCCAGCATGAGCCAGGGGCAACTGGGTCTCACTGTGCTGGTGTGGCAGCACGTGGAGGAGGCTGCCCGTCTCAGGGAGGAGATAGCGGAGACATCCAGGCAGTCCAGGGAGGGGATGGAGGCGTGCACAGACAGGCTGTGTGGGGAGCTCATCCGAGTTTACGAGGTCCTCACACGTATTGCGGATGGTATGGACCGCCAATTCCCACCACCACCTGGACAGTCTGCCCCTTCTTCGTCCGCAAGTTTGCGACAGTCAAGCCCACCCCGACGCTCCGCACGCACCACCAGGCGCACCTCCAGGCAGCCTCCCAATGCTGGTTTTGGCAATGACCAATAGGGAGTTAATGTTCATGCCTCCGCGTGCATGCCTGGACGCATACATCGTGGAAGACACATGAGGGACTGTTGTGGAGGGTGGGGGGAAGGGTGTGATGGGACTGTTGTGGTGCGTGGGGGGGAGGGTGTGATGGGACTGTTGTGGGGGTGGGGAAGAGGGGTGTGATGGGACTGTTGTGGGGGGTCGGGGGAAGGGTGGTGGGATGTTTGGGGAGATACACATTTTCCTGTTTAAGTTCATGAATACACTGGTGTTTGAGCAAAACACAGGCCTGGACTCCTTCATTGTGTATGTGTACTTTATTGATGCCATGGTCCATTGTGAGCTCACAAACAGACACCAGTACATTACTAGCCATATCCAGGTGACAGTACGAGAACATGTTACTCAGAATATTTGGTTGATCAGATGCAGTCTCACAGCACGTCCCTCCTGGCCATTCCCTCTTGCATGACCTGCATCCCCTTCACCTCCATCCCCATCACCATCATCATCCTCATCAGGTGCTTCTATTTCAACGTCGGGGCAGTGGCACATTCCGTCTGATACACATATTGTGCAGCATGACACATGCCATGGTGATCTTGGCCACCTTGTCATGCCCATACAGGAGAGCGCCACCAGACCTGCTAATGCACCTAAACCGTGACTTCAAAAGTCCAAAAGTCTGCTCGATCAGGATGCGGGTAGGGTGTGTGCACGATTGTATTCCTCTTCGTGCCTGTTCTGTGGGTTCCATACAGGTGTGGGGAGCCACCTCTTCAGGGGATAGCCGGCATCACCTATATGGGGGAAGGTATGGGGTCCTGTTACTGTTCACCTCAAGTGTGGCCTGTTTATTTCACAAACATTGACTTGGCATTGAGATTCAAGTACACAATCAACAGCATACATGCAAATGGTCTGTGTAACTGCAATGTGCAAAGGTGGGCTCAACCCTGCAAGTAGACATGCCCCATTAATACCTCCAACAGTAATTGACATGTCCTGTGTGAGGCCAGGTCTTAGGTGTCCCTGTGCCCAGGCAGATTTGGTACCACACTGGTGGTGTACTGCCCTTCCAACATTGACGTTGCCATGCTGTGAGGCATCACTTCAGTGGTGCTATGGGTTCGTGGTGCATTGCTATGGCTAGGGGGTATCCCTTGGCATGCATTGAAGGGCACATTGCATTGTTGATGTTGTGCTGTACGAATTCAGCATGACTATGTTGACGGCATGGATGACATTTGTGTATTTTGTGCCGTGGAATGTTGTGTAGTGTGGATGTGGTTTGATGTTTCTAAGCTTGGATTGTCATCTGTGTTGTGTAGCATATACTTGCATGTCCGTTCATCTCAAGTACGTTGCGGCCCGCCCAGATGCACATTGGCTTACATCTGTATGTGCATTTGGGCGACGGACTACAGGCTACACCCAGTTGGAGAATCAATCTCTCCCCCCCCCACGCACGCCCAGTTGGAGTATCTATCCCCCCCACGCACACCCAGTTGGAGTATCTATCTCTCCCCCCGCCCCACGCACGCCCAGTTGGAGTATCCATCTCCCCCCCCACGCACACCCAGTTGGAGTATCTATCTCTCCCCCCGCCAAGCACACTGCCATGTGCTTGGCCTGCTACTCACCAAGTAGCCACGAACGTTGTCCCGTTTGTCGCTCCATGTAGCGGGGGATAGTTGAGTTCCGCAGGACCATGGAATCATGGGTTGATCCGGGAAATCTGGCACAGCAATGTGTGATTATCTTGTTGGCGTCACATACCATTTGCCCATTGATGGAGTGGAATTGCTTCCTGTTTCGGTACACTACTTCATTGTTATGTGGGACGACCAATTCCACATGTGTACAGTCGATGGCCCCGATGCAACTTGGGATGCCTGCCAGTGAATAGAAACCAACTTTGGTGTTTGCAATCTCCTGGGCAGTCCGTGGCATGTATATGTGTTCGGGTGCATGCTTCAGGAGGGCATCGAGTACCTGGTTCAGTGTGCGTGAGAATACTGGTTGGGAGATGCCATGCATCTGCCCCACTGTATGCTGGTAGGTGCCTGTGGCCAGGAAGTGGAGCACAGTCACCACCTTCAGTAGAGGGGGGATGGCAGTTCTGATGTCTATGAGGCTCACAATGTCGTGGTGTATCATGTCCACGATGCTGGTGATGGTATCCCGGTCCAGACGGTACAGGGTGTGTATCTGCTCAGGTGTTAGGTTAAATGGACTGGCTCTGATCCTGGGAATTGGTGGATGCCTCTGTGGTATGATTAGGTGCCGTGGTGATGCTTGCTGTGCCTGTCTTGCCCTCCTCCTCCTCCTGCATCTCCTCTGTGCTGCCTGTTGTTGCAGCTGCACTGCAATCAAGTCCTCCAGGCCATGTAATGTTGCTAGTATTGGGACCATCTTCGTGTGTGAAGGGGTGTGGGAAGGGGTGTGGTGTGCTCCTTTTGGCAGCCACAGTCTCCATTGCCTCCACCTGTGCTGATTGTGGCCACCTGTGGCAGGTGGTAACACTGCACAGTTCTTTTAACGGGTGGTTCGCGATGGCGGTATTAGCTCCATGCCGGTAAGGGGTTTTGGGTGCTTTTCCATGCCGCTATTGGCACGTCCGCCTGGCTTGTGATGATGTGCTAATAGCGGCATGGCGTAAATTACGGACGCGAGGGTCGCGCGCCCGCGGACTGGCTGCTATTAGTGGCACCGTACTTAGCGGTGCCGCAAATAGCAGTGAGCAAGGTCATAATTTGGATGGGGATTTAGCGTTACCAGTATTCCTTTACCGGTAACCTTAAATCCCTACCGCCTACCGTGTAATGAGGCCCAGAGTCTTTTGTTCTCCCTCCTCCAGTTTACCAACCTGGAAACTGAGAGAAAGTGAAAGCAGGAAACGTACACTCAAGCAACTTTCTTCCATGAACACAGCAGCAAATTTAAAAAGAACCGTTAAAGAGTGCTTCTAAAAAAGTGAGTTCCCATTTCAATACAGGTTTCTAATATCTACACTAATGGTCACCTTTCGTTATATCTTTTATTCACCAAATGTTATCTATAATATAAATGTATAAAAATAAGACACATTGGTTTTGGCTAACGCTTTTGGGAACAAATATGTGTAGGTGTTCAAAATACAATAGAAGGCACAAGAGTGAAACTGCAATCTTTTTATTTTCAGATAAATGTTTATGAACTACAAAGCCGCAAAAAGGCTTCCTTTCCCTCCTGAAGAACTGTCTGACACAAAAGACAGTGAAACACGTGTCGAGGGCATATGGCTGTTTATTTTACTTGAAAACAAAAAATAAAAACCACGGATAAATTAAGGAAAATTCATTTTCTCTCTTTATTTTCTAAAAAAAGAAATGTGCTGAGGGCGCGATCTAATAGGTTTCCATCTTTTTGAAGGACCACATACTTAGAACGCAACCTTACAGCCACTCCCCTGAATCCTCTCTATAAGGCCATCCACTGCTACATTACACAGGATAGGGCTGATAAGGCTACCCTGAGGCGTCCCATTCCCCATCTGAAACTCCTGGGATAACGAGTCCCTAACTCACAATCGAAACACACGATTCTCCAGAAAAACCTTAATCCAAGAAAACAATTTCCCCTTAAAAACTCACCCACAGAGTATAGAACAACCCCGCTGTCCAAACCATATAGTAGTTTGGGAGACCATAGCATTTAGGAAATTGGGTCTTGGTACTCTAGCCAACTCTTCCTTGAGGTCTTTGGTTAAACCCCTCCTATACAAACACTACAGGTGTCATCTGACTATCTGTATTCTTTGGCCAGTTGTTTAAACTGGTTGCCAGTGATAGGGTCGAAAACAAAAGGATCGAATTTCTTTTGATCGACAGTCAAAGGATCGATTTATATGGGGGTTGGAGGGTTCCCCACCAAGCCCCCCGTTTTCTTTATTAAATACATTTTTTTACCAACCCAAACTAAAAGATATATATAAATAAATAAAACAAAAATTCGACCCTTTTTTTTTCGATCCTTTTGCATTCGAGCAAAAGGTCATTCGATCCTTTTTTTTAGATCGTTTGACTGGACACCCCAAAACAATCTCCAAAACAAAGGGAAAATTAGCAGCTTTAATGAGGTTGAAACATATTTCTTCTGAATGTTGGACTACTGGCATGCGTAGAGGGAGAGTGTTTTCCACAACTGTACCACATGAGAGAGGGCTACCATGAATGCCTTCCACAGGCTGGGCTGACTGTTTACATTGTGTAGGAATGTGGTGATTCTGGGCCCAAGATATATCCATGAAGTTCCCCCGCTGCTCCACAATCGACTAGAGCCAATGCCAGTATAGGTTCCAAGGTAAAAGAGGTAATGGTGATTCCCAGGACCACTAATAAAGGCTTTGTTCCAGCGAATAGAACAGATATTTCTGAGTTGGATTCCTTCTCCCTGTTGTGTGCTCAATCTAGGAACCGGGGTTGCGTTTCCCAAATGTCTAGGAGGTGCTCTGGGGCAATTCTTTACCATATGCGACTTTCAAAAAGCAGGAATATCATACAGAACCCTTGAAACTGCACTTAGTTTTATCCAGTTGCTGTAGCTGTCTTTTACTTTCTCCTTCTGTTCACACCACTTTCACTGGAATACTATAGATGCATTTCATTAAATCTCTTGAAGATGAACTCTGGAGCTAAGCAAAACAGGGACCTTCTCTTTGCCATGATCAGGATTCCAAACTCCCTCACCATTCCAGCTCAGCCAATCAGCTCTTGAGAGCATTGCCACCATCTTGGACTGGGATCACACTTGTCTCCTAAAGGATATTTTTTAAGGAAAAAAAGAAAAGCATGACTGCTGCCCGGAAACAGGAATTAACCTGCACACCTCCCATGTCTCTCACAGAGCTTGTGCACCCAGAGTCTTTTCCTCGCATGAAAACTGAGGGGAAACATGACAACAGCATATACCCCGGAAAGCATAAATTGAGACCTTTTCTTAGCGAGGTCTCCTGCACACACACAAAATCGACATCACCCTCCCTAATCAGCAACTCCTTCAGCTCCTACCCATTCGCCAATAGAGTCCTTGCATTCCATTGACAAAACCTCAAACCCCTGAACTTTCACAGGAGACGTCACCACCACTCATCAAGTTATGAACACCCCTTTCAGAGATATTCCCAATCTTCAAGTACATTTTTGCGACCCGCACCACTGCCTGCAATCTGTCCGATTTTGATTGACACTCAGCTGTCATATTGATGGTCGTAATAATAAAGCACAGCAAGTCCTCCAGTTTGATAGTGACACCCCCCTCCCAATCAACCCACCAACCCCCAATATCTGTCACTCCCAAACCTGCCTCACCAATACCGCAGGACAACCCTTCACGTCCACCCGATCTTCCGGCACCCTCCTAACTGCAGCAGCATAAATGATGTTATGGCTCATGTTCGTATTCACCTCCTTCCAAGCCTCCACTTGTTTAGCACAACCCCTAAAGGAAGCTACCACAGTTAGAACACTTCGGCACACCCTCAGAAACACATTCTTTAATATCATGGGGACCACCACATTTACCACACCTCATTTCCTTCCTACAAGATCGCGCCACATGTCCATACTCTTGACATTTTTAACACTGAAGAGGGGCCAGAACATACAGATTAACCCTGCGGCACTGAAACCCCAAATGCACATACTCTGGCACTTTACTCCCCCCTAAACCGCACAGCCACAGTCGTAGAAGTAATGCCCCCATCAGGGTCTCTCCTACACAACCTACACCCTCTGCTAAACTGTGACTGTGCCTCTGGCCTACCTGCCTTATCCTGGCCTACCATTTTGCCTAATGCTGATTGTGCCCTTTGTTAAACTGTGACTGTGCCTCTGGCCCACCTGCCTTAGACTGGCCTACCATTACGCCCAATGTTGACTATGCCCATTGCTAAAATGTGATTGTGCCTCCTGCCCATCTGCCTTAGCCTTGCCTACCATTACGCCCAATGTTGACTGTGCCCATTGCTAAACTGTGATAGCGCCTCCTGCCCAATTGCCTTAGCTTAGCTCTGCCAACCACACTGATTGTGCCTACCGCCAAACCGTGTCTGCGTTTGTGCCTACTTACCTTAGCATTCCTAAAAAATGTACTTTCCCAGGAGGCCACTGACCCGCCTTATTCTTACACTAGCCACTACTTTGATAGCAAATATATTGGTAAACTACCCTTTCCATAGCCTCCCTAACAGTACACGAGCATTACCCTCATCTTGTACAAATAAAGAAAAGTTTACTTAACCAACTATGCAGAACTATTGATAACACAACCATGTCCTACTTTTGATAGAAATAGAAGACTCCGTGCAAGACTCTCTAAATTGTATGAACCTCTAGCTAGAACGTTAGTACTCGGTAACAACAGATCCACACCTGCCCCTGACACCCATACTCATAAATCTAAAGACAACCCTTTAGAAACTACACAGAACTTGTCATCCGTAGTCCCACCCTGCCATACTCTCAAAGGAGCATTAATAAACGCGAGATCTTTGGTCGCCCATGCCATTGAGATAGCGGAGATCATACAGTTAGAACAACTAGACTTATTAGCAGTCACTGAATCCTGGCTGCACGCCGCTGCAGGTCCAGCGCTTTCATTAGCTATCCCCAAAGTATATACTATCCTAAGATCAGACAGAGTTGATACACGAGGAGGAGGTATCGTACTCATTGTAAAAGACAACTTACCAATTAGACTCACACCTCATCTGGAGACTAAATCTTGTGAGAACCTATCGGCCAAACTCAATCTAAATAGCGCCCAAACTCTCACAATTCATCTGATATACAGACCACCAAACTCTATTGGAACATTTGAAGATGGCTTATCCAATATCATATCCAATAATCTAAAACATTCTTCTCAAGTCATACTACTAGGAGACCTTAACCTAGGTTATAACGACCCTAAAGATGCACATACATCTAATGTGGCAAATATCCTTTCAGAACAAGGTTTCACCCAAAAAGTACTTGACCCTTCACACTCAAAAGGAAGAAGCTTGGACTGGATAGCAGATCACAACTGTAACGCTACCATTTCCTCCATCTCACCAGTGATATGGTCGGATCGCCAACTTATAACTTTCACCTTCGACACTGGTAAACCTATCGCCCTGCCTGTTTTACTAGCTCCTCCCGTTCCCACTCGCAATAAAAAAAACATCACTTGCGACAAACTACTCTCTCTCGTTATACCTACTCTCAATGCTATCCCAGAAAATTTGGGACCAGATGCTTTGGTCAAAGAATATAACCACATTATGACCACATCCCTAGATACAATAGCGCCACTTAAACTTAGACAAAGTAAACCCAAGGCTCACCTTACCTCTTTGTATTCACCCTACCTAAAAACCCTACGTACCAAAAAAAGATCATGCCAGACATTGTGGAAATCACATTGATCTGAAGAAAATAAGATTCATTTGAGTGCCATTTCTGCCCTTTACAAAAAAGAAATACTCTTAGCCAAACGTGAATCATACAATACAAGAATAGCCCAAGCCAAATCTAGTACGAAGGAACTTTTCGTTTTCCTCAAAGAACTAGAAGCACCCATCCCTGTACCTGACAACTATTAAGGATAAACCATGGTGTTTGAATATTCAACAAGCACTGGCCAACAAAGTTGCGACCTTAAAAATAAAAATGAACAACAAAAAAAGCCTCACTAACTACCAACACATCCATCAGCACCACTTCAACTACCCCCACTATTACTGTGGTGTCACATGCCCCACCAATCTAGGGTCACGTGACACACAGGAAATAAAGGAATCACCGGAATTGGCGTCATAACGCCAGTCCGGGTTTATGCATTGATCGAAGTGGTCCGTGTGCTCTTTTGCTGCGCCCAGCCTTCCTGCGCTGCGTACCAGAGGCCTACCCTCCCGCGGTCGGACGCTGAGCCTGGGACCCCGAGGGTGGATCATCACACTGGCGATGAGGCGGAAAGAACCCGCGCCTCTGCAACGCACAGCCGATCATCTTCCCTCCACGTGCCGACGTGACGCGGAGCCGCGTATCATCCCTCCGCCTGCTAACACGGATGACTAACTACCGCCACATCTATGCGGTGAGACCACGCAGCAGCCCTGCAACACGCTGGGGCCTCTCCCACGCGGTCAGACGAGCCATGCACCACACGGACAACTCCCCTCACACGCCACAAATCGGCCACAACACGTGGGGCACCAAAGGAGTTAAAAGGTGGATTTTTTTTCTTGTACAAGACTGACAAGCAGCAAGCTCTTCCTTACGCGACACCCCTCTCACATCACCCAGAAACAAGAAAAGGAGAGTGTAGCGACAGCGCAGGTACCCTGCACTTCGAAGGCTCATTCAAACAACAACCTAACCAGGAAAGTCAACACTGTGAACCTTCTAGAACATGTCCAGCCCGAATACTAGCCCCACAAGGCCAGCACAGGTCTATCGTCCAGGAGGAGCCTCACCCTAGACCCTCCAGACCCAGCGCAGACAACCTTCATGCCGCCGTTTGATCCTTTTACCACCAGGGCCGCTATTAGGTGGGAAATCTGGCTACAGCAACTTGAAATGCATCTAGATGCAAGAGACATTACCATAGCGAAGAAGAAGCGCACATTCCTCCTACTCAACATTGGAGCAGCCGCCCTGCGCCTATTTAACGCAACCCCAAATCCTGGCAACGACGACAACTACGACGCGGCCAAAGCTACGCTAACTAATATGTTCAAGCCTGATCTTAACCCAGATTACGAACGGTTCCACTTCTGCATGGCAAGACAACGCGAGAAAGAGACAGTAGACAAATTCCATGCTCGCCTTCGAGAAATGGCGGTAGGTTGCGAGTTCCCAGACGAAGAATTCGCCATCCGCCTCCAGATCATTAATGGGATATCCTCAGAAAAACTGAGAAGAGCCATCCTGTCCGAGAGAAACATAAGACTCTCTCACATCCTAGAAATGGCGCGCCTCCGTGAACAAACAGAAGATCAGGTGGCGATCATAGAGGTCGCGATCCAAAGATTGCCGCTAGACAGCCCTAGACCCACCGAGGACATCGCTGCCATCTCTAAACATCAGAGCAATCGCATGAAACAAGGCCAAAGGTCCAACACAGCGCAGGGACGGGACAGGAACTGCAAATGGTGCGGAGGCCCATGGCACAAGGGTGAATCTTGCCCGGCATGGGGATCCACATGCAGGAAATGCAATCGCCTCAACCACTATGCCGCAGTATGTCTGAACCCACCGAACAGAAATGAAGCAACGCAACAGCCTGCACAAGATCGCAAGAAAAAGTTTGCACCCAGAGAATCCCGCCAACAAGAGCGAAGAGGGAAAGCTAGAGCCGTGGACGACTCCCAAAAGTCTCCAGATACGAGCAGCAGCGACGACAGCAACGACAGCTCGTCCCCAGAAAGGAGAGACAAAAACAGGCGGAAAAGGGGGAGTAGACGGACACACCGACTACACTTGATCTCGGCTGTCGAGCCGCACCGATCACGACAGAAAAAGAGACCGTCATGCACTGTTCTGTCCAACGGAGCACCGCTGAAAGTTGTCATCGACACCGGCGCAACCGTGAACGTCATGCCGGTGACAGCATACTGCAAGCTCCGCCCGAAGCCCACTCTTCATGAGAAGAAAGTCCGGCTCTATGCCTACGGAAGCAAGAAGCCTTTGCCCGTACAAGGATCCTTCACATACAAGAACGCCAACCACAGAGCACGCATCTATGTGGTAGATGCCGGCTGCGAAACACTGTTGAGCTGCAGAACAGCAGAAAAGCTGGAGTTGATCCATTTCGCCTTCAACCTTCTACAGGACGAACTCAACAGCCTGCTAAAACGACACAAGAAGCTATTCCAAGGCATAGGATGTCTGAAAGGAAGAACCATCAAGCTCCACATAGACCCCACCATTGACCCAAAGCTGTCAGGCATCGAAGGATCCCTTTCCACTTAAGAGGAGCAGTGGAAAAAGAACTAGCCAAGCTAGAGAAAGCAGGGATCATAGAAAAAACGTCAGGGCCTACCCCGTGGGTCTCGCCCATGGTGGTTGCTCAAAAACCCAAACAACCAGACGCAGTACGAATCTGCATTGACATGAGGCTTCCCAATGCAGCCATTGGGAGAGAACGTCACGTAACACCTCCGATAGACAAGCTCATTGTAGACCTCACAGGGGCAACAGTTTTCAGTAAACTTGACCTCAGATCAGGCTATCAGCAGCTGAGACTGTCCAGAGAGTCGAGATACATCACCACATTCTCCTCTCACCTCGGCCTGATGAGGTATAAACGACTCAACTTCGGAATATCATCTGCTGCGGAAGTGTTCCAGCACGAAATCTGCAAAGTCATCACGGCGCTGGAAGGCACCACCAATATCAGGGACGATATTCTCGTATACGCATCAAACAAGAAGGATCACCATAAATGACTGGCAGCGGTCCTAACAAGATTAGAAGAAGCAGGTTTAACACTCAACGCCGAAAAATGCGAGTTCAACAAAGAGGAAATATGCTTCTTCGGGTATATTTTCAGCGCCAAGGGCGTATCCCCCGACCCGTCCAAAGTACGAGACATAAAAGACACCAAAGCACTCCAATCAGCCTCCGAGGTCAGAAGCTTCATGGGAATGGCGACATATTGTGCACGCTTCATCCCCGATCTCGCCAGCACGGCAAGCCCACTCAGGGAACTAACGAAGAAGGACCAGAAGTGGGAATGGACCACCTCCCACCAACAAGCGTTTCAACAAATTAAAGACACCCTATCCGAGTCCACCACCATGGCGTTCTTCAACACAGAGAGACAGACTGAACTCCTGGTCGACGCCAGGTCCCCATCGCGTTCGCCAGCCGAGTGCTCACAAAACCTGAACAGAACTACGCGCACATAGAGAGAGAAGCACCAGCCATCTTATGGGGATGCCGTCACTTCAAAGTGTACCTGTTAGGCAAACAAGCAAAAGTCCTCACGGATCACAAACCCCTGATCCCAATTTTCCGTGGATCCTCTCCTCACCCGCCTGCACGCATCGAGAAATGGAGGCTGCAGCTACAACCGTACAACATCGAGGCTGATTATCGCCCAGGGACAGACAACCCGGCAAACTACCTGTCCCGCCACCCGCGGCCTGCCACTGACAGGGAACGGCGCCAAGAGAAGGAAACCGACGAGCACCTCTGTCACATAGTAGCCGCGCGAGGCCGCGAGCCCTGACCCTACAGGAAGTAGCCAGTGAGACAGAAACAGACACCATCCTGCAACACACCACTGCCACCATCCGGTCAGGAAACTGGAAAAACTATCTCACGTCGATGGCCCAGCGCACCGCGTCGGCCCAAGTCAAGCTCAGAGCACTATTTGGGATCAGACACAAGCTCTCGGTAGCCCCAGAAGGCATCATACTCAAAGGACACAGAATCGTACTGCCCGAGTCCCTAGAAGATAGGACTCTCCGCCTAGCGCACAGTGGTCATCAAGGCATCGTCAAAACCTCTGCATATCTCAAGTCCCGGATGTGGATGCCGAACATACAGCAAAGAGTAGTAGAGTTAGTCGAGTCCTGCGCAGCATGCCAAGCATCCAGAAGACCAGAACACCCGGAACCGATTAGCAGCACCCCAAGAAGCTGCAAACGTTGGGATGCTGTCAGCATGGACCACTGCACAGTTGCCGGCGAAGGGTATCTTCTCGTAGTGATAGACGAATTTAGCCGATACCCGGAAGTAGAACACATAACATCTACTAACGCAGAGACCACAATCCTCGCACTAGAGAAGATATTCGCCACACATGGAATACCGAGGAAGGTGAAAAGCGACAATGGACCATCCTTCACTAGTCAAGAGCTGCGCGAGTATTTCAAAGAAGTAAATGTCAAGCACCAGCGAATCACCCCAAGATGGCCCCAAGCGAACGGTGACGCGGAAAGATTCATGGGGTCACTCAACAAGGTCATCAGAATCGCCAAAGAACAGGGAAGCTCGTGGCTAAAAACAGTGTACCGGTTCCTGAGAACACACCGGCAAACCCCACACTCCTCTACGGGGATCAGCGCGGCAGCCCTCATGCTTGGCGTGCCCATACAAGCGGAACTACCCATACACCCCCAGTGGATAGCTCCAGAACCAGATATCCCCGCCATGGACGCCGCGCGGCTGAGGCGAAATGAGCAAGAAAGTGTCACCAGACGAGCCCGCCACAGAGAGCTGACACCAGGGGACACCGTCATTGTCAAGAATCGAGCCCGGCCTAAGAAAATGTCCCCCAACTTCGAGCTCCAGCCATGGACAGTTAGTACCACAAACCACAGCATGGTCACAGCCACCCGAGGGGGGGAGACAGTGACGAGGAACGTGTCCCATTTCAAGAAAGTACCCCCAGAACTGTGGGAAGAACAACCGATGCCGTCTAGGGAAGAGGCGGAGGTGCCACACTCACCCCCCGGCCAAGTAGCCCCGAGAAGTCCAGCTACTCCCAGAACCTCGGACAGTCCACGCCAGCAAAGAGAGTTAAGTAAAGCCGAGACTCCAAAGACGGACGCACCGGAGAAGAGGAACACCTGGTATCTTCTGAGAGACAGGCCCAAACCGTCGTCCCGCCTAAAGGGATATGTCGTGGACAGAATAGGCCGGCCGAAGCCTTGCTAAGGTGAACTCTAAGCTCAGCTAATAAGTTGTGCACATTCAAGACGTAAGCTAAGTTATGCCAAATACCAGTTAAAATTTGTGTATCTGTATTTGTTGATAACTGTGCAAACACCTCCAAGTTGGGGAGGAATGTGGTGTCACGTGCCCCGCCAATCTAGGGTCACGTGACACACAGGAAATAAAGGAATCACCGGAACTGGCGTCATAAAGCCAGTCCGGGTTTATGCATTGATCGAAGTGGTCCGTGTGCTCTTTTGCAGCGCCCAGCCTTCCCGCGCTGCGTACCAGAGGCCTACCCTCCCACGGTCTGTCGCTGAGCCTGGGACCCCGAGGGTGGATCATCACAATTACTGACACAGTGCCTCGGTTCAAATTCTCCAAAGTCACCATTCTCGAAACAGAAAAGACGATACTCTCACTTAAACCCTCCAACTGTCATGGTGACCAATGCCCTGCCCAACTTACAAAAGGACGCAGCCAGGGAACTGTCACCCTTCACCACTAAACTGATCAACGCATCATTTACTACCAACTCTATCCCCACTAATCTTAAGAAATCTTGGGTGCTCCCCCTACTTAAAAAACAAATTCCCACCAATTACCGACCTATCACCACGGTACCCTTCCTTCTGAAAATCATAGATAAGATGGCATATCTACAAATCCAAAAACATTTGTAATCCAACCACCCGCTAGGGTCAAGACAATCAGGCTTCCGGCCTCAGCACGGGACAGAAACTGTGATAATTGACTTTAAGGCCCAGATCGATGACCTTAGGGATTAAGGTGACCTAGCCCTCCTCTTACTACTAGACCTATCGGCCGCCTTCGATCTGGTCGACCACCAGGTCTTGTGCAGGCACCTGGATTTGGCAGCACACTTTTCCCCAGACCACCTAGGAGGGAGATTCGAAGCGGGAGAAAGGAATTTCCCCATAGGATTGCATTGGGGTTTTAATTATTTCAGGTGGGAGACAGTAAGAAAAAATTAGTAATCTTTTTCATCTTAGCATGTATGCACTCCTCCCCCTCCAATCCTCAGCGTTCCTTTGTCAAGCACACTGCCACGAACCACTTCAGAGTTTACCCTTACTGCATGCCCCACACCTCACAGGTGCAGGTCAGACGCCGTCAGCCACTCCTGCAGGCCTGGGCAAAAACTACCAACACTTCTCCATGACTCGGGAGAGGACAGAGCTGCCATAAGACCCATAGTTGCCAAAATGATCAATTCCAATCTGTAGGTGTTTATCCAGTCCTGTTTTTTTTTTTCCTTTGCATTCTGTAAATTGTAGTCTGAGTTTTATAGGGAAAAGCAGAACTACAAGCCCCAGAATGCAAAGGGAAAAAAAACAGGAATGGATACGCACCTACAAATTGGAAAGTATCATGTTAGCAACTATGCTCCGACTTCCTCCTCCTACACTAAACCCGTTCTCAGTTTGCGATCACGTGCTAATAATCGGGTAAACGCTCCCGGAACGTAAAGTCACGTGATGCAGCCGGTTGCTAGGCTACCAATGTGTCGCTACCACCAAGGCTCTCGAGGCCGATAGTTCCACTGACAAGTGTAGAATTAAAACAATCGGGTCACCCTCACCCGCCACCTAGCTCCTGTGCACCATTTCAAGCCGCAGCAGGGCGGGGAGGCCTCCAGTGAAGGTGAGGTCTCTAGGGGGGGCGTTGGGGCGATCGTAGTGTGGACCATTTTGTCTTTCCAAAAGTAGGTCTGTTAAATAGTCCCTGCCTATGCTGACAGCTTGGGAAGACACTTGTCATTCTAGTTTCACACATAAAAAAAAAAACTGTTGACATGTTTATGTACATGGCAACATAGATCATATGGTTATCATACATGTATGCAGACATGTGGGTGCATGCACCTAACCTAGATGGCAACTTTTTAGAGTGGCCTCGAGGGGTCACTATCATCCACCGTACTCCAAAAATGTGCATATTTGCATAACGAAGCCCACCGCAATGTAACAAGGCTACTGTGTGCTGTGAACCCGCCACATTGAGGGCGCCTTGCTTTAGAATTAGCAACAAGCACAGGACACTTCAATCTACCTTCTTGTACTCGTTCTTAATAGTGTAGATAAGTGGATATGCCTTGATAGAGGTGACCTCTCTTTAGTTGAGTGTTTTGCCATTGGTTTCACAGCCGAGCATTTCATCGTATCTGCATCACCCAGTGGCTTTTGAGGTGCCCCTTTAATCGGTCTTACAAAGTGCTGGAATTGCACGGGAGTGCCGTGTGATCTTGGGCAAAACTGTGTATTCACTGTCATTGACGTTCCCGGCCTATTGAAACATCATTAATTGATATGTGAAGTAATGGAGAAAAGATCATTGTCTAGACTTACAATTAACCAAATTGTAAACCATTGTAAATTTTGTTTCTCAGTGCATGCTTGTTTTATTGTCAGAAATTAGTTTTTTTTTTTTTTTTTAACTGGGTCTACCAATATTTTATGAAAACGACCCTATGACATTTAAATCACTTGTTTTCCCCCCTACGGACTAACAATTTTTGTAGATAAGGTACAGTAAGAGAACATTATTTGCCCAAGATCACACACTTTAAGTGGAGAAGCTGGCCTTTGAACCCAGTCTGCAATTTAGGCCCCTGACTGGCCACAGATATTTTCAGCTCTGGTTGTTAAAAATGTGTTATAAACCAATCCGACAGATACATGCATCCTGGTAGAAGTGCATTCATGAAAATGTGCATGGCTGTAGATTTTCATTCCACACTCGGAATGGAAGGATACAAGTAATTAAACGCTATGTAGTGTCCTACTAACCATTCTCCTCTTGCTTCTGCAACTTAATTTGAAGCCTTAGGAACCCAACCCGCAGTTTGTGATATAGCACAATAGAAAAAATATGAAGTTCCAATCGAAAAGAAAAGAGAAAATGTTTTTGCCCCTGACATCATGGAAATAAATTAGCCAGTTTAAAAGTTACAATGAGTCATTTTGTGACTCACTTAAGTGTTTTGAGGAAAGGTGCAGATTTCAATATTCAACTGTCAGTGCTTTATTGGGGGTTTGAAAGGCACAAGCCGCCATCACCCAAATGTTAATTCTAAATTGGAGAAAAACAAAAAGTGATGGCTTGTAAGTTTTGAATCAATCATAACCACTGGCACAGCTCTGAGCAACCCTCCGGACCATCGTTTTTCGGCCTGCCAAGCTATTACAGAAGGGGAAAAACTGCATGCATATCAGGCTTGGTCCCACCCCAAAAGGGGCAGTCCAGCGCAAACTGCTAGGTCACATCCCTTGTGCATGAGACCACAAGCATCCCCAGACATGTTTTGGCCTCGTTGGACATCATCAGCGAGGAGTAGCTTGGGGCTCTAGGCCCAGCAGGCTCGGGACCCATGTCTGGGCATACCCGTCCCACTCAGGGTGACTTTAGCAAAACAAAAAGGTGATGGCTGGAAGGTTTTGAATTAATCATAACCACGGGCAAAGCTCTGGGCAACCCTCCAGACCCTCGTTTTTCAGCCTGCCAAGCCATTACAGAAGGGGAAAAACTGCATGCATATCAGGCTTGGTCCCACCCCAAAAGGGGCAGTCCAGCGCAAACTGCTAGGTCACATCCCTTGTGCATGAGACCACAAGGATCCCCAGACATGTTTCGGCCTCGTTGGGCATCATCAGTGAGGAGTAGCTTGGGGCTCTAGGCCCAGCAGGCTCGGGACCCATGTCTGGGCATACCCATCCCACTCGGGGTGACTACAGCAAAACAAAAAGTGATGTGGCTGGAAGGTTTTGAATCAATCATAACCAGGGGCGTTGCTGGGGGGGTATAAAGGGGCTATAGCCCCTGATCTTTTGGTTGTAGCCTGGATAGAATCTAAGGAGCTACAGCCAAAAGACTAGCTAGCCCCCAGTCCCAACAGTTCCGACATCAGCGTAGCCCCGGGTCTTTTCCAGACCTAGCAACTCCCCTGATCATAACCACTAAATTAGAGGACATGCTGCCCTGTCAGATGTGCAGACAAATGTAGTGATTTATTTCCAGGGCCTTAATGCCAAGTATGGGGGAGTGGCATTGGACAGACAGACAGCAGCTTTCTATTCACAGTTATGAGTTGAGGGGAGGGGGGGTGGCTGCAAGGCCACCTGGAGATGGACGCCCTGGCCCATACCAAAGTCTGCAAAGCTGAGGCAAAGCCCTGTGACTGTTTACAGCAGCAGACCTCAGCAACGCCATTGCATGCAGAAGTGCAAGGCTCTCTTTGCATCTGGAACTGTCATCAGTTTAGTAAGTGATGACCTGATCTCTCAGCTTGCCCTGCTCGCAGGCTCTCTGATGCAAGGCTCTCTTTGCATCTGAAAGGCTTTCTAAACCCACTTCCGGCCTCACGGGTAAGTTGTTTTATTGCATCAGGGAAGGTATTAGTGGGTCCGCTAGGTACAGCGCACCAACATATAGAGACAAACTATAGTTACACCATAGACGATTTGTATAAGAAATACCGTACACAGCCAAGGAAAAATCCCAACAAGATTTACAACCTATATACACATATAGAAACGTTTTATAGACAATATTAAGAATACTCATCGTTACCTGTGCTTCATCGACTACTCGGCAGCATTCGACAGCGTGATAAGGTCTAGCCAGTGCTTTAAGTGGGCTGGGGCAAGCCAGGGCCGGGCCGGCAGTCTCCAAAAAGCAGGGCTGCGCTGGGGCCCTGCCGGCCTCCCTTCCCCCCGTTCCTCCACAATTTTGGCGGGACACATTATGCTGCCGCGTCTAACCTATGGGGAAAGCTGTCCCGCTGAGGTATAGATTCGTCACTTCTGTATTCTATCCGTGCTTTATATAGTGAGAGACTCTAGTGAGAGTCAGGCTATACCAAGAAGAGCACCTGTCGGGGATCGTCCCTACTAATCGGGGATTGAAGCAGGGTTGCTCTTTAGCACCCTTACTTTATAACCTCTATGCATCAGAATTACCTTCAATCTTGAAGTCTGTTAGGAACTATCTGCCGCAGTGTGGCCGAGAAGGTTTACCTTGTCTGTCATACGCTGATGATACAGTGATTCTGGATGGCACTCCAATTGGACTCCAGCGCTCCTTACATTGCTATGATTGTGACCTTGGCCTGATCCCTAACGCTGCAAAGACAACAATCATGGCATGTGGGAAGGGGGCAGCTGGTAATCCATAGCTTGATTGGTGATTGGGAGGGATGAAATTGGAACAGACTTCGGAATGCCAATACTTGGGCATTTGCATTAAACCAACTATGCCTTCTTCATGCTTGATGGAGGGACTTACACATAAGGCCTGGTTTAAGTGGCTCACACTTGGAAGAATCATCGATGTGCATGGTGGCCGATCAACAGAAGCAGAAATGATAGCTTACAAGTCATCAATTATCCCGATGATAATATATGCCCTGGAAGGGTTCCCATTCAAGGCAGTGGTTAGGCTAACAAAGTTGGAAGGGAAAATCTTGTGATCCCTTTTGAATATCTCTACCGGTGTCCCAGTGGAGGCGATCAAGCTTGAGCTGGACCTCCCATCATTAATATCACTGTGGTATATGGCGGCTTGCAGGTTCCGGGCTACGATCCATTATGGACTTGGGGGGAGGACTCTCTGCTGGCCCTGACAACCATCCATTCTACAATATGTTCAAGGAGTGTATGGTATCGGGACCTAGAGACAGCTGTGAAGTTCTACCTTACAGAGATAGGGGTTTCCAACCTCCCTGAATCTTGGCTGGACAATAACCTAGCCAACTATGGGTAGTTTGTTTGCTTCGACTACAGATTCTCCCAGTACTAGAAAACACTGGGGCCTAGGCGGTATTCCCAGAGAAGATAGAATATGCAGACTGTGTGAAACAGGTGGAACCTGTCCTACATATCTTGACCCAGTGCAAGGTATTAAGCAGAGTGAAAGCGTATAATAGATTTGCGCATTTCCCCTCTGACCAATTTTGGAGCACTATTTTTGGAGCGGAGTCGCTAGTAATTATGGCAGCGGTCTTCCACATTTGGCAACTGGTGGTTAGTGGATTGGCACTTCCATCAGCACAGTAATATGCTCTTAATATATATTTATTTTAATGGATGGGATAATGTTACATTGAAGCAGTTAGATTTTAAATTATATTTGTTTTTTTAAATGGGATTGTTTCTATGAATTATGTGATGTATTTATATTTGAACTGTATGATGTATTTTTTAGTTTAATGTGTTTTATGGTGTAAAAGGATATCATGTTTACCCAGTGGTCTTCACACTTTTTTTGCCTGCCCCCCCCCCCTCTGAGCAAAATTTGGGCAGGCCAGGCCATCCCAAAAGTGCCAGATGGACAGGATGTAGAAATGGCTATGAACTTTTGCGCGCTGTCATGGCACCCTACTCCCAGTACAGACCCTGGGCTCTCACCACCCTGCTCCCACCACCATCCCAGTGCTGCCGCCCATCCTGCTCCCACCACAGTCCCATAACACAAGCAGCCACGCATCCATACACATATTTAAATAAAAAATAAATCACCCTAAACGTACCTTCTGCAGGGGCCTGCGCGTGGTTGCTAAAATGCCCCACTCCAGGTTGCTCTGCCCGTATGTGCGAGGAGGTGCAAGAGCACCCCCTCGCACATACATGCAGTGCCTCAGCCAGCATTTCCAATGAGCTATGCAAAGCTGGTGAAGCAAAACGCCTGCAGCGTTGCATGGCTCAGTGATCATGTGCGGCTGGGGAACTGAACTGTCAAAGGCAAACAGAATTCCCCTTTGACAGTTCAGTCAGCCCAGAAGCACTCCCTCAGCTGGAAAAAGCAGCTGAGGGAGTGCTCAGTGTTTCACTGGGCTGGCACCTTGGCTCCTTCATAATGGGTCACTGGATGGACGCCCCCTCACCCATTATGGATGAGCCGCCAGGCTTGGACTGGCCTATAGGCCAATAGAGCGATGACCGTACCAAAAATGCAAAATCCTAGTGTAGGCCAGTCAAAATGGGCCACTTTATTGGCCTATGTGGGCCAGTTTAAGGAGTTACTTCACTATGCAGCTAGTAGTTTTGACCATTGTTGCTGAGTAAATATTCTTTAAATATCACAATTTGTTTACATTTGAAGAAGAAGCACCCCCTTGGTTACTATTCAAACAGTCTGTGACTAAAGGACTGAATATCCATTTGCAACTGCTGGACACGTTTTCATTGCTGCCTAAGGCCGTGTTATGGTCCAGTCTGACCATGTGAGCTGCTCCTGCCCATTTCCGCCAATCGAAAAAAAATATATCGTTTTTGTTTATTTTTTTTATTTTTTACATTTCATGCTGGGCTCTCGCGCCGCCCCCCCGGGATGCGGCCGCACTCCACAGTTTGAAGACCTCTGTTTTAACCAAAGGCACATAATAAAAAATAAAAAAAAGAATTATATTTGCTACAATATAAACAATTGTTTATCTCTTCTCAATTGGTGGCCCATATCGAGACCCACAACTAAGCAGATGGTGCAGAAGAAGTTAAACTCATCGAGGCCAGTGCTGTTTGCTTACAGGGTACAGGTAATGGCGGGTTAACAAGCCTAGTAATGATAATAGAAAAGGTCAAGCCAAAAGATCCAGTTGCATGTTTGGACCCGCCATGTCTGATATGTTCTCTCTTACAGTCAACCAAAAAGTATGGTTACTTGGACATGTCAAACTCTTGCCATTGGGCTATCAGGTTAATTCATGTTTGGGTGTTCTGCAACTGGTCCATGTCACTTCCAATTCCATGAATCTTCCCTGGAACCAATTCTTTTCGACTTGTTCATCTGCCTTATGGCTTTGTGATTTCATCCTTTAGTTTTACTAATATGCTCAAAGATGCCTGCTGGACGTAAGTCCTAAACTACTAGTTAACATATAAAATGTGTCGTGAGAGGTTTTGAGATGATTCACATGATTGATTATTTATAATGCGCTTAATACCCAGAGGTTTCTAAGCACGGACCCAGGGATCGAACCTGTGTTCCTCAGCGTCGTTTTGCTTCCAAGGTGAGCACTTTGCAGCTGAGCTATCCTCCTGAGACAAAGAGGCAGACAGAGAGTCAGAGGCAATGCCAGTTCCTTTTAGATCATAGGTGCATCTCTGGCTCCATGAGACAGCATCCTTGACTGGCAATGAAGCAGGTCTTCTCATGTAACACACAGTAGTGATCTGCATGGAAAGGAGCTGTTTTGGAGGAACTGCTGAAGTTCAATTAACCTAGTAATGTTGACAAACTACTACCCATTTCCCGCAGCTAACGCCACTGTTTTGACCTAAGCCCTTGGCTGGGCGAGCTGTGTATGTGTACGAGTGTAGTGGTGCTTGGAATGTAATGAGGGCACCCAGGTTACAGGGGGGACGAGTGGGCACAGAGTGATGGAGAGCTAAAGAGGAAAGATGTTCTGCTTAGTGACCTTGCTTTCTGTACTTGAAACATTAGGGAAAGCTCTCCTTGTGTACACAACTGGCTCTCACTGGTTCCTGATGGCTGGCTGATGAATATTGCCACCTAGATACCACAGCCACTCGTTGATCAGTCGCACTCCCATTTCAGATATATCCAGAGCCAGCCAAAGATGTTCTGGCTTTTAGATCATATCATTTTGAATTCTGAGAATTCTGGTACTACTATAGCTTTAGTTTTATTTTCCCTTTGTAAATATAGGGCTCCACATTTCGGGGGGTTAGAGGGGGCTAGTTCAGCGGCAACGTGTTCGCCTTGGAAGCAAGACGACACACAGCAACACAGGTTCGATCCCCGGACAGCGCTTAGAAACGTCTGGGTATTAAGCACATTATAAATAACCTATCATACCATACAGTTACGTCAATTTTTCCTGCAGCGCCAAATTACAAGTTTCGGTGGAATTACCACCGGTGGAATTATGAGTAGTAATTCTGCTGATTTTTTGGAAGAAAAGTGGAGGATGTAACCTCCCGGATGATGCTGTCGGTGAATGCTCCACTTTTCCCCCAAAGAAATAGGTGGAATTATCACTCGGCAATTCCTCCGGTGGTAATCTCACCAAAAATCTCCAAAGGAGACTCCAGAAAATGGGGATTTACACCACCTACCACCACTTCTAATCCTGTGGTAAATCCACAGGACCAAGTGGCGGTAACTGAAAATCCGTTTGGCGGTGTCTAGGAGGATTTTCCCCCGAAATACAACCCAACTCATAATGTGGCCAAAAGTTACAGGGGTCTGCTGGCTAGCACCAGCTGAAACGCTCACACATAAGAGACCACCTGAGATGTCTTTAAACTCTCCTACATCTTCAACACTAAAAATAAACCCTATGAAAGGAACCCGTGGTAAAGTCAAGTGGAGCTTTGAGTCACTCTTTGACAAAGACACGCATAAGACTGTCATGGGGGTGGATTAGCCAGCCAGATTTGAACAATGTTTTACTTATATTCAGTTTGTGTTATCTTGCTTGCATTTGAAATTGAAGGGCCAGTTTTTCCCCATTGTGGGGCATCGACTTTCAGACGCAAATGTGCAGATTGAAAAAGAATTAGAAATAGTTTCCAGGTGCCAAGTAATTCTAGTCTAGTATGAGACTCTGTGGGTATACTGAGCTCCACAGGCTCACACTTAACGGGTGCACCCATCATCTCATCCCTTGGCTGGCATAAGAGGGAGGCAGTGATCTCAGTAAACATGAACTGTTTGTCTTCAACCTCTGCCCCGAGTGCCAGATACATTACTCTTCAGGTGAGATCAAGATTTCTATGCGCAGGAGCTGAGGGTTTGTCTTGGGGCATTCCAGTGGATACGGGGCTGGTGGCTCCAGCCGAAGTCCACGCAAGTAATGAGAGCTTACTGTGGGGAGACTCTCTGGTCATCATACTGGTTCTGCCGCAGTGCGCCCTTATTCCATACCTATCAAGCCAGTTCAAGGCATGGCTTTCATATCGACTCGGGTAAACGCAGCTAAGGGTTTATGCTCCTGTCACCTGAAGAGTTCTCTGAGGGTGCTCCCTGTCTTCTCCCCACCTATAGGTCAACAGTAAAAGCAGATATCATGTCCTCGGCTGGGCTGCAGTAACATCTTATATATCAGGTTATCAGCCTAGTTCTTTCTCATAACCCACAGATCACTTAGACATGTGAATGCACAGCTTTTTTTCAGGAGTCGCCAGAAGCTAGCCCATTGTACCAGACTTGCCGCCATTTTAGTGGCTTTCAGTTTCCAGTGAGAATCCTGGATTCTGCATATATGCTTTTACGCTACTGCTCCATCTTTGTGATTGCCTATCTTAATCCGCAACCCTTGAACATGCTGGTGGCTTGGCAATGATGGTCGTTAAGTTATGGAATGTGCTTGCATGTGTAATATTCAGGTGGCAGCCATGGCATTCACTGCACCTCCTAACCCCCTCTCACCGTGAGATTTCAAGTTCCCGGCAACCTCTCTGTTTCTGGTCCTTCACACTATGTCATTGTAGTTGTTTATTTGTACAGCGCTTACACACCAGTGAAGTGGTTCAAAGCGGCAAGGGAACAAGGGAGAGTTATTCTTAGGCCTTGAAGTCGCCGAATGATCTAGCAAAAAAATGACTAGCAAACTAGGCCTGACGGCATTATTACTAGTGCAAGTGCCTGACAATAAGGGAGGCGAGAAAGGGGGGAGGAGAGGGAGGAGAACATACAATCCTTAAACTACCGTACTAGGCCAGCAGAAGGAGAAGAACATGCAGAAACAAAAAACTACCTACTAGGCCTGGCGAACTAGGCATAGTGCATTCTGGGTAATGTAAGTGTGCAGATAGGAACTGAAGGGGAAGGGAAGAAGTGTGCCCAGTCCAGCATGGCCCTGAGTTAAGTGCAGAGAGGTTACCCTTCTCATGGAATGAATTCCAGAAGTGCAGTAGTGGCAAGAAGAGTGCAGAGGCCTGGGGGCAAGTGCACAGACTGGCATAGGAGCCTGAGACCTGTGTGGCTCTGGAGGTGCAGCAGGCGACCAGTCAGCAAAAGGAGCAGAGTTAGGGAGAGAAGAAGGAGGGAAGTGGGCAAGAATAGAGAAGGTGTCGCAACCCGGGTTCCTAGCTGGCAGCGTACGGGGACGCCTAGTAACACCTGGAGGCTACCCTGGCGTCTGTCCCAACGTTATTTGGCACACGGAGGCCGTTAAAACTACATTTCCCGTCACACCCTTTCTTTTGTAGTCACGTGACACGCATGCAGTGTGGTTTCGCGTCTTTCGGTGACTTTTGTATTTAATGCCTGTTGCTCCATTCATCGGGTGCTCCTTAACTGCGATAGTTACGAGCATTTGCATTCAAGTACTCTCCTTTGTTGTTTCGATCCGGCTCCTGTATTAAGACCCTGCATATGTCTTGTCCTTGTCTGGGTCCCCAACTCTCGTCTCCCTCTGCTGCATCCCTTTTTGAAATACTGAACTCGGCTACGTTACATTGATTCCTTCTCTCTCTAAACCTTCTGTTGTGGCGCTTTTGGATTTTTGAACTCTGTTCTTCATAGGGACTCGCCTGAGGTTAACGCTGTGTTCCCTGGTTCCAATTATATGTCTATGCAAACCCCCTTAAAATCCCTTACCTCACCAGTAACTGACGCCCTGCTGTTACCACAAATTGGATTGTTTTTACACATTGTTTGGGGCGCTCTGCTGTTACCACATTTTTTGTTTGGATTGCTTTCACACATTTTTTGGGACGCTCTGCTGTTACCACAAATTGGATTGTTTTCACACATTGTTTGGGACGCTCTGCTGCTACCACATTTTGGATTGCTTGATCATTTGGGACGCTCTGCTGCTATCACATTTTGGATTGCTTGATCATTTGGGACGCTCTGCTGCTATCAGATTTTGGATTGCTTGATCATTTGGGACGCTCTGCTGCTTAAATATTTGGAATACATTTGAACGCTTTGGGATTGTCACTCTTCACCAAACCCTGTTATCCCTTTCCTTGACTACAAGTAGGTCTACTGATATCCTTCTTCACGGAGCAGTTAAGAGTGGGTAGTTGTGGGTGGTAGTTTGCTGTATTCCGGCATTCCTTTTTGGTTGCATTTTCTGAACTGTTGCATTGTTCTTTTTCTGTTTTCTCTAGCTCTGTTGTCGCTGCTCCTGCCTTTTCACTCAATCCCCCGGCCTGACAGGGATTTTGAGTTCTGCAGGCTGCGCTCTTGGGGGGGAAAGTCTTTAGCACATCACGCTCAAGGTTTTCATAAGAGTGAAGGAACATCCCAATGCAGGAGTTTATCTGTAACATCTGTGGTTTTATCTCAGGCTGTTACAGATTAAGGAGCCAACTATTGCCTGTCGGTTATGGAATCTGGGGCTGACCCAATGGCTGCACTTATGCAGGCCTTTGCCGCCTTACGTACCGACATGGCATCTGCCCATGCTACTTTACATCAACGCATGGATGTACTACAGAGTTTTGTGCAGCCATTACCCCACAACAAGGAGTTTGGTGACGCTGCAGCCTGTCTTGATATGGGCAAAATCTTCCTCTCGGCCAGCCCTTTGAGAGCAAAAAATACCCAATTCTGCCCAAAATACAGGTTCTATTGTGCTGAGCAGTGATCTCATGCTAGTGACAAATGACACCTTCAATAAGTTTTAGTATTTATTCTAAACAGTGAATTTCATATACATTTGGTATTCAAGTTAGAGAAGATTACAAAGCACAAAACTTAGAGAAATGCAAAATCTAGAGAAACATAGAACTTAGATAAACATAGAGAAACATAGAGAAACACAGTCTTACGCCCCTTCAATCAGCACTGGGAGACCCTGGCCCTCATAAGCTAGCTGTAACAAGCCCCGCTCAGAGGACAGCGCTGTCGGGATGCCGTCAGAGCTCCAAATTCCGGGCACTTGATCTTGCTCGAACCAAGTCCACAGGACGATCTCCCACCCGAGTCATGTGAGCATGCATATTTTATAATCTCGTGCTGCTCGTCCATGACGCACAGTTCCAGAACTTTCCCTGTGCAAAATATAGGCTGGCTCATGGAAAAAACCCAACTCTGTTAATTTCCACTGCTCCTTCTTCTGAGCCCCTCCCTGGCTTCCATCTGCGCGAAAGCTCAGGAATGTCTTATCAGTGCCTTCCCAGAGAAAAGGAGATTAGCTTGGGGCCATGCAGGGCTACCGTTAGTGAGGCAGAATATTCTAAGGGAAGCAGGGATGTATTAACCCCATCTGCAAGCTCTAAAAGGCATGCACTCATAGCTTAGTGTTCATAGCGCTTAAGACTGGCTATCTAAGCGCTATATAGGTGCCATAATGTTCCAAACACTCCAAAAATACCTATTAGCTACAGAGGTAGGGCCCTCTCCCTGCCTGTCTATCAACAATGCATAATGTGACCTATCACTCATACTAGGCCTGCATATTCCTTGTAGCTCACTACTGCATAATGGAAGTGCTACAACAGACTACTGTCAGCATTTTGGCACATACTTTGAATACAGTATTGGCTTTCAGCGGCTAATGCTGTCATCTAAAGCCCTGATTGGCAAGGTTGCAATTTTGTGTATCACTACATTCCACCCCTATTCAACGTGTGTGCGACAAATGCTGACTAATACACATCAATATAGTATTTAGTGCAGTGATAAAGACCTTGGGGCTTTGCAAGAGGTTTAAGCAAACTACCTTCTAGCGTTTAGTTAGCGTGGCATGCAAGGTTAGTAAAAAACACTACTACCTAAACAAAAATGTACACAAAGTGAACAGTGACATATACCCTTGCCAAAACCTGGCCTACACAAAAATACCTACACAAAGTGAACATGGGCATTTACCCTAGCCAAAACCTGGCCTACACAACAATACCTAAATAATTATTGTATAACTGATTGTCAGTTAAAAAGCAGCATGCAGTTAGAATGTCAAGGCAATCCAGTGTAGTCTAATCTACAATGCACTATTGCATTTATGTATAGTTACCAACTCTAAAACCTGGCAGCCTTTAACTCTAAGGGCCTACCCTCCCCCTTATCCCAGGGTATTCAAACGTGACTATGGGCTGTGTGATTAGACACTTCCCCCATGTATGTGGAACCCAACCAGAAACCATCTAATTTCGTGAACAAGGTGAACCCATGGGCACCAGGTTATCTAAATAAAAACAATTCTACTAATTTACATCAAAGCATGGCATGTGTTATTCATGCAATCAAAAGCAAGCCATTTAATCCATATGTATGCTGGTAACTGTAGCTCTGTGTGCCAGTGTGTGGAGGATGGTCGCCCCCACTCAGTAAAAAGCCAACACCTGCTGATTAAACAATGTTTGCCATACAATGCATCGTGTGTATTTAGCAGTCTTGTTGACCTGCCCTATGGCAGAAAAAATGTCTTCATACCTAAAATTCTGCCATCTTCAGTGGTTGCCAATACTTGTAGCAGTGTTGGGCGCATCAATGAACCCCACTAGGCTAGAAGTTCTATAGCAGAGCTGGCATCAGAACCCATAGTGGCTAGCTTATTGTGCACAGTTTCTATGTAACAAACATATAAAGCTCCTGCAATTAATGAATCTAGCTCCCTAGCTACGCGCACTCTAGTGATGGGCCATAGAAATGGACTCCATTTGTAGCAGCTTGGTAGTACTAAGGAAACATTGCCTCGTGATAAATCTATGTCTAAGTGTATCACTGTAATAATGGAGGTGTGCATTACCAGCCTACAATTTACATGTTGCCTTACTACTGGAAAATCTAACATGTTCACAGTGTCTACCTATTGTGACTTGGAGAATACCCTTCTTCAAGTGGGATATCTACCATATACAATATTAGTTTTAGCCACAAACACCATACTACCATCCGGCAGTGGCTGTTTCATCACACCATTGTGTAAAATGCATATAGTCAAGTTATAGTCCATAAAATCTTGGCGAGAACACTCACTGCATTTCTTGGTCAGAAA
Organism: Ambystoma mexicanum; assembly: GCF_040938575.1. Lineage (NCBI taxonomy): Eukaryota > Metazoa > Chordata > Amphibia > Caudata > Ambystomatidae > Ambystoma > Ambystoma mexicanum. The sequence goes on from NC_090940.1 coordinate 607,282,249, forward strand.
AACATCACATTAAACAAATTAAACAAATCTTTGTATCCATTCACTGAAACATTTGGGCCTATGACTTCATAGACACCAGTCATATGAGTCAGTGAAAAAAGATGTCTGACAATGTGCCAGGCCAGTACGCTAGCAATTCCATGTGGATACTCATTTGTAGCGCTTTTCCAAAGAATTATTCCAAATGTCTACAATCAAAAAGATGACTCTTTGCATTAGTGTGCTGGAGACAGCTGTCCCCACAAAAACATGAAACTGGTTGGTTTAACAAAAACCGTGTCACACACTGTGTCATAAAATCAAACATCAAGTCAGTCATGGTTTCATTTACCTGCCTTAAGCTGGCCGTAAAAGTATCCAGTGTTTCAAAGGTTACCATCTCAAATTAGAGCTCACACACTTGGCAGCATTACTTCAATTAAGGATCTTAACCTACGCACAGGTGACTTTGATGTGCGCACTCATTTTATCTCAAAAATAAATTACACTCCTGCTTGCATATTTCTGCTGCCCCAACAATTCATAAGTCATTTTCCTGCCTACGTGCAATGTAGAAGTTTTTTTTTTTCAAAAGCAAAGCATCTCTGGTTAAAGCAATTCAGTTGGAAGAGCAAAACCATTTCGTTTTTTCAGATTCATCTCAAAAAGTGCATTTAAAAACCATTTTTTTTCAATGTGTTAGCATTCAAGTGCTGTGTCACACAGCTGTTTGTGGTGCATGATCTTACAGTCCACAACTCATTGTCCATAGTCCTTTAAACAAGAAAGGCAAGACATGTCAATTAAGTTATTTCCAGCAACTGAATCATTTGAATGTGCAGCATCAAATATTTGATAACTAGCCAAGTCTGCACCATGCCAGTTCAGCAAAAGTTACTACTCTGTTGGACACCTTTCGCAGGTTGCAGAACAAATGTCCTCATACGTCATGCATGCTAGCAGCATTGAGTGCGGTGCAGGACACGTTTAAAGTTGACTCGCTTTCTCTGAGCACAGTTTGCTTGACTGATCAGTGTCACCCACAAATTGAATACATCTACTTCTGTCAATGGCGCGCTATTGTCTTGCTTTTTTGCCTAGGCAAAATACAAACAGAAATGTTAGGATGCCATTAAAAGTACAATGTCATTATTCATCAATATCAGCGTTATCCACCCCTTCCCTGAACACCACCCCCATATTCAGAAGTCTCACCAGGTAACTACACACTTTATCATTGCTACTGCAATTATTTATCACCCTTCTGCATGTTTCTGGGGGCTTATTTACACTCAACCATACGGGGTGTAACTGCCTAATCACAAACTCATTTGTGCAATGCAATCATAGTTGGTCAATGGTACCTCAGACTGATCTGTGCTTTTACAAAAGCCATATAATAAGTACCCAGGTCGCACAATGCTTTTCTTTTTCACCAAAGCGATCACGAATGCCAGGTGCCAACTTGCTTCCAGTGTCTCATGATCTTGATTTAGTTTGCCCTGCTGGCATCACTCCATTTTTCAAAGGTAAAGTCTTTCAGTCCAATACCGCCTGCAGTTGCACAAGCAGCTTTGTTTATTTTTCTCCATACAGCTAGTGTCTTTCAAGCCTCTGGTTTTTCACTTGTCATTTTTTTTTCAAAGGGTGTTTGCTGATTTCTTGGCTCATCCCTTTGAGCGCGATAGTCTAAGTCAGTTTCTTTTGTTGCTTCAACAAATCATTAATTCTTGCACTAAGCCGTGAGGCTTCTGGATCAGGGCTAATGTGCAGTGTTCATGTTGTACTCCAAAGCCCCGCTCTGCATGTTGTCTCTTGCAAAACGGCTAAGTGCTTTTTGTCAGTTTTGCTTCCATCTGGAATGCCATAATGTCTTTGTCAGTTACTCCAGCCCTGGCAATGTAGCTTGCATTTTGCCAGCTGTGTATTTTCTCTTCTCAAAGCGCCTAGAGGTTTCTTCTCCAGGGCACAGCGCTTTACTTCAGTTCACATCACATGGAGCACTGGAATGCAGCTTGCACAGCAATAGCGTTTCACTTCACATCACATCACATGGTGCATGGGAATGCGGTTTGCATGGCAATGTCTGTTGGAATGGGCAGCTGTCTTTTCTTAGCCCATTCAAGATGCACAGGTTCCCCAATGTTCAGATGTGATGTGCCCATCTGCCATCCTGCATGCAGCCTTTGTTTTCCTTCCAGTGTTACTGGGCAAATTCTTTACTTCTGATCAGCATTTCTGTCTTTGCACCCCCTCTCCTCAGTTTTTTTGCTCACGCTGCGGTGTCTCTCACAGGGGATGGAATGCAGGAATGTCATTGTTTATCTTTCGCGCAGCAAGCTTATCTCTTTGCCTATAACTCTTACACTGTGGCGGTTTCAGACAGTTCATCCAGATTAACTCTTTCTTGCACTGTTCCAGCAACTCAGAAAAGCTCCCATATCTGAAACACCATTTCATTAAACAGGAGTGCAGTATTCTGCTTTTGTTTGCCTTCCTGCACCTCGCCCAAGACAGCTTCAAGGCACAAGCTCTGCACACACAGCGTAGACTCTTATTTTCAAAAGAGGCACTTTTTCTTCTCATCAGATTCTACTCCATGTAATTTAGCAAAATGTCAAAGCGTCTTTTAGCCTGTTTTAAACTGATTAATGTCTCATTTAAAAGCATAAGTTTTTTTTTTTCTCTCCTTTTTCCTCGTAACCTTGTAGTTTGGCTTCACAAGGTCACTCCAATGCAATGTGCGATCTTTCAAAAGAACCCACAACCCACTAAATCTTTGTGCTATCTTATCACACACAGATTTTTCATTCTGTTGTACCATTGGCAGAATATAACCACTTATTTCAGTGCATTTAAAAAATGCCATATTTAGTGCAGCTCCCTGCACGGTTTCCCTGCAAGAGCAACCCACACTCTATATTGCTTGTGGGCTGTTATTGTGTCAACAACATTTTTCACCATGTATCACAGTCAACAGGTCACTATTTCCAAAAACATACATCACTTATAAGGCAACAGTACAAATCCATGGCATAGCGTGGGGACAGTCAAAAATACTCCAGGGGCAATTTAGAAAAATATAAATTGTTTTTTCCCCCCAAACCATTGCAAACTGATTCTGCAATTTCAAATCAATACACAAAAATCAAAAATCCAAATAACATCACTCACTTTCTTTTTTAAGTGAGTCTCTCACCCATTATAAGCATGGCACAGCTTAAAATGCAATATAATCATTTTAGTGTGTTTCCTTTAAACAGAATTCGCCACCAGCACATGGAATTTACAGTTGCCAAAAGAAAAACAAACCCTTTAGGCTCTCAACACAGATGTTACTCTTTCTCCTAAGCACGGCTCATTCCCCACGTTATTTTTCAGGAATGTCAACACTTCAAAAGCATACATTAAAAAGCGAACCTTCGCCTCCGAAAATTACAGCCCCCCACTCGCTAGCACACTGGGGCTGAATCAATGATTAAATTACTATTCACAATTTGCATGTCAAATCCTTGCAATTATTTTTTCCCTGCCCTCATGACAGAATAGAGATGAGAACTCTGTCTCACTTTGCATTTCAAATTACAACTTTAAACTGGGGAAACCGCATGATAAAATTCTTTCCTAATTGAACATATATCTTTCTTGACCATTCATCAGAGCGCTTTAAACAAAGCCATTTCCCGCTTGTTTATCGCCTTGTACTCCCTGGCTCCATTCCCAAGCAATAAGTCAGTCACGACTGATTTACTGAAGGGAGTCTTAACCACACAAGCTATCGGCCACGGCAAGCCGACACAACGCTGCTGCCTTTTGAAGTCTCAGAGCTGCAGTGAGACCACCAAGGAAATGCGACAGCCTGCTCCTCACTCTACACTGTGTTCTCTCACACAATTTGTCATTTCACAGCAAGGCACCGCTCTTCACAAATCCCACAAAGCTGCCACCAAATGTCTTGATATGGGCAAAATCTTCCTCTGGGCCAGCCCTTTGAGAGCAAAAAATACCCAATTCAGCCCAAAATACAGGTTCTATTGTGCTGAGCAGTGATCTCATGCTAGTGACAAATGACACCTTCAATAAGTTTTAGTATTTATTCTAAACAGTGAATTTCATATACATTTGGTATTCAAGTTAGAGAAGATTACAAAGCACAAAACTTAGAGAAATGCAAAATATAGAGAAACATAGAACTTAGATAAACATAGAGAAACACAGTCTTACGCCCCTTCAATCAGCACTGGGAGACCCTGGCCCTCATAAGCTAGCTGTAACAAGCCCTGCTCAGAGGACAGCGCTGTTGGGATGCCGTCAGAGCTCCAAATTCCGGGCACTTGATCTTGCTCGAACCAAGTCCACAGGACGATCTCCCACCCGAGTCATGTGAGCATGCATATTTTATAATCTCGTGCTGCCCGTCCATGACGCACAGTTCCAGAACTTTCCCTGTGCAAAATATAGGCTGGCTCATGGAAAAAACCCAACTCTGTTAATTTCCACTGCTCCTTCTTCTGAGCCCCTCCCTGGCTTCCATCTGCGCAAAAGCTCAGGAATGTCTCAACAGTGCCTTCCCAGAGAAAAGGAGATTAGCTTGGGGCCATGCAGGGCTACCGTTAGTGAGGCAGAATATTCTAAGGGAAGCAGGGATGTATTAACCCCATCTGCAAGCTCTAAAAGGCATGCACTCATAGCTTAGTGTTCATAGCGCTTAAGACTGGCTATCTAAGCGCTATATAGGTGCCATAATGTTCCAAACACTCCAAAAATACCTATTAGCTACAGAGGTAGGGCCCTCTCCCTGCCTGTCTATCAACAATGCATAATGTGACCTATCACTCATACTAGGCCTGCATATTCCTTGTAGCTCACTACTGCATAATGGAAGTGCTACAACAGACTACTGTCAGCATTTTGGCACATACTTTGAATACACTATTGGCTTTCAGCGGCTAATGCTGTCATCTAAAGCCCTGATTGGCAAGGTTGCAATTTTGTGTATCACTACACTGCCGCAGCACCTCCTCCTGTAAACCCAGTACAACCTCCAGCTCCAGCTGTTCTTCCAGGGCCTTTATCTGTGGCCCCACCAGAACTCTTTTCAGGTGACCCCAAAGCGTACCAGACCTTCGTGAACCAGTGCTGTTTACATTTCCTTTGCTGCCCTTTGGCGTTTCCAGATGCTACCACCAAAGCGGCTTTCGTTCTTTCTCATCTGCGTGGCACTGCAGCAGCATGGGCTAATCCCTTGCTAGAAGCAAATGACCCAGCTATGTATGATTTTGATGCCTTAATTCAAGCAATGAACAGTGTTTTTGATATGCGATACAAAGCGCAGACCTCGGATCGAGAGTTCCTGGCTATTATCCAAGGCAAGACGGATCTTTTGACTTATCTCGCACGCTTTAATCAACTAGCGGCTGAGACCATGTGGCCGAACAGAAAAAAGCAGCCGTATTCTATAAAGGGCTGTCAGACAACCTGAAAGATGCCCTGTCCGTGGTACCCACCATTCCGTCTGGTTTCCCTGAATTGTTGGATCTGGTTTTACAGGTCGATGCTCGGCTTCGGCAGAGACGTGGTGAACGTCGGTACCCCGATATTCGTACCTCGTCCAGATCTGAAGGCGTCACTCCTGCTTTGCAAGGAGACGCCAAACCCATGCAAATAGGGGCAACCAGGGGCCCACTGACAAAGGCCGAACGAGAAAGACGTATGGTGAATAACCTGTGCTTTTATTGTGGCCAGTCAGGTCATTACATACGTGTGTGCCCCAAAAGGCCTGTCAAGATGGACTCGTCCATAAACCGGGCCTTTAGGATGAGTCAACTGATCAACGGCTTGGATGATTGTTTCCCGTTTTCACACATTTACCTTGCCATGCGCTTCACTGCTCCTGATATGAAAACTTTTTCTAGTCCATTCATGATTGATTCAGGAGCCAGTGGCAATTACATGGATATACAGTTAGCCATGCAGCATGGGCTATCTGTGTTCCCTAAATCAAGACCCGAAGAAGTGCATGCGGTAGATGGTTCTCGTCTGGTCTCTGGACAGGTTACGGAACAAACAGGTTCGCTCCAGATGTCCACACTCCAAGGCCACACTGAACAAATTATGTTTGACCTTAATTCTGCTCCTCAATTTGGCATCATTCTTGGTCTGTCCTGGCTTCAAACTCACAATCCTGTCATTGACTGGAATGAGCAGACAGTGCGGTTTTCCTCCTCTTTTTGTAACCAAAGATGTTTCCAATCCCAGGATGAGGCGGTATTGTCTCCTTGTTTGGCAATGGTGACCAACATTCCTTCGATCAATGCCACATCACTTAATGAAGCCCCTACACTCCCAGAGGAATACCGGGAGTTTTCTGATGTGTTTGACAAAGTATTGTCAGAAAAACTGCCCCCACACCGGTGTTATGACTGCCCCATTGACTTGTTACCTGGAGCAGTAGTGCCACACTGTCATGTATATTCTCTCACACAGAAAGAAGAACATTTGAGAGACTATGTGGACGATGCCTTGCGTTTGGGACACATACATCCTTCTCGCTCTCCTGCGGCCTCCCCGATATTCTTCGTACTAAAGCAAGAGGGGAACCTGCGTCCCTGTGTGGATTATCGTGCCTTGAATAAAATCACAGTTAAGAACCAATACCCATTGCCGCTCATCACAGAACTGCTCGACAAAATGACATCTTCCACTGTCTTCACCAAATTAGATTTGAGGGGGGCATATAATTTGGTGAGGATGCGTAGTGGGGATGAGTGGAAAACCGCATTTAAGACGAAGTTTGGGCTCTATGGGTATTGTGTAATGCCTTTTGGGCTCTGTAATGCCCCAGCCACATTCCAGCATTTTGTAAAATGACATCTTCAGGGATATGCTGGATTGTTATGTTGTGATCTATTTGGATGATATCTTAATATTTTCAGATTCAATCTCTCAGCACATACAACACGTCCGTTCTGTCCTACTTAGTCTGCGCGAACACTCTCTATATGCAAAATTAGAGAAATCTGTTTGCCATGCATCATCAGTAGAGTTCCTGGGGTTCCAGATATCCAATAAAGGGGTGCTTCTGTGTTCTTCCAAAGTCCAGGCAGTATTGGACTGGCCTGTCCCGGAGTCGGTAAAAGCCCTTCAGTCCTTTTTGGGCTTTTTGAATTTCTATAGGTTTTTCATCGCCTCCTTTTCTGAAATAGTAGCCCATTGACTCGCCCTACTAGTCCCAGCGTTTCTTTCCTTTAGGATGAAAAAGCGCAGACTGCCTTCAAGGCCTTAAAAGAGGCTTTTACTACTGCCTCTGTTCTCCAGCATCCAGACCCTTCTCTTCCATTTATAGTGGAAGCATACGCCTCTGCTATTGCAGTGGGGGCCATCTTTTCGCAGAAATGTCCCTCTACACAGCATCTACACCCTGTGGCTTTTCACTCCCGGATATTGACGCCAGCGAATGCAACTATACGATCATGGAAAGAGAACTTTTGGTGATCAGAGTGACGTTTAAAGAATGGAGACAACATCTCTTGGGCGCAAGACACCCAGTGACTGTGTATATGGACCATCGGAACCTTCAGGCTCTATCTCATACGAAGTGCACCAATGCAAGACAAATACGTTGGCACTTGTTTTTTTACCATGTTTGATTTCGTAGTGACCTAAGCTTCCTTCGGTCAAAGGCATGACCACAATTCTTGTGGTGGTCGATGTCTTTACAAAAGTGGCACAGTTTATACCATGCTCAGGCATACCTACCACCCCCTTATTGGCTAGTTTGTTTCTCGATTCTTTGGATTGCCTACGGTCCTAATCTCCTAACGAGGGTCTCAGTTTACTTCGCGTTTCTGGCGCGCCCTCACCTCTGCTTTGGGTATTGATGCCCGGTTGTCCTCAGCCTACCACCCTCAAACTGATGGCCAGACTGAGCATACCAACGGCACGATGGAACAGTAGCTCCGCTGCTTATGTTTACAACATCAGTCTAACTGGTTGTTGGTGCTAGGCCTCGCTGAGTTTGCCTATAATAACTCTAGGCACTCTTCGGTCGGCTATTCTCTGTTTTATGCCCTATACGCCTACATCCGAGAATCCGTCCACATATTGTACCTTCCTTGAAACATATATCTGCTGCGAAAGCCACAAGGGACTCTCTCCTGGCTTTACGAGAATCAGTGGTATCTCATCTACAAGCTGCGCAATGTCGAACCAAATTGCAGGCCGACAAGCAGCGTTCACCGGCCCCTACTTATGTCCGCGCTGACCGTGTATGGCTCTCGACTAAACAGCTGGCTATTTGGGGTAAAGAGAAGCTTTTGCCTTGTTATGTAGGGCCCTACCGAATTCTACATTGTCTTAACCCCGTCGCAGTTCGTTTGAACATTCCATCTCATTGGCGGATACACCCTGTGTTTCATGTCTCATTGCTCCGTCCTTTCGTGCCCGGTACCCGTCTGTCTGTGGCCCCAGCCCCTGTCTCTGTGAAAGAAGAGGATGAATACGATATCCGTGCCATTTTGGATACCTGCCTCCGTCGTGGAGTTAGGTCCTATCTGATAGATTGGAAGGGATATGGCCCGGAGGACCGCACCTGGGAACCGGCCTCCAATCTGAATGCTCCCCGACTCTTGCGTTTGTTTTGGCTAGAGCGTCTGCGCGCTCGCTGTAGGGGTCGCTCTTTGCGGGGGGGAATGGCGCAACCCAGGTTCCTAGCTGGCAGCATAGGGGGATGCCTAGTAACACCTGGAGGCTACCCTGGCATCTGTCCCAATGTTATTTGGCACACGGAGGCCGTTAAAACTACATTTCCCATCACACCCTTTCTTTAGTAGTCATGTGACATGCACACAGTGACTTTTGTATTTAATGTCTGTTGCTCCATTCATCGAGTGCTCCTTAACTGCGTTAGTTACGAGCATTTGCATTCAAGGACCTTCCTTTGTTGTTTCGATCCGGCTCCTGTATTAAGACCCTGCATCTGTCTTGTCCTTGTCTGGTTCCCCGACGCTCGTCTCCCTCTGCTGCATCCCTTTTTGAAATACTGAACTCGGCTACGTTATGTTGATTCCTTCTCTCTCTAACCCTTCTCTTGTGGCGCTTTTGGATTTTTGAACTCTGTTCTTCATAGGGACTCGCCTGAGGTTAACGCTGTGTTCCCTGGTTCCAGTTATGTCTATGCAAACCCCCCTTAAAATCCCTTACCTCACCAGTCAATGACACCCTGATGTTACCACAAATTGGATTGTTTTCACACCTTGTTTGGCACACTCTGCTGTTACCACATTTTTTGTTTGGATTGCTTTCACACATTTTTTGGGACGCTCTGCTATTACCACAAATTGGATTGCTTGCACACATTTTTTGGGATGCTCTGCTATTACCACAAATTGGATTGTTTTCACACATTGTTTGGGACGCTCTGGTGTTACCACATTTTGGATTGCTTGATCATTTGGGACACTCTGCTGCTATCACATTTTGGATTGCTTGATCATTTGGGACGCTCTGCTGCTTCAATATTTGGAATACTTTTGAACACTTTGGGATTGTCACTCTTCACCAAACCCTGTTATCCCTTTCCTTGACTACAAGTAGGTGTACTGATCTCCTTCTTCACGGAGCAGGTAAGAGTGGGTAGTTGTGGGTGGTAGTTTGCTGTATTCCGGCATTCCTTTTTGGCTGCATTTTATGAACTGTTGCAATGTTCTTTTTCTGTTTTCTCTAGCTCTGTTGTTGCTGCTCCTGCCTTTTCACTCAAGCCCCCGGCCTGACAGGGATTTTGAGTTCTGCAGGCTGCGCTCTTGGGGGGAAAGTCTTTAGCACATCACGCTCCAGGTTTTCATAAGAGTGAAGGAACACCCCAAAGCGGAAGTTTATCTGTAACATCTGTGGTTTTATCTCAGGCTGTGACAGAGGGGGTTAACAAGGGAGAGGGAGAGAAAAGGAAGAAGAGAAGAGGAAGGTCTTGAGGAGTTTCCAGAACTTAAGGAGATCAGGCTCATGACGGAGTGAGGAAGGGAGGTTGTTCCAGATAGAAGCACCTGCAGAGGATTAAGATGAACCCCGAATCTCTGTTTTGAAAATCAGCTCACCCGCAGAGAGTTAGAAGAAGACGAGCGGAGTGTATTTAGGGAGAGAGAGTTGTAGATAGTGCAAGCCCTGGCCCCAGAAAGCCTTGTGGACTGTGCAGAGGGTCTTGAACTTGATCGTTGTAGCCACGGGGAACTAGTGAAGGGATTTCAGAACCGAAAAGATGCAGTCCCTGGGCTTGAGGCCAAGGATAAGTCTTGCGGTTCTGTTCTGGATGAGTTGCAGAGGTCGGAGAGTAGAAGTTGGAAGATTGAGAAAGAGACTGTTGCAGTAGTCCAGTCTAGAAAGAACAAGGGCTTTGGAAGACAGTGAGCCTCTGGGGAAATGGAGAAAAGGTAGAATGCCTCTGAGGAGATACAGCTGTTAGTGTGAATTTTTAGAGATGTCTGAGATGTGAGAGGAGAGGCAGAGAGTGGAGTCGAAGATGACCCCTAGATTTGTTGCCTCACTAAAAGGTGAGGGCACAGGGCCAAGGGAGGCCATCCTTAGTGAAAGTGGAAAAGCAGGAGCAGGGGTCCCCCAGTGAGGACAATCTCTGTCTTGCTGGCACTTAGGCAGAGATCGTCCTCCGCACACCAAGACTGAATTGCGGACAGACAGCCGGAATGAGCAAGGAGGAGGAGACTGAGGGAAGGCCGAAACAGAGCTTTGCGTCATCCACATAACACTGAAAGTTGGAGGTGAAGGCAGAGATCCTGTGGGCCGGGGGGCCATGTAGACATTTAAGAACCAGGGGGATAGGTTAGATCCCTGGGGGACGCCACAAGTAGAGAGAGTGATGGCGGAGAGAAAAGACACAAGTTCACCCTGGGAAGGCCTGTCAGAGAGAAAGGAGGCAAGCCATGCCAGGGCCTGATTTCTAATCCCCAGGGTGTCACAGAGATCAGGATGTTGTGGTTTACTGTGTCGAAAGCAGAGGAGAGGTCGAGAAAAATGAGGACAGACAGAAGGCGAGTTTTTAGAGGAGGTCTTCAAGGGTGTTCAGAAGAGCAGTTTCCTTGCCTCTGGATGCTCTAAAGCCAGACCGATGGTCATGGAGACACCCAACAGATTCAGTGTGGAGGGTAAGCTGAGGGATACCCAACCTCTCCAGGAGTTTCCCCAGGAAGGGAGTGATAGAGATCAGGCAGTAGTTTGCCGGAATTGAAGGGTTGGCTGAATGTTTCTTGAGCAGAGGGTGCACAAGAGAGTTCTTGAGAGAAGTGGGGAAAACTCCAGTGACGAAGGAAAGGTTGCAGAGGTCTGCCAAGGCTGGAGCGAGAGTGTCAATGTTGTCCTTGATGGTTTTGGAAGGGCAGGGGGTGCACATGTTTGGAAGATGCTTTCATTGTCCAGACTTGTCTAGAGACCTCCTTGGGTGTGACAGAGGAGAGGGAGGAAAGAAGAGGGGCAGGGGAGAGGGAGGCCCAAGAGATGCTGGTGCATGTGTGGGTGCGGAGACAAGAGAGGTCAGGGTGTCCTGTGTTTTGGCGATGTAGTGTGCAGCCAGGGCTGTACAAAGGGCCTTGGTGGGTGCTGTAGAGGATGACGCTGCAGTAAGGTTGGCCAGTTCCTTGCAGACTTTGAAAAGTTTGGCTGTGTTGTTAGATGCTGCGGAGATGCAGGCTTGAATATGGACTCTCTTTTTGGACCTGATGAGGAGTCTGTATTGCCTTTGAAGAAGGCGGCATGCCAACTTGTCAGAGGGTGCACCTGAGGATACCCATTTCCGTTCTGCTGCTCTGCATTTGTGTTTAAGGGCAGCCAGATCGGAGTCGTACCAGGAGTTGCATTTTTTGGCAGGCTTCAGTCGGACCCTCAGGACAGGGGCAAGAATGTTGAGTGTTGGAGATGAAAAGGTGAAGGTTAGAGAGGGCTGTGTCAGGGTGGGTGTCGGCCTCAAGAGTTGAAGGAGGAGAGTAGGTGGAGACAAAGGCAGCCACTGACGCACTTTTCATGGGTCGAAAGACCTTGAAGACGGTCAGCGGTGCAGGGTGTGCCAGTGCTAAAGGAGAAGAGAGCTTCATGTCTGAGGAGAGAAGAGAGTGATCAGTCCAGGAGAGTGAGGTAGTAATAGGGATCGAGAGAGGGATGTCTGTGGGGATGAAAACATCCAAGGTATGGCCTGCACTGTGTGTCGGGCCAGAAGGTAGACTGGAGAGAGAAAGAGAGTCATACAGGTTGCGGAAAGGTCTTGAAGATTCGGGAGAGTCAATGTGTATGTTTGTTTGTTTATTTATTGTGCGCGCCGTACCCAGGGGTATCGGGGCACAGGAGAACAAAAGAGAACCTACAGCTTAGTACAGTGTTGCGAAGCAGGATAAAACAGTTACCTCAACGTTACATGATGAGGGTGAAACAAAATGGTACATGTATAGCAGAGTGCATCTGTAGATAACATGCCCTAATAAAAAACATTTACATAGTAGTGAATATATATCAAAAGTGCATTACATGTAGGCAGGGCTAAGTGAGGTCAGTGTGAAGGTGTAGGTTACATATCTTTCTCTAAGAGCCATTGAATTATGTTAAGATCCCCCCGCAGGAGGAGTTGGGAAGAGAAGGAAAGGAGAGCAAGAGGTCAGGCCTGCCCATTCCGAGAGGAAGAGGGTAGACTGGCACGGCGACTGATAGAAGGTGGCCAGAGTAAGAGAGGCCATAGGAGAGAGAGAGACCAGGCATTCAAAGGAGGAGTAGGTCTGAGTGGGAATAATGGAAACAGGGATTCACTCAGGAAATCAATTTGTTTATGGAATGTTGGAAGTAAGAGAAATGTCAGCGACCGTAGTGGGTAGTACATCATTTGAGGTGCTGTTATTACCTGCACTGCTTCCACTCTTAGGCATCAAACGTGGACCATCTGGAAAGTAAGCCATTGATGACAGGATAGAATGCTGAATCGTAGCAGAAGTACATTCTGATTTAAAAGAAAGAATTGTGTCTTATTGTCTGCCTGGGGTTTTAAGAAGGTAGGTTTTTTTTCTCCCTTTTGTAGGGCAATGAACTAACTTTTGGAGGTCAAAGAGGCACTTTTGTCAGACATAGAAAGGTTTTGGAGTGCAAAAATAATAAAGTTAAACTAAACTAGACTTATTTTGACTAGGCGTGCATTAAAAAAGCAGAGCACTTCACCCTTCATAGAAGTCCTAGTCAGATCACTCTTCTCTCTCCTTTTGGGTAGTGTTTGATATTTGGGAGACTCATTTCTCAGGATAAGAAACATAGATCAGTACATCACCAGTGTATGCAGATAGCTTACTTAGATATCTGCATCAGCACTACCCCCAAGTTAGTCTTGTATCACTTTACAGGAGCTGTTCCAGGGCAGGGATTAGTCATTATAATTGTTCTTTTATAACGCGCTTAATATCAGCGAGTGGTTTCTAAGCGTGGGATCGGGATTCAAACCTGTGCTGCACTGTGTTGTCTTGCGTCCAAGAGAAACGTGTTGCCCCTGAGCTATCCTTCCTCCCCTAATGAGGGATGGGATGTTGGGCAACCCAGCCCTGCACCCACTGGAATGCCAAAATAAGCCAACGTAGACCAATTAAACAAAATAGTCCATCTCGGGTTGGAATAAAGTTTAATTCATTTTATGAAATGTGGGGCACAGTTGAAGGCTTTAATTGATTGATACCGGAAATGCAGAGTGATACGATCAAGGCTTCTCTATGGGTCCATGTGTTAAAATCGCAGCAAAAATGGCTGTGGACACAAAATATCGTGGGAAAAAGGCTGCAATCCATGTAAAGGATGCGGGGGACATCCCTGCAACCCCTGGCCCCATTATACCATTTAAGAGGAGCGGGGGACACCCCCGCAACCCCGCTCCCCTTAAATGGTGTAATGGGGTACACCTTTAATGGGTCAAACCACAGCATTTTTGATGCGATTATTTTGTACCGGTGACATTTTTGCTGAAATTGTATCACTGCATACCTTCTCTACATCTTGTACGATAAGGTCTTGTGTAAACATCCCTGCTCATCCGTTGAAGATGGTCGCTTACGTCCCAGGTCTGGAATTTCATGTGGGATGAGCCCCTAGGATAATATACATTTAAAGCAGGAGCTTCCTTACCCTCACGAAAAATAAAATTTTTGATCAGGCTGACAGTTGTTTCTGGAGACCTTATCTGATTAAGCGACCTCCTCGGCCATCCTTGATCACTGATCGCTCATATTACTTCTATAAAGTAGAGTGTGTTATAGATACTTCTATGCCTTTCCAAGTGGCCCTTCTAGATCATATAATATATCCCCATCCTCCGTGGTGGACAAGGAGGTACACTCGTGTGTTTTCCTTCACTTCTCCCTCACCCCCTTGTTCTCATGATGCAAGTGTTTCCAGTATACTTAACCTAATGATAGCTGTTGCTATATTTGTGTTTTTCCGTATTCATAATATCTTCTGTTCTCTCCCTCTTCCCCTTTTGTGTATCACGTAAGTAGGGTATTGCTTTGCCTCTGTCCTACAGTTATGTTGTCTACCTTCGTCCATCCCCTTTTTACATTTTGTTTGTCACCTGCATTCACCACAACTTGTATGTATGGCATTTATAAAGCGCAAGCCAAGCGTGGAGGCATCAGAGCACGGCAGATAGGGGCTGCGCACAGCGGGTTACAAGGGCATGTTTATAGGTAGCCGAGAGCATAGATGGGGAAGGTAGGAACTCCGTAAGTGGGATAAGTAGTGTTTGGTGGAGCAATCTGTAAGATGCTCCTTGGAGAGTAGGGCCTTTGGGTCCTTCCTGAGGTGTAGGATGGAGGGGACCAGTCTTTCCACTCATTGTATTTCTATTCATGAGGAAAATACTTATTAAATAATCCATTGTAATTTCTATTTCTTACCAATGCTTACATTCTTTCATAGCCCATTATTCACATTTCTTGATCGGATGTATTGGTAATTGATTTTGAGTAAAAGAAAAAAACTGAAAAAAAGACTGTCTCTCGGGTTCCCCCCATAGCTATGAATAGTGGTAGCTAAGAAGTGATTATTTATGTAATGTCCCAGTCAGCCAATAAGCACACTCTGATATCTTCTGCAAACGACTGTCTCCCTGCGCCTCAATGTCTCTGTAAAACATTCCATTCGTCAGTTAATCAGCTCATATCCTGGTGCTCTTACCCTTGGATTTCTCTAGGTACAGTCTGGCAGCCGCCATGTCCTTGGATTTCACCTCCGACCTGAGGTCGTTTCAGTTCGAGCGCGGCGTTGACTTCAGCCACCAGCATCTCCTGCCTCTAAGGGAGCGCTCAAAGGGTCTCATGGTGACGGCCTGCGCCCATGCTGTCTTCTTCTGCAAGCTCCTGCACACTATGAAGTAAGGTGTATGGGGATCGGTGAAGATGGGACATAGAACCTACAAAATCTCATCCACCAGAGTGGACTGAGGTCAGACCTTGACTGGTGATGATGCTGTCATTGATTGATCAAGTGAATGTTTTTCTGTTTCATTGTTTTCATTTAATCAGTTTTACTCAGCAGGTACTTTCTACAGAGCAGGGCTCTGCAACGTTTTGGCTCTATTACAACTCAAATCAGTCATTGCCAGTTTTGTCGCTGTTGAGGGATCATGTGAGTTGTAGTTCAATGTATCCGGATCGCCAGGTTGCAGATCACTGCTGTAGAGGGTTGGCTGATTGAAGTTGTGAAATTAAAGCGCTTGACCTCATGCAGGGTCTGCAATATTTGGCTCTCCAGATCGTTTGGACTACTATCCTTCAGAATGCAAGCCAGCATAGCCTATAAAGAGGGATCATAGGAGTTGCAGTCCAAAACACCGGGAGAGCCACACATTGCATACCTCTTCTAAGGTGAAAAGGGCCTTAGACTTGGGGGTTTTGATTATTCATACAATGATGGGAGAAAATGTCTGAGGACCATCGGGAAGGACATTCAATAGGAAAAACATGGTTCCTTATTTTACTGAGAAATACTTTGGATGAATTATGTAGAATGACCAGCCAACCATTGGGCACCCTGTAGTCTCTCTTTTTATGGTTTAAAGTCTTTGGCATTCTCTGTCCCAAAGAAATGACATAATGGTTTTTACAGGAAAACACCACTTAACAGATAATGCACCTTGAATTTTTGTGGTGCCTTTCATGTTGAAACTGAAACACTCATACAAATCGTCTACATCATTGGTCTTTCCAAAGCGACCTTCAGGAACCTGTTACTTTAAAGATTTGTTATACTAAGAAACTAAAGACAAAATAAATAAGACCAAGATGGGAAAGGCGATAAAGGGGATAAAAAGGCACCCTTCAAACTCACCCACTCCCTGTAATAGATAAGTCATTTTTTCATCAGATAAAAGTCAAATAGAAATTTGCCATTGAGAGTTCAAACTGTTAGGCAAAAATTAAAATGTATTTCTGTTTTTTCTGATTAGATTTATAATACATCACAGGCAGACCTAATTGGGCTGATCGAAACCAAACAAAGGCTCATGTGTCTGCCCCAGATCTAGCTTAACAAGAGGGAAGACTAGCTACATTGCTATTGCAAAGACTGAGAAGGTGGACTAATGAGTTGGGCCCACTTGGCTTCCTGAATTATAGGATACAACTCACAGGCATATCCCTTCCTGAAAAGGAGACCAGCTCCCTTACTGAGAGTGGAAAGG
Organism: Ambystoma mexicanum; assembly: GCF_040938575.1. Classification (NCBI taxonomy): domain Eukaryota; kingdom Metazoa; phylum Chordata; class Amphibia; order Caudata; family Ambystomatidae; genus Ambystoma; species Ambystoma mexicanum. The sequence goes on from NC_090940.1 coordinate 607,298,930, forward strand.
GTGCCATATTCCTGAGTGATCTGAGTGCTAAATCTCTGTGAATAGGACATGTAGCAAAGGAGCGACTGGGTGCTATATCAATGTAAATGTGAGTTTGAACTGAAAAACGGCAAGGTGCTATATCCCTGAAACGTTGGTGAAGAATATTATGCATTAAGGAGACCAATATCTGCCTCTTATAGTTTATTCAATTCTTATACCTTTTTACTCTATATAATCCCGGAAGGAAACCCATGTGTTTAGTTTTAGTTGGGGAATAAAGTTGACTACCTTCCATGATCGTGTCTCCAAACCTCTTCCTTTTTTGATAGAGCAAAAGAAACTGGATATACTTGGGGGAATGGATCCCTCAAGAAGAAAAACTATATCGGTTTACCAAGGATCCGTGGAAACCTTTTTTTGAGAATAATGACAATGTTATTTGACCCATCCTGACCCCATTAGTTTCGATTTATTCAGAGAGGAATTTCCAGTTCAATTTTAGACGTACCACTAGGCCTATCCCAACCAACCCCTGTTTGTGAATACATGCAGTTTAAACCTTCATTTCATGTAAGATGTGATTTGGACATTGTTTAACATTATTCAAATGGTCTGCTTTGCGACATCTAAAACACCAGATAAGTCCTTTCTGTAAGGGGTGAGAAGCAGGATGAGGACACAGTGGTGACATTTTAATGGCTGTGAGCCTTTTTATTAAACAGAAATTGAAAATCCCATCTTTCCCTAAATCTAAGAGGGAATTTCCTGCCTCAAACAAAACTAAGGAAACTGTCAGAACATCTGTCAAAACAATAGTCCACCGTCCAGTGTCCAAATGCCTATTTCCGACCTGTACACTTAAATTAATATACAAAGGGGAAACAGGGACTCCTAACTGCAGTGGAGTGACTCTCTTCCTCTGAGTAATATCCAGTGTTCGTTCCACTGCACTGCTCCAGATGCAGCAAAAAAAGGAGAAAAGTAAAGTTCATGGTTTCAAATCAAAAAGGTTCTTCAACAAGTAGCAGAAGAAAGGGCTTCTTCCCTGTTGTCACAATGTTCACAAAAAATAAGAAGTAGTTCTCCTTCTCCTGGTTTTTCCAACACCCAGTCAACATCAAGGTACTGCCTCCATTCCCCTGGTTACCATAGGCACACATGTTCACAAAGCCAAGAGATTGTCTTGTTGCTCATGATGTTTCAAAGCTCACAATCAACACCAGGGTACTGCCTCCCTTCCCCTGGATTCCAGATGCACATATGTTCACAAGGTCAAGAGGTTGTTCCTCTTCTCCTGGCCTTTCCACGTTCTCCACAGGAACAGGGGGAATGACCCCCTTCCCATGGTTGTTATATGATCAAGAGGAGGACTCCTTCCTCTTGATGTCACCATGCATATGACAGTCAAACAAAAATGTGTGTGAGCTCCAGACTCACAATCTTCTTTCCTGGAATACTCTCCTGCCAGGGCTTTGGTTACTCTTTCATACATTTGGGTGCAGTTCCTAGACTCGCAATCTTCCTGCCTGCTATACTCTCCTGCCAGGACTTTAGTTGCTCTCTTTTTTACACTTGGGTGCGGGTCCAAGACTCGCAATCTTCCTGCCTGGTATACTTTCCTGCCTGGACTTTAACCAAGATTCATAGTCTCATACAATTTTAATATCTTGTCTTTACGGCGTTCGGTACTTCGCTTTTCATAATAGTTTGCTTTCTAGTGTAAGTACAAAGAAGATATCGCCTTTTCTTAGTGAGGTATTGTTAGGAATCCTACGGCCTTGACCACGTAGTGTAGCCATAGAATTCCTCAAAACAATACTCCCTTGGGGTCAGTACCAAGGTAAAGAAAACACCAATAGGAGTATTGCTCAGAAGAAAGGATATCAGTCGTAGACTCGAACTTGGTAATATTGTCACCGGAAGATTTGCGACTCTCAACGGGGTACAGCCACCAGATGATGTGTAACTCTCAAGGGATAATCACCTAAGACAAAGGTACAATTCAGAAATCAGAACAGACCCCTTAAGACCCTAAAATATACCAGCAAAGATTGCACTGTACAAGGATAGAAAGTCACAGTAGTGAAGCTTGGAAATTCATAGGAGAACAATCAAACATGAAGAAAAAGCAGGCTTACCAAAGTGGAAGTAGAGCACTGGAGCAATTCTGGTCTTGGAAATACCAATAAACAACACCCGACGAAACGAAGACGCAGAACTAAGGTGGCGAGTCTCTAGTCTGCTGGAACCACCCGACCCGACGGCACGCGGACGCCTTTCCTGAGGTGGTAAGTCTCAAGTCCACAACAAAACCACCGGACCCGACGGCACGAGGACGCCTTAGGTAAGTTGAAACCTAGACCAGAAATTGCCTGGAGAATGTTCTTATTCCGCGTTCTTCCGTTGGGCTGCACAGTTTCCCAGCAAATACTCCCAAGTTGTTCCGTGGATGTCAGAACACGCTGATTCCTTTAGTAGTTGAACCCGAAGACACAAATGCAGGTTCCGTGATGGAATGATGGGACGTCGGCACTTCTCGCCGTGATGTTAAAGCCTGTAAACAGATGAGCAGAGTCCCAAATGCTAGAACAGGAAACAGGTGAAAGTGCAGGCAAGGACAGCAATAATTGGACAAAGCCAGACAAGGGAACAGAGAAAAAACAATCCAGGGACGTAGCCAAAAGGTCGAGGTACCAGAACCAGGAAACCAAAACAAAGGGCAAGGCAAGAGCAATCGGTTAGGCAGACAGAGGTCAAGAAACAGGATAGCGTGCAAGACAAGGTTGGCAAGTAACGAAGCATAAACTTCGATCAGAAGCACCGAGCTGATTCAGCGAGCGGCTTAAGAACCGAAAGTCACGTGACCTGCTGATACGATGCACGTGGCCAGTACATCGTCCAAAACGACCCAGTCTCCAGGGAAACCGCCAACGCTCTGCAAGACGGGTCCTAGCCATCAGAAAAACTCAATGTGCAAAAGGCATCGGGTGTCTTTGTAACGTAACTCCCCTCCTCACTCTGGGATAACGGTTCCCCGTAGGAAGCGCAATGCGAACACCAGGTAGATTAGGGGCTGGCTGATCGCCTATCCTAACAGGTATCCGGTTTCCGACCCAGCTTCTTAACCCTTATGGTTCCCCCATTTGCTGCCCCAGTGCCCCAACTCCCTTCTAATGGCCCACCGGCTTCTCATAGTGGCTTTCAGGTCTCTTGTAGTCTGTTTGGCTCTGCGGCTTCGCTCTTTACAGTGGTAGCGTTTCTGCAGCTTCCAAGACCACTTGGTCTGCGAGAAGGCTCCATCCTTCCTTCCCCCTTGACCGTTGCACACATCTGAACCCTTTCGGAAGTGTCTCTTTTTGGGACGCAGTATCCCTGAGCTTTTCTGCTCTACTGTTCTGCCTACAGCTTTCTGGTTCCTCGACCCACATACAGAGGAAGAAGACTCCATGTTCTCCAGAATGGGGGCTTGAATGGATTCATGTGCTCATGAACATTTCCTGTCTTTAGGCTGGGAATCCTCATTAAAAAGAAAGCAATTTAGCTTTAAACTTTAAACTGCTCATGTCTTCTATAGCCTATCAGTGTCCTTTGGATCATGGTGCCTGCAGCCAATGACACCCATCCTCCTAAGATCTACTCCTGATGGCCATCTTCAGATTTTAAAGCACATTTCTAGTGTTGGAAGTCCTTAGGCATTGCTGCTTAAAAATCACAGGTTTTTAACTTGTTTTTGCATTTTTGAAAGATATCTTCCATCTATTTCTTCATCTACCATCACGCAGTTACTACCGGCCACAGGTCCCCGTTGTCGCTGAAGATCTTCTCCCCATCATCAGATCTTCAACCTGTGGCACCAGCATGCCCAGGCTAGGGCCTACATCTCAACACCTTGACCATGGATGATGCTGCCATCAAGAGTCTCTTCAGAATCCTGTGAAATCTGTGGCCAGAAGAACATTTACGTTGAGGACCGGCACCTCACGTGCCTTTGTTGTCTTCACCCAGACAACGACGCGAACGGATGGGTCATTTGCTATGACTTCTTGTCGAAGACCAAAAAGGATCGCAACTGCAGGTTGGTGGCATGGGTCGAGCTAGGAAAGCCCTCGAACGCGGGTTCAGGGTGATTTCATGCTTCATCTCGGGGCGGCAGGTGCTCTGAGTGTACTCCCTCTGGTAAGAAGAGGTTGAGGTCCTTGGAGGATGCTTCCTCTGCAAAGATCCCAAAGAAAGAGAATATCCACGCTCCATCAACATGGTCTCAGCAGCTGTGGGACCAAGTTCTGGGAGGGTTTGGTCTCCGGTGCCAGCTCTGTTGACAGTTAGCCTGCCGACTGGTGGTTTGTCTCCGTCCACGAGGATGTCGCTGACCCCTTCCAAGCACAGACTGTCGAACAGCGGATCTCCTAAGGACCCGTCAACAGCTCTGCTGTCATCGGCACAGTCAGTGACGAGGGCCCCGTCGACCGTCTCGTCCACAAGGACCACCACCCCTTTGACAACCTCCTTGTCAACGACCAGGACCATCGCCCCGTCTATGATCGCTTTGTCAGGAAAAACAAGCCTTCCTTCAGTGACAAGCAGTTTGTCAAATATTGTCACCTTCACCTCCATGACGCCCAGGGTCTCTCTGCCTCTGAGACCTCGCTCAATGGTACTGGCTACAATCCCGTCGACTGCTGCACCTATTCCTGTTCCGCAGCCTCCTGTTATAGCTTCCTTCCCAGACTATAAAAGAGTAACCCTGATTGTATTGTCATTGGCCAGAGCAGTTTGCAGGCATTTCTGAGCTGTTATAAAAACCTGAAGAACATATCACCTACCTCCAATCTAAGATTAATGCTTAACTGATATGTTGAATCTTGTTCTTTTTGTTTTCCTTTTGAGAACGTTTACCCCTCCTCTTAGGGGGTGGATGATGCCTTTGGTTGGAGGCATGTACTGTTGGAATTTGTTCCCATGTTAATGCTGAGATGTCTTTTTACGGTGTTGTTTTCTGTGTTGTATGTGTTGTATAATTTGTTTAGCGCTCTGAGGCCTAGGGGCGAGTGGCGCTTTATGAAAATTAAACTAAACTAAACTTCCTGCCCAGGCCCACCAAGGCAGTTCCTATAGCTCCTTTCGGATCCCCCAGGAGATCACCACATATCTACACCTGTTATGAGGAGGATCTACCTGAAGATTTTTACTCTGACCAGCAAGAGGGCGGTGGACCCATGCCTCATGAGGGATCTCCTTCACATGAGCCCTACTCCTGCACCAAGGGACATGTCCCTAGATATCCTGACCACCTTACATACGTTGGTGGTGGAGATTCTACAACGGCTGCCTATGGCCCCTGTGCCTGGTCTAGCCAGAAGTCTGCCAAGGCTACAAAGGCATCACCCAACACTGTCCCCTGGACCAGCTCTGCTCCCTGTGGCGGAGGAACCAGTTCACACAGAGACTGGCACTGACACTGACACCACCGCAACTCACACAGATGAGCATGGCGACTACGTTCTTGTAGATGGGGAACCATCAGATGTCGACGAATCCACCAGGGCTTCCCCCCCGGACGAGATTGGTCTTTCATCTCAAAGGCGTCCAAGCTCTTCAACCTAGTACCAGAAGAGAAGAAAAATAAAGGTTTGCTTTTTCAACTGTGAGAGTCCGCAAAGAAGACCATTATGTTGGTTGCGCTTTTAGATGACATTTGGGAAGATGGATTGGCAGTCTTGAAGGCTCCTAATATCACGCCAGCGAAGTGTGACCGGCTAGATAAGAAGTACAGGGTCCCTGATTCAGCCCCCAAGTGTCTCAGGTCTTAGCCTTTGCCATATCCTTGTTGTCAACCGCCGCAAAAAAGAGGTAATCAAAACCCTCATAGTGTGTGGTGCCTCCTGACCAGGGGGGGCAAAAAGCTTGATGTGGCTGGCAAGCTCATCATTACCACAGCAGCCTACATCATCAAGACCACCAACACCCTCGCCATCCTATCGAGGTACGACAGAGAGCTGTGGTACAAGCTGGGGCCCATCCTGAACTTCCTCCCTGATGACAAGAAGGATAAAGCCCTATTCCAGTAAGACGAAGTAGCTACGGACCACGCCATTACGGTCACGCTCGGCATAGCAGACTCAGGTTTCTGCCAGATGGGGAATGGAGTGGCTCTCCAGCGCCAAGGTTGGCTGAAGGCCACACATTTCTATACATAAGTGCAGAAGGAGGTTGTCGACATGTCGTTTGACGGGGACAACCTGTTTGGAAAGGTGGCGAATGACACTCTCCACCTCTAAACCGAAATGGAGACTTCACGCTCTCTGGGGACCCTGAAGCAAAGAAGGTCGTCCTTTTGTTCCCTGAGGGAAAGCATCTCCAGATCATCGAAGGGGTACACCCAGAATGCCTACAGGGGTCGCTACCAGACCTATGTCAATGGCACCTAGGATCGTCGTCCCCCATCCAGGACACAGATGCCCAAGCAGGTCTGAACCAGCCAAGGACCCGCACCCCCACTTTCACACCCCAGTGGGCGGCCGACTTTCGAACTTTGCCGGTCAGTGGTGAAAGATCTCCACAGACAAATGGGTGCTGGACGTTCTTCAGCAGGGGCACGTTTTAAAATTTTGGGATGGGTGCTCCTGCATTCCTCCTGTCGCACGTCAAGAACTTTACATTGCCCAGCTGCTAGAGGAGGTTCAGGTTATGCTACAAAAAGGAGCCGCAGAACCAGTCTGTCGGTGCCTCCGGAGCGTACTCCAAATATTTTGTGGTAAGGAAAAAGTCAACAATTTGGCAACCGATCCTAGACTTACGCCGCCTAACCAAGTACCTGAAATCCCAGAAGTTCAGGATGGTCACGTTGTAACAGGTGCTCGACCAGCTGGAGGAAGGGGATTTTATGGCAACTCTCGACCTGGAGGACACGTACTTCTCCTGTGCATTCATCGCAAACACTGGAAGCTTCTCTGTTTTGTCATTCAGGGGTGGCACTACCAATTCAAGGACCTTCCCTTTGTCCTCAAATCGGCTCTGAGGGTATTCACCAAATGTTTGGTCCCGGTCGCAGCTCATCTATCCATGTCTACCCTTACCTGGACAATTAGCTCATCCGGCCCCACTCGTATGCCCTGGTATCCCAGCACACTGCGGAGATCGTCCACCTTTTGACATTGCTAGGATTCTCCATCAATTATCCAAAGTCCTGTGTGGTGCCATCTCAGAACGCTCTGTTCCTGGGTCCAAGGCTAAACACAACCTCATGCCTTGCGACTCCCTCAGAAGAGAGGGTAAAAGCCATCCCGGGGAAGGTCAAGTGGCTGTCCATAGCATCCATCAAATCATTATTGGGCATGATGTCCTCTTGCATCCATCTGACCCTGTTTTTCAGGCTCCAACTGGAGCCCCTCCAGGAATTCCTAGATACCAGGTGGCAGCAAGTCACAGGCATGTGGACAGGTAAGATCGCGGTCAATCGGGCATTCCGTCAGGCTCTTGATTGGTGGTTGGTTCGGCCACATCTCACTGAAGGAGCTCCCTTCCAGGTTCCTCCATACCAAGTTACAGTCACTACCGATGCCTCTCTGGAGTGTTGGGGGGCTTGCACAGGATATTCTCATGCTAGGTTCATATGGCTCGCAGAGGAAAAGGACTTGCACATAAAAATCCCAGAGCTGCGGGCAGTCTTCAGAGCTCTCAATGCGTTCCAGCTTCAGCTACAGGGGAAGGTGGTGCAAATCTTCACGGACAACACCGCCACCATGTTTTACATCCGGAAGCAGGGTGGGACGCACTCTGCCGCTCTCTCCCTGGAAGCGTAGTCCCTGTTGCGCTGGGCCATTCTTCAAGGCATGTTCCTCATCCCTTTTCACCTGGCAGATGTCGAGAACACCATCACAGGCTCTCTCAACAAGGAGTGGTGGCCTTGCTATAAGTGGGAACTTCCGTAAGCGCAAGTGTATCGCCTCTTCAGCAATTGGGGTCTTCCTCAAATCGACCTATTTGCGATGGTTGCCAACTCCAAGTGTTGGAAGTTTGCCAGCAGATATATTCAGCTGAGGAGTCTAGGGAATGCCTTCTCGATCCCCTGGGAAGTGCTCTTCCTGTACGTCTTCCTCCCACTTCCGCTACTACTACTACATGTGATCAGCACACCCATAAACTGACGATGCAGGATGATCCTTATCACACCAGTATGGCCAAAGCCGATCTGGTAACCAGACCTACTACATCTGTCAGTGGTTCTGGCTATCCAATTGCCGCCACTTCCAGACCTCCTCTCAGAGAGAAAGGATAAATCCTGCATCACGACCCGGGCCACTGAACCTCACGGTCTGGCTCCTGGCTCCCTAGAATTTGGCTACTATTCCCTGCCATTGGACTGCAAGAAGATCCTGGCAAAGGCCAGGGCTCCCTCTACATTGACTTGCTACAGGCACAAATTAAAGCACTTCTCAGTGTGGTGCCGGGCACAGAGGTTCATCGCCCCTGTGCGTAACTTCTCTGCAGCTCTTCCTGTGCCTGCTCTCGCTGGCCAAGGCTGGCCTTGCACATGCATCCATCAAGGTCCATCTGGCTACCATATCCCACTGCAAACGGGCTACGGGCAAGCTTTGCATATGGTCGCACAGGCTCATTAAGGAGTTCCTCAAAGATCTCTTTAGAACATTCCCACTGGTAAAAGCTTGTGCACCGGCGTAGGAACTAAACGTGGTACTGTCTAAACTAACAGGGCCTCCTTTTGAACCAATGCATCATACCCCTTTAACGTTTCTATCATGGAAGTCTGCTTTCCTAGTGGCAATCACTTTGGCCTGGCGGGTTGGGGAGTTTTGGGCACTTTCCTTTAAGCAGCCGTGTTTGTCCTTCCACGCCACTAAACTGGGTCTACAGACTCATTCTACCTTCATGCCAAAGTTTCCATCAGACTTTTCATCTTAATGAGCCTTTGGTCTACCCCTTTTCTTTGCAAACCCTTCTTCACCTGCTGATAAGGAGTTTCATTTGCTGGAAGTTGCTCGTGCCATAAAGTTCTACGTGGCACGCATGAAAGACTTTCGAATGACGTCTCTGCTTTTTGTCAATTTTTGACCTGTATAACATGGGAAGGCCCTGTCTAAGGCTTCCATTTTCAGGTGTTGCTTTGGCTGTATCATGCAATGCCATCATCTGGCCTACAAACCGCTTCTAGGCCGGCCAAGAGCCCACTCAACTAGAGCCATTGCAGCGACTACAGCGTTTCTCACTGGTGTTCCCCGGCTCCACATCTGCAGGGCAGCTACGTGGAGGTCTACCCACACAAGTTTCTACTGCATCGACAGGGATTCCAAGGAGGAGTCCCGGGTCAGCCAAGCAGTGCTGTGCAACCGGTTTGTTTGAGGTGAGTCTGTTCCAGGGGTAAGTGTATTGCTTGCGTAAGCCTTGCCCCCTCCCATGGTTGTGTATCTGTACTGCTATGTATTTGTATTCATGAGCATGTGAATCCATGCAAGACCTCATGCTGGAGAAGAAACAAGTTACTTACTTGTAATTCTTGTTCTCCAGCATGGGTCTGGCATGGATTCATATGCGAACCCTCCCTCCTTCCCCCTCTCTAGCTCTTCTTGGTTCAGACTGCCACTTTATGTACGCTACCAAATCTAAAGATGGCCGCCAGGGGTATTTCTTAGCAGGACGAGTGTCATTAGCTGGGGGCAGTATGACCCAAAGGACACTGATAGGATATAGAGGAGACAAGCAGTTAAAAGTTTAAAGCTGAACTGCTTTCATTTTACCGAGGATTCCCAGCCTAACAATGGGAAATATTCATGAGCATGTGAATCCATGCAAGACCCATGCTGGAGAACAAGAGTTACAGGAGAGTAATGTGTTCCTTTCTCTACGCTCAGTGGTTTTGAATGTCCTGACACCAATAGGATTGGTACAACAACTAGAGCGCATAGCTTGGTTCCTCCAGGTATTCTTCATCGCTCTGACCCTCTTCCTCGTCCCAGTACTTTGAGTCAGATTCGAAGGGGGGTATTTAAGAACTTTCCTATTTGTCATACAAGGATGGTCTTTTCCAACATGACAATAGGACATGGAGGATTGGGAATTGGGTCCTGGGTGTCAACCTCGGATGGGTAAGGGGATACAATGTTCTCTCTGGAATATCATCCCCAAGTCCATAGGGGAACTCCCTTCCCATGTGATCCTCCCTAGTATTGCCACCCCCAGGGGGATCGTCTGGACTGTGGCCGCACCACCCTGGCCACATGAGAAAGGGTTTTTCGCATTTCCCTTTCTCATTGTAGGGTTGGCCCGACTCCTTTTCCCCTTGTGGTGTATAATAATGCTATTTATCTTACCTTTCCTAGCTTTAGCTAGATGATCAATTGAGCTAGATGATCGATTGCCTCTTTCGCTTGTTGACTTCTGACAGCTTATAATATGTGCTTTGCAAGCGTGGTTTCAGATTCCATCCATGTCTTAATCTAAAGTATCCAAGCAGGATTGTAGAGGTTCAACACCTCCATAATTATGAGACTTTTACCACCAGGCACAAAGTACCGCTCCAGTTTTGGATCCTGCTCTCCATGTGTCCTTTCACTTTCTATTGTGACGACATTGTAACCCTATTGACAACATAGTAAGAAAATGAAGGGTGCAACTACCATCAGTTCTGCCACACTCAGTTCCGTGAGGGTGCCGTGGGGGGAGGTATAGCTGGTGCCTGTTTTGTCGTTTCATATTAGTTAAGCAGAGCTTGCCGAACTAGGCACGCGGAGACCAGTTCTGTGTTTGTCACTGCCAGAGGAGTGGGGGAGGGTTTTTTATTTTAGCAATCAGTGATGCCACATGCCAGCTGCTCAACACTGCACTATGCATTCAAGTATCTTTGTTGTTACTTCTAACAGAGGCAAGTAGACCGGAAGACTCGGCCAGATCAGTTTGTGTGTTCCGCTGTCAACTTATTTGGGACAGAGTGGGAAAGCTTTGTGGATGTGGAGGGCATAGCATATTGGAATGTTGAGAACGATGGGAAAGAGCTTGATATATAATGACTTCGCTATTTGTGCTGAATGTTGCTGACAGTCCTGAAAAGAAGCTGAGGTGCTTACATACCCTTTGCTTGTCACAGGTGGGTGATTCAATGACTAGGACCTTGTCTACAACATTTGGTGAAGAGGGTTTAAACGTGTTAATTAATGAATGATTGAAAAACCTCTCTGTATTATGTTCTTATTTTAATTACTTTTCAACATGACACATTTCTTGTGTACACTGATTGTTGTCCAGCCTCAAGAAAATGAAGGGTGATTTCAATTGAAAAACAATGCTGACTTTCTGTGAGATTTAGAATTTTCTGAATGGGGAAGTGTAGGCGGTCAGGGGTCTCTGGATAGCAGTTGGAGTAAAGCGTGTTCATGAATTGTGGCGGTGTTGCAAGATTATATGTTGTCTCTCAGACAGGAAGGCAGAAGAAAAGTCTGCCTGCCCAGCGGGAAGTCCCTGGTCCTCCTGGGCTATCACAGGGAATGGCTGAAGGTTGGCATCATCGGCGGAGGCCACACTGGAAGGCAGCTGGCAGGGGCACTGAGAGAGCTGAGTGGCGTGCCCGCCGAGGACATCCGCATCTCCACCCGGAGGCCGGAAACTCTGAGTAAGTACTTGTCCTTCGTTATTTGTGGGATGGGAGTCTTCTCTTCAGGTCAGAGGTGAGATCTTGCTGGAGTATTAAGTATGATTCTGGAGGCCTCATCTCGAGAGGACTAAAGAGGGGTCCCGGGTAGCCCAGAGATAGCGAGGGCAACGCCTGAATCGGGTGCTCTATGACTTTATGAAGGCAGATCCTGGGATCTGCATTTCAGCGCTTTAATGCAACATGCCTTGCCAGGGAGTAGTTCCTTCCAGGTGTTGACCAGATTAGTGAGAAGATCCATTGTGAATCTTTACTTCCCTGGGGGGATGCAGGTGTTTGTGGCAGCATCGCCCCTTTAGCAGGCATCACACTGCCTGACATTGAGAAACATAATGATTCTATCATGTATCCACCTCCTACCGAACATGAGATTTCACACGAGACTGGTGCAGGAATAACTAAGTGTGCCATGGTCACAGCAGCGGGAGGGCTGCCAGGGTCTAGGGATTGTCACACAAGGACGACCTTTCACAGGACTCTGTCTGTAGGTGACTATAACTGAGTGCCTAGGCCCTGCAAATAGCAGCGTAAATCCACATAACAGAACTACAAATGCCTTTCTCACAGGATGGGGAGTGTTGATGTACCCGCTTCCTCCTCCTTCTTCTTCTTGCTGATAGATTTTAATCCATCAGCGGTGGTTTTTGGATACCGAGGCTTGAGCCTCATTACTCCATCCTCTCGGGTTGAGTGTGTAGTCGCGGGTTGGGTTTCTTCATGGTCTGTGCGGACTTGTCACAGTAGGGCTGGTTTCACAGGGTCTTCGGCGGTGGCCCTGCACCTTGTTGGGTGCAGCAATCACTGCATGCGTTTAATAGGACATCTTTCCATTTGTTTAGTGCTTCAGGCCATACTGCGCATGACTGGAACAGGGCCTATGTGTTGATGCTTGCCGAGGTTTTTATGCATTTTAGGATATATTTTCACAGTGGTTGTTGAGTTTGTAAATGCAGTTTGTCCCGCATGATGCATTATATGAAAAGTAATCATTCATTGTTTCCTGCATGCACTGTATATTATAATTTATGTACATTTAGTACTATTGTACATTTGTTCATTTTATGTTTTTTGTGAACTGCGTTTGTAAAATTCTAAGCAAGTTAACAGACAATGTGCTAATTTAAGATCTACATGGGTGTGTTTTTTGTTTTGTTATATTGGCCACAGAATGCACCAACTACCAAAGGACAAATGAAGGGTTTTAATCGTTTTTTCTTTCACATGCTCTAAGGGCCATCCCTTTCTCATCTAGAACACAGCAAACCTTTCCTAACTCAGGCGCCCCATCTCCCCAGGCTAGTGTATATATTGATGGTTTCACCCTACTATCTGATAGCTAGCCTCCTCCTGAGAGTGATGGCCTTGTCTGTGCAATCTTCCTCCATGGCCCCTACGCCATCGTTGAGGTTGGTTCTAAAAGAGATTGTGGGGTTATGCCTTTCATCCGCTCAACCCTGACTCAGTCTCCTTCCTTAGTAGGCCCTGATGTTCACCTCCCACCTCTTACAGTTGCCCTCCCTCGCTACTCTCCCCTGTCTAACTCCACCCACCTTCTATGCTCTCTCTTTCGTCCTTCCGAGATCTCTTTCTCTGTCTACTGTCTGACTTCATCCTCCGAAGTCACTACTCTTTCGCATGTTGCATGGTATATTTTGTTTGGTCTGTGCAACCATGTTGCTGTACTGTAGTGTGCATGACTGATTATGGTTATAGGGGGGAGCGAGGGTGTGTGTGTGTGTGTGTGTGTGTTTATATCAATTATAACACAAGCATCATACACTGTAAAATCATTACATAAACCGTCTCACCCCACCGGGTGGACATTGCCACGCGTTCCGCTCTGTTACAGAGCTTCGTCAGGCTAGTTCTTATCCAGATTGTTGCCATGTCGCAAATGTAGCCTGTCTAAAATAGCAAAACTTATAGTTCGCCAGATCATAGAGATGAGACAGGAGGGGCGGACTAGCCAATAGTGAGTCACGTGACCCACATGGAGTGAGTGGGCGGAAACGGTTGCGTGTCCACACCAAGTCCCTTTAAAATTAATGCGAGTTGGCAACAATCTGGATAAGAACTAGCTTGACATCAAGCTTGACAGTCAGTAATAGTGTTTGACTGTAGTGGATGGTGTAATATATTTTTATCTGTTGTGAGCCTAGCCAGCTCTAGCCCAAAAGCACCAGCTATCTAAAGAGGTTGAGCGCAGTATTTTGGCGACAGTTGGATTTGGAAATATATATATATTCTCCACTACAGAACACATCAAGCCATTATATACCAGAAATCTAAGATCCTATTTGATGATGAAGGAATTGTACGTAATTAGATAATTAGGCTTCAATCTCTCTTTGTATAATGATCAAAGGTACTGTAGAGATGGGTTGAATGTTGAGGGAAAGAATTGTCACTCGCCTAGGGAGATTGTAGGGTCCCTATGCAGGGGAAATGATCAATCAAGAGAAATTCAGCTGTTCAAGAGTCCCCCGATTGCCAAAGAACAGCCTAAGGACTGGTCTTGGCTTTTGGGGGCCTTGACCACTAATAGGAATTCGCAACTCTCACACTTTCCCTAATATTTGGCCTAAGAGATTTCTTTTGGCTCTCATGGAACTCCAGGGTTCACTCCATTTTGTTGACTTATCCTGTAGTAGGAAAACTGCAAAAAAAGAATTCTATTATCTCTCTTCAATAAACATGGTTGCTTCAATGTCAGGCGTTTGATGGCTATACAATTAGCTTTCAACCTGCAAAAAAGGAGCTCTAGGACGGCCCTATGGTGGCTTACTTACCATGATTCACACATCTAGGCATTTGTGCATTGTGAACTCAATTCAATTAATGTTTGGTATCTTAGCAACTGATGTTAGGTTGACGCTTGATTCATTTTTTGATATATTGCTAGTTAACATCTATTGGCTTGCTGGTATTGCTAATCTTGATATGTTTATTGAATCCATCATGAATTGTGTTAATGATTGACTGGACAAGAATCCAAGGGGGGGGGCAGGTGATTGTATTAGGTGGTTTAAGTGTGTGTTGCCTGTCTATTCAGTCCGTCACCGACCTCCCTCAAACAGCTCAGGGAAAAAAGCAACATGGGCGCTCCTGTTTAAAAAATGTAGAAGGGTTTGGTCTCATGATGCTGAATGGTTCCATTGCTGTAGATGTCCCAAGTCATTACACCTGGACCATTGGGACCTCTTGTTCAATACTTGATTGTATCTTTGCAAGTAACGGGCTGTTTGACAGGTTTTAGGAAAGATTTCCATTTATGGGTAATTTTCCCTGCAGTTGTGAACACCCCAATTTGTTGCTATTGTCTGACCATCCTAGTCTGACTTTTGCCAGTGTAGCGCAGCCTTCTGCTGTATTCTGCTGGGCTTTTGCTCATTTTGTTATGGTGAAACTGACATGCCCTGAAGACTGTCAGTACTGGGAGACTTTATTTCCCTTAGTCTTTCACTTTGTTGCTATTCATTAGTAACATTTAATCAGTGCACAATGTACCTTACAGTACAGTGAGCTGGGGTGCCTTTTTCATTTTTAGGGGCTAGACACCCTTAAATGATTTTTGGTGAATGTACAAGTGCGCCTTGGACAGAGCTGGTTGCAGCTGTTACTTTTTATGTATTTTCAACTCTTTTCTATGATCCATACCGCGTTTACCGCAGGACAGTGGCTAGTGCCCAAAATCGCCATGCCACAATGTCCTTTGTTTTGTCCTTTGGCCATCTTGTCCCTTTGCCTTCCCCAGGTCGAGCAGACCCAGGAAATTCTGTATTTTGTTATGCAGACCCCCACGCAAACTGAAGCTTTCCCCTCTTGCCCTCCGCTCTCTGCCCCACATCCAAACACCCACACAACCCCCCACCCCCCACACACACACACACACACCCTCCACCCCACACCCACCCGCCCTCCCTCCACTCTCTGCCCCACACCCACCCACCCGCCCTCCCTCCACTCTCTGCCCCACACCCACCCACCCGCCCTCCCTCCACTCTCTGCCCCACACCCACCCACTCGCCCTCCCTCCACTCTCTGCCCCACACCCACCCACCCGCCCTCCCTCCACTCTCTGCCCCACACCCACCCACCCACCCTCCCTCCACTCTCTGCCCCACACCCACCCACCCGCCCTCCTTCCACTCTCTGCCCCACACCCACCCACCCGCCCTCCCTCCACTCTCTGCCCCACACCCACCCACCCGCCCTCCCTCCACTCTCTGCCCCACACCCACCCACCCTCCCTCCACTCTCTGCCCCACAACAACCCACCCTCCCTCCACTCTCTGCCCCACACCCACCCACCCACCCGCCCTCCCTCCACTCTCTGCCCCACACCCACCCACCCTCCCTCCACTCTCTGCCCCACAACAACCCACCCTCCCTCCACTCTCTGCCCCACACCCACCCACCCACCCGCCCTCCCTCCACTCTGCCCCACACTCACCCACCCACCCGCCCTCCCTCCACTCTGCCCCACACGCACCCACCCACCCGCCCTCCCTCCACTCTCTGCCCCACACGCACCCACCCACCCACCCGCCCTCCCTCCACTCTATGCCCCACATGCAACCACCCACCCGCCCTCCCTCCACTCTCTGGTGAACAAGCCCTCCTCTCTCTGCCACCAACCAACCCGCCCTCCACTCTCTGGTGAACAAGCCCTCCACTCTCTGCCACCAACCCACCCGCCCTCCGCTCACTGCCCCCACCTACCCACCTTCCCTCAACTCTCTGCCCCCAACCACCCGCTCTCCCGACCACCCGCCCGCCCTCCACTCTTTGCCCCCAGCCACCCACCTGCCCTCCACTCTCTGCCCCCACTCACTCGCCTGCCCTCCACTCTCTGCCCACATCCACCTTCCCATCCTCACTCTCTGTCCCCCACCCACCCACCTGGTCCCACCCACCCTTCCTCCACTCTCTGCCTCCCACCCTTCCTCCACTCTCTGCCTACCATCCACCCTTCCTCCACTCTCTGCCTAACACCCACCCACCCTTCCTCCACTCTCTGCCTATCACCCATCCACCCTCCCTCCACTCTCTGCCTCCCATCCACCCATCCATCCGCCTGCCCTCCACTCTCTGCCCCCCCACCAACCCACCCGCCCTCCAGCCCTCCACTCTCTGCCCCCAACCAAACTCTCTAAGCCCCCACCCACCCACCCTCCACTCTCTGCCCCCCAGCCACCTTCCCACCCTCCACTATCTGCCCCCCACCTAGCCGCCCGCCCTCCACTCTCTGGCTCCCATCCACTCACCACCGGCCCTCCACTCTCTGCCCCCCCACCTAGCCGCCCGCCCTCCACTCTCTGGCTCCCATCCACTCACCACCTGGCCACAGGCCCTCCACTCTCTGGCTCATCCACCCACCCTCCACTCTCTGGCTCAGCCCACCCGCCCTCCATTCTCTGGCTCCCCACCCGGCCACCCACCCAACCGCCCTTCACTCTCTGGCTTCCATGAACCCAGCCACCCCACCTCCACTCTCTGGATCCCATGAACCCACCCAGCTACCACCCCCTCCACTCTCTGGCTCCCATGAACCCAGCCACCCGCCCTCCACTCTCTGGCTCCCATGAACCCAGCCACCCGCCCTCCACTCTCGGGCTCCCATGAACTCACCCGCCCTCCACTCTCTGGCTCCAACCCACCCGCCCGCCCGCCCTCCACTCTCTGGCTCCCTGAGACCCACCCGCCCTCCACTCTCTGGCTCCCTGAGACCCACCCGCCCACCCTCCACTCTATGGCTCCCACCCACCCACCCTCCGCCCTCCACTCGCTGGCTCCCACCCACCCTCCACTCTCTGGCTCCCTGAACCCAGAGCCCTACACTCTCTGGCTTTCAACACCCACCCGCCCGCCCGCCCTCCACTCTCTGACTCCCACCCACCCTCCACTCTCTGGCTCCCTGAGACCCGAAACTCACCCACCCTCCACTCTCTGGCTAACACCCACACACAAATCTCCACTCTCTGGCTCCCATAAACCCACCCGCCCCCCCTCCACTCTCTGGCTCCCGCCCACCCCTTTCTGGCGCAAACCAACCCACCCTCCCTCCACTCTCTGGCTAACTGCCACCCGCACACCCACCCTTCACTCTCTGGCTAACAACCACCACCCCAACCACCCACCACTCTCTGGCTCCCTCCCTCCACTCTCTGGATCCCAATACATCCGCTCTCTGTCTCCCAAGACCACCACTCTCTCTGTGGCCCTCACCCACCCGCCCAACCTCCACTCTCTTTATGGCCAAAACCTCCACTCTCTCTATGGCCCAGAAACCCACCCACCCAACCTCCACTCTCTCTATGGCCCCCACCCACCCGCCCAACCTCCACTCTCTCTATGGTCCCCACCTAGCCGCCCCCCCCAACCCGCCCTCCATATTCTGGCTCCCATCCACCCACCCACCCTCCCTCCATTCTCTGGCTCCCATCCATACATACACCCACCCACCCACCCGCCCTCCCTCCACTCTCTGGCTGGCCACCCACCCTTCACTCTCTGGCTCCCTGAGACCCAAAACTCACCCACCCTCCACACTCTATGGCCCCCACCCACCCTACCTCCACTCTCTCTATGGCTCCCACCCACCCACCCTACCTCCACTCTCTCTATGGTTCCCACCCACCCACCCTACCTCCACTCTCTCTATGGTAATACCTCCACTCTCTCTATGGTAATACCTCCACTCTCTCTATGGTTCCCACCCACCCACCCTACCTCCACTCTCTCTATGGTTCCCACCCACCCACCCTACCTCCACTCTCTCTATGGTTCCCACCCACCCACCCTACCTCCACTCTCTCTATGGTTATACCTCCACTCTCTCTGTGGTTCCCAAGCACCCACCCACCCTACCTCCACTCTCTCTATGGTTGCCACCCACCCACCCTACCTCCACTCTCTCTATGGTTCCCACCCACCCACCCTACCTCCACTCTCTCTATGGTTCCCACCCACCCACCCTACCTCCACTCTCTCTATGATTCCCACCCACCTCCACTCTCTCTATGACCCCCTCCTTACACAACTGCCCGACCTCTACTCTCTCTATGACCCCCCCCCCACCCACCCGCCCAACCTCCACTCACTCTATGGCCCCCACCTTCCCGACCTACCCTCCATTCTCTCTATGGCCCACACCCACCCACCTACCCACATGACCTCAATTCTCTCTATGGCCCACACCCGCCCACCCGCCCTACCTCCACCCTCTCCATGTCGAAAAACCCATCCACCTGACCTCCACTTTCTCTATGGCCCCCATCCACCCACACTCCCCTCACTCTCTCTACCCAAACCCTACTCCCTTTCTCCCTACTCAACCCTACCTTTGCTTTTTAGCCCCACCACACACACTACCCCATCTCTCTAGCCTCATCCACCCTACAGCCTTTATTCCTCCACACGCCCAGCCTACCCCCTCTGTTCCCCCACCCACCTTACCCCCTCTCCATTTCTCTCATCCTTCCTATCATACTCTCTTTATTTCTTACCCTCTCACTCTTGTTCGTATTTCCTCTTGCTCATCAATGAAGGCTCCCTCTATCAATGGCTTACTCCCTTGCTCTCTTCCCCTCATCATTCTATTGCACACCTTATCGCATCCGCCTTTGAAATTTTGTACACTCCTCCTTGCACCCTGATGCCTGTAAATGCAAAATGCAAACAACAGTATTAAACGCAAAACTATTGGCATTGCCAATGCTTGTTATTTTTCCCTCTGACAAATCCCAGGGTATCGTCACTGCTTCCATGGGGGAAGCCCCTTCCCATGGGACCATGGAGATGAGGCTGCTACCCAATAGTACCCTTGGGGGTGGTACTCAGTCGGTGGATCTCATGGGGAGGGACGTTCGCCATGGGATCAGTGACGATCACCTTGGGAGAATGTAGTATTCACCACCTTCATTTCAGTCCCCTCCTTCCTTCATTTCACCCCACTCAGAACCCTCAGGTTCCCCCAGCCTCTATGTATCTCTGTAGACTAGAGGATTCCATTCTGTAAAGAAGGCATGGTTATCAATGGTTATCAGAAGCACAACAGACACAAGGAGTACAATTCAAGGGTGTTTATTGAACAGTATATGGGGGTTGAGAAAAACACCTAATCTAAACCTAAATCTAAGATGGGACCAAGCTACGACCATCAAAGTAAAGAAAACGCTGTCCTAGTGGTGTCATGTTAAAACAAAAATGGCCTATGCTATAAACCTATTGCCAAATCCTTTCTCTATATAACAAAAGGGTGCAGGACAGTGACATGTATAACAAAAGAGTGTAATGCAAACTGAAATGTCCAAAAGGTTTCCAGTAGTTCAGGACTGCTGAACTAATACACTCCCTTCCCCCACGTTGCATCACGGCACAATGCGGAACAGTGGCATGACTGTGAGCACCCCTTGAGTCCATAGGCATCAGGAAGCTGTGTCTTCCAAAAAGGCAGGATCCCTCGAATCAATGTCTTTTGCCTGGCAGCACAAGACTTTTCCCAAGCTTTCACCATGCAAGCCACTCCCCGTCTCCATGATATCGTTAAACAATGTTCTCAGAAAGGGGATGAGGGCCGGTATAAAGGTTTTATAAAAGCCCTGAGATGAAGCCATCATCCCCCAGAGTTTTCCTGGGTCGAAGGCATCCAATTGCAAGCTTAATTTATTCCCTGTATTAGGCGCTTCCAGGTTCTCGGATTCCTCCTGCGATATCCATGGGATGTGGGACTCATCTCCATAATTCTGTATCTCCACCTCCGTGGCCGTCCCTTCGCTCCCATATAGCCCTTCGTAAAAAGAAGCAAAAGCCTCTTGGATCCCCTCAGGTACGACCTCCGTCAGCCCCCTGTCCCTCTATCTCTGAGATCCATCTCTCTGCGCGTTGTCCCCTTAGCCTTGCAGCAAGAAGATCATCCGCCTTATCCCCTTTTTCATAAAACTTTTGTTTAAAATAATTACAAGTGTCAAACAATTTTCCCTTTCTTCAGCTGCCTCAACTCATCCCTGGCTTCCCTCACCTCACTAGTGCAGGCCTCCCTGTTACTGTTTGGTAACTGTCCTCGCCTCTCCAGGGATATTATTTTCTCCCACACCCCTTTTTCAATAAGCACGCGTTCCCTCTTCTTACAGGCCGCTTCCCTGATTAGTATACCTCTCCATGTGGCATTCACAGCATCCCACACAGTTCCCCTGCGAACTTCCTTTGTGCCATTGATTTCATTAAATGTCCTGATACCCCTGTCCATCTCTTCTTTGAACACGGGGTCCTTCTACAGAGACTCATTGCACCGACATTTACCATTCCTAGGGCAGAGACCACTCCACCCAATATCAACGGACACCATGGCCCTCATTACGACCCTGGCGGAAAGTAACTGACCTGACCGCCATAGCGTAAATAGCGTTTCCGCCATTGCACGATGGAGTAAAGTGCGGCTAATTCTGACCCATCGGACACTAGCATTACGCCATGGCGGAAGTGCAAAGTCCGCGATGGCGGAAATGTCCCCAAAACGCCCCTCACCGCCGTCGTACGGCGCCCTAGGTGCAATTCCGCCACCCATCATAGCGGTCACCGTAATGAGCGGTAATCGCAAAATACGGTGACCGTAAATATACGGAAACGGAAGTAAAAACATGGGGCCGGAACGGGAAACAGGACGCCGTACACCTATAAAATCCGAATCCCAACACAACCATGAAAAATCCGACCCTGAGACACATCCCAACCCGTTAGCCACCCTAGTTAAAACAATCAAAATGGGAAAAGTTGCTAAAAAAGCGTGCGACCGCAAGCGGCAGGTCCACTTCTCCCATGAGGAACTCACCGTGCTCACAGAGACCCTCCAGGAGAATGCTGCCGTCGTCTTCTCGACGCAAATGACGAGGACGGCACTTGCGAACAAGAAGGCCATATGGGCCCTGGTAGCACAGCGGGTAAGTGCGGTGGGGACCGCAACCCACAGCAATGCAGAAAGCGATGGGACGACTTGCGGATACGCGTACGGAGCATACTATCAGCCAACCGTAACATTGCCACAGCTACCGGGGGAGGATCGGAATCACCCATCAAGTTGACCCCCTGGGAAGAAATCTGTGCCTCCACCATTGGAATGGAGAGTATAGAGGGAGTCGGAGGGATGGAGAAAGGAGTGCAGACATCCGAAGAATCAGGTAGGTGGGCCAAATAAAACAATGCTAAATCCACAATGTCCAATCATGTGAAGTACCATGTGTCCACATAGTGCAACAGAAACACATGTCCAGGAGAACTTCCACATACATTGGCCTGATAGCGCACTCTAAAAGTCACATTAAATACATAAATAATTAAAAATCCTAAAAACACCCTCTACACGTGCAGCATGCACACCCTAACTGCAGGCTGCAAAACAACTGCATCCTCAATCCACACAAAAATGAAACCACCTCCAAGGCCCTGACCCAAATCACCCCCAGGTACCACCCCAATGCATGTGATACATTGCCATTCCAATGTCCACAGACCCAGAAATAACGCTCGCCCTCCTTTACTCCACCACAGGGTCCGATTCAAACGGCGAGCTTCAGGACACCCCTACCAGCACACCTGCAAAGAGGGCCAAGACCAACGGCCAAAGACCCTCCACCTCAGCTGCACGGATCAAGACACGGCAGCAGCACAAATCAAGTGGCAGCACACAGGAGGGGACTTCAACAGGCACCCCAGCAGCCAGCATGCCCACAACAGCAGCACCACAGGTCCCCCCAATGGATGCCACAGAAGGCACTGCTTCTGGTGGCAGCAGCACCATAGGTGACACTGCATTAATGCCAGCATGCTCCGACACAGACAACGGTGCTGTCGATGTAGGACCCATCCATGACCTGTCTCAATCCCCCTGTTTGTTTCATCCCGTACACCATGAGGATACCACGCAGGGGCACCCACAAGACGACGACTGGCCATCCCCCACAAGCCCTGTGGCAAGGCAACATGAGGTGATCAGCCTCTCTGTGACACCACCGCAAATGGGCATGGCCCAGCAGAGGCAACAGTCCCTCGACCAGGTGATCGTGCAACAGCAGCAACTGGCCACGCTCCTCAAGGAGCATGCTGATGAATGTGGGGGTTCTAAGGCAGCCATAGAAACATCTACTGAGACACTTAGGGCACAAATGGAGCGAAGTACAGAGACACTAAGGGTACAAATGGAGAGAAGTACAGAGACACTAAGGGTACAAATGGAGAGAAGCACCGAGAGCCTGAGGGGGGAACTGCATGCGACGTCCAAAGACGTATGTGGTGAACTTGCCGCTGTGCGCCGTGTGCTCACTGAGCTCTCACAAACCCTTAGGGCCATGCATGGACGTGAGCAGGCAGAGACATCATCCGTTGCAAGTTCCGTCCAGAGCAGCCCCCAACGTAGATCTGGGAGGAACCTGCGCTCCACAGGCAGGGGTGCCCCTGATACCCGGAGAGGGGGCTTGCAATAGCGTCTGCCCACTGACAATGAGCATCTTTGGACACTGGTGTTCGGGGGGGAGGTAGGAGGGTGGAGGGGGGGTGTTGGGCTTTCTTGGGTGGCGGGTCGATGGGGTGTGTAATATAATTTCACATATGCTATAAACATTTCATAATCATCCAATGAGATGTGTGGACATTGATCTTTGTGTACAAGGGCTTTATAGGCGTACAGTCCACATTGTGCATGTTCCAGACACACACAGTGCCACAAGTCCCGTGTCCATGTATCAGCCACCAGGCGTGAGTGCTAGAAGCATGAATCTATGATATTCTGACGAATTTCACGGGCCTCCTGTGCCTCGCGGACTCCTTGAGGTGCTGCCACATCCCCACCCTCATCATGACCATCTTCAGGTGCTTGCAGTTCTGCGTCAGGGGGCATGGGCACATTTCTACGTATGCACATGTTGTGTAGCATGACACATGCCATGACCATCTTTGCAACCTTCTCATGGCGGTACAGGAGTGCCCCGCCAGACCTGCTGAGGCAGCGGAAACGAGCCTTCAGTAGGCCGAATGCCTGTTCTATGACTACACGGGTACGTGAGTGGGCATGGTTGTAGTCCTCCTCATGCTGGTTCTGTGGGTTCCGGAGTGGTGTAAGGAGCCATCTCTTCAGTGGATACCCGGCATCACCTGTATGTGGACAATAAAGGATGTTTGTGGAATGACATTGCTACGTACGCACCCCCCCCTTCCTGCCAGGTCATTGCCGCATCACATACCCCACATTATCATGCATGAAATGAGACTCACCGAGTAGCCAGGATCTGTTCCCTGCGTGTCGCTCCATGTAGCGTGGTATTGTAGAGTTCCTCAAGACCATAGAATCATGGGTTGATCCGGGAAATCGGGCACAACAATGTGTAAAGATCCTGTTGGAGTCACACACCATCTGTACATTAAGAGAATGATATTGTTTCCGGTTGCGGTACTGGACCTCCATGGCATGTGGGACAACCAATTCCACATGGGTGCAGTCGATGGCACCAATGCAACCCGGTATGCCGGCAAGTGCATGGAATCCCACTTTTGTGTTTGTAATCTCCTGCTCCGAGCGTGGTAAAGAGATGTAGTCGTCTGCGTGCTTCAGGAGGGCATTGAGCACTTGCAATAGTGTCCGTGACAACAGTGGCTGTGAAATGCCATGCAACTGTCCGACTGTGTGCTGGTAGGTGCCTGTGGCCAGGAAGTGGAGTACAGGCACCACCTTCAGTAGGGGTGGGATGGCGGTTGGGCTATCTATCATGCTGACAAGGTCAGCGTGTGTCATGTTCACAATGGCGGTTATGGTGTCCCGGTCCAAACGGTAGAGGGTGTGGATCTGCTCAGCAGTGAGGTTGAACGGATGAGCTCGGAGGCGTGGGATTGCGTGCTGCCTGCGTGGTGGTAGTGGCTGTGCTGGTGGGCCTTGCTGGCCCTGCCTTGCCCTCCTCCTCCTCATGCGTCTCCTCTGTGCGGCCGGTTGTTGTAGTAGTTGGTGTTCGTCTTCTTCTTGAAGTTGGAGTACTTGCAGTGCTATCAGGTCCCCCAGGCCCAACATCGCTAGTCCTGCCGGTAGCATTTTGGAGTGGGTGTGGTTGTGGGAGGGGGTTGGGTGTGCAATTTATGTGTTTTCAGGCTGTATAGCCTCCACCTGTGGTGATTCATTCCACCTGTGCCAGCTGCAATCCCCTTTGGGCGAGCACGTCCCGCACACAACGCTGCAATTTGACGCATGTCATCTTGCTATTACAATCATGTATTTAATCCCGATGGCAGTGAAATATTGGTTTATATGTTCATTCTGCTATGGTCCCATTGTTTCACATACTATCTTTGCAGTCGCGAACAAACTTGTGAAGGGTCAGTGGAATGTAGTACTCGATTAACGGTGGACCCTCATGCAGCACTGTACCGAGGTTCACCGACGGGCGGGGCGTCCCATTTGTGAGTGAAGCCAGTTGCCATTTTCACACACTGCCGCACTACATGGATGAATTTGTGATTTCAAGCGGTCACAGATGCCTTTTCGACGTGATGTTGCAAATGAGGAAATCGAAGGACAGCGCTTTCGGTTTTCAGCTAGCGGCGAGGAGACGTCCACAGGTCTGACTGCAAATATAACGTTCTATTGTTTAATGTCCTTGGGACAGGGGCCATGGCGAGAATGCAATGATTGATATGAATAGTATGGGATGCGCAATAGCGTAGTGGACGATAAGGCAGGACGTTCCCAAATGCATGTTACTTCACAACACTAGAATTCCGGGCTGGAGCACAGTGGATTTTGCAGACTGCATTACGCACAGACTCAATGGAAATTTCAAATGTTATGTGAGTAAATAATCAGGCTTTTTTATACCGGGATGAGGGAATGATGTATGGATGCATGGACAGATGATTTAATTGAGAGTTTGCCATGTACATGGCTTTTTGGAATCTATCGCCTTCCCCTGCGCTATGTGATGCAGAGCTGCCATAGTGGGACCATCGTCTATCTGCCCTTGTTGAACCCTCCCTGTCTCGACGCGCCTTCAAACACTTGTGTCTATGCACGTTACTAATCCCATCTAATGGATTCTGTTTTAACAGACGCATGCACACAAACACTTGTTTGTAATAGTGTTTTCACCTCGATTTATATAGTTATGATTCGCAAGTGATTTTTGGGTGGAAATAATCCTTTTGAGTGGGCTAGCATGCAAATGGCTGTAGATTTAGTGTGATCATTGAAGTGAGTAATACAAATGAAGTTCTGATGCCCATACTATTCTTTTTCATTTCATTTGGGTGACAGGTATCTCCTCCCCTTTTGCCGCTGCCATCTGTATGCCACTCCTGCAGATGGCTTTTACTCCCGACACCTGCTGCTTCGAGTTAATCAGTGGAGCACCATTACGATCTTATGGGACGATCGCCAATGGGCCACATGCCCTTACGCAGTACTAGTGGCTAGGAGCAACATATCAACCTTTCAGCTGGACTAGTGCCTACCTAATGGGACGGCCCTGCGGTTCTAGGCGCTTCCATGTTGCCTTTTTGAACGTGAATGTAGCCCCTGTGTACCATGAAGGAACAGGGCGTCACACAAGAAGAAGCTGGTCATTTATTGCGGATGCAGCCCACAGTAATGAAAAAGTATTTTGGAGTTTATGACCTAATAGCTGTAGGGGCTTGGTGAATTTGATGTGCATTAAATTTTTATTCTGATATTAACCGTGTAGCGTTATTCTTTGCAAGTAATGTGGCATATTCCTATTTGTGGAGCGATGTATTGTGAGAAGATCTGCATTGGGTTCCGGCTTATGAGTATAGTTGCGTGGTACTGTACTGGCCGCGTTTGCCTACGAAGCCCAGTAAGGTCAGGGATAGGGGCTGCCATTATGACTGTTTTAATGATGTCATGCTCAGGGGCGGGGGATTAGCTTTTGTGTAACAGATGCCGGTCAGCCAGGTGGATTGGTGGAATGATGTGATTATCAGAAAATGGCTGGTCACAGGTGCCTGTGTTTGCGTGCGTTTCTTGGAGGGAGACTGAGGTCATGTCCATTGGAATAGCTTCTGTATTCGTGCCATCTGTGCCCTGCAGCTCCCATTGGCCCCTCTTCAGATGAGCCTGGCTGCTCAGTCACTCTGCCAACTTGTGTGGTACATGCTTGTGCTGATGGTTGGTTTGTTTACTGGCAAGAGTACAGGGCTGGTGCAGTCTCCCTCAGGATACTGCTTTGAATGTTGCCTTACACTGGTGTCAAGCGATGGGGGCCTGTTGTTGTTTTGTCTCATGTTTCAGTTCATATTGCTGTACTTGGACCTTCACATGCCTGTGCTGCATCAGTACGGCAATGGTGACATGCCAAATATGGAAGGCCACTCACAAGGGACTTGGAGCCCCTACATTCATTTGTTCGTTGGCATGCATGGGTGACTTGTACATTTCACTGGTTGCATTGTGTAACTTCATTGCACCTACGAGGAGTTGTGCAATGTGGGCAGGGAGTGGTGTACAGGCACTCAGTAGGGCCATTTACGGTTGGTTCACGATGCCGTAATTCTCACCATGGCGGAATGGTACTTTCCGCCATGCTTGATGGCGTTAAGTAAATGTCCGCTAGGGTCAGAATTCGCGTACTGTTGCGCCATGGTGGTAATTACGGTTTTGCATGGCGCGCGTGCGCGTACTTGGTGCAGTTAGCGTTGGCGTTCACTACGGTGTCGCTAATGGCATCGTACTTTACGGTGACGGGTCATAATCGCACCGAGCGGTATTCGATGGCGGTATTACATTTCCGCCATCGTTTTTCGATTTCCGCCAGGGTCGTAATGAGGGCCCATGTCATGGTCCGACCAGCTAATCGGATGAATCGCTGATCCCAGGGCGAGATCCCATAAATCCCTTCAGATATACAGATAGTCTAGCCTCGTGGAGGTTCCATGAGGGGGGGGGGAATAAAAGGTAAAACCCTTCTCCTGCGGTTTCCAAGTGGCGCCAAACGTCCCAGAGCCCATAAACGTCTATAGCTGTATCTAAAGGTTTGCTCCCTTGTTTCTGCGAATCCTGTCCCCCTGGGGTTTTGGACTGCCTGTCCAACTTGGGATCCATTCACACATTGAGATCTCCCCCAACTATGAGGTGCCCCAACCCTTTGCTCATGTCTTTCTCTAGGGTCCTCTGTAGGAGCCTTCTTTGTCCCTGATTCGGGGCGTACATTGTGGCGAAAGTGAATCTTATGTCCCTGATCAAACCCGAGGCCAACACTGCCCTCCCCTCGGAGTCTGACCACACTTTCGTGACCTTCATCCTGAGTCCTCTCCGGACCAAGATCCCGACCCACCTTTCCTCGTGATTTCTGAGCTCCAACACTCTCCCCATATCAGCCCGCAGGGGATCCTACGCTCCTCCCCCTTGAGGTACTTGGTCTCTTGAAGGAATAAAACATTGATTTTGTACCTTCTAAATTCCCTTGCAACCAGTGACCTCTTGACTGGAGAGTTGACTCCTTTCGCATTCAGTGTGTATACCCACAAATTGCCCCCCTTGTTTCCTTTAGTGGAATCGGCAATGGTAACCTCCCACATTGAAACCATCCTTGCGCCTCAGAGTCCGCCCCCCCCGGTCACTTCAAAAAAATGTACAAGCGAGCATTACCACAACCAATTAGTAGGTTCCAAAGCTCCCACCCGCTAATCCCCCCTTTCTCCCCTCCTCCCTTTCTATTCCCCTCCCCCAGGTGTCTGGCACCTTCCAGTTTCCCTCACCAGCCGTGTGCCGAACCACCAGTCGAGCCCGGAATCTGGGCCCCCGCTCCTTATTACTTCCTTTCTTGGTGCCCCCACTTCCCCACCACTCCCCGAAAAAGAAGAAAAAAACAAGGCTAGAAATCACAACAAAACCTCCTTACCCCGCTCCAGTCACCCACCCCAACCCCCATGAACAACAACCTGGCAACATTCCCCTGCAAGTTAAAGCTCTGACTCTCCCCCCGGGAACCGCCGGTAGGCGGGGGGGTTCACCCTTCTCTGAAACATTCCCCTCTCCCCTTGTGCCTCCCCTAGGGGAGCAATCGCGACATGTCAGCCAGGGAGGTATTTAACTTCATAAATGTTCTTGAGCCGGGGGTACGTCTCCTTTTAAGTCCCTTAATATACCATTGTCTGTCTCCTTTGGTTCCCGGGGTCGATTCATCCTGGCAGCTCCTTCGAAACTCTCTTAATCTCTTCCTCTATCGCCATCCCGTATTTTGAGCCGTCCAATTCAAAGGTGATCGAGAACGGGAACCCCCGTCTGTACCTGACTCCTTTTTCCGTCAGCCATTTAGTCAGAGGGAAGCACATTGTTCTCTTTGCGAGAGTGAGGACGGATAGGTCCTTAAAAATGGTGATTCTTGCGAACTGATGGTCACGGGAGCCCTTGGCCCTTGCCTTCTCCAGTATTTTAAGCTTATCGGGATAACTGTGGAACCTCGTCAAGACTGATCTAGGGCCTCTGCCCGTGCAGCAGGCTCTGTGTACTCTTTCAATTCTCAACTCGTCTATCGAGTCATCTTCTAACACAAGTTTTGTGATGTCATGAATCTTCCTCCTGAGGCCTCTTTCTGTATCTCCTTCCATCTCCGGTACTCCAAAAAAATCTAAGGTTGTTTCTCCATCCGCAGTTCTCGAAGTCATCCGTTTTAAGACCCATCTTTACCTCCCTCCTTTTGATTTCGCCCATTCCCACATCCATTTGAGTGTCGAGGGTGTCCAGGGAGGATTGATTATATTCTACTGTCTGCAGTCTCTCTTCCATTTTGTCGAGCCGCACATTGATCTTATCCTCTTTCCCCCCTATGTCGGCCCTCATACCTCGGATCTCCTCCATCAGTGATGCTACATCTCTCTTAGTGGCCAACGAGCCCTCTCCTTCAGTCGCCATGCCCTTGACTGCAGTGTGCCCCGTAGGGTCTGGCCTACTCGGGTTTGCAAATTCAGCAAGCTTGGCCCGAACTTCCATATATTGTTGCACCCGTTCTACTGTCTGCAGTCTCTCTTCCATTTTGTCGAGCCGCACATTGATCTTATCCTCTTTCCCCCCTATGTCGGCCCTCATACCTCGGATCTCCTCCATCAGTGATGCTACATCTCTCTTAGTGGCCAACGAGCCCTCTCCTTCAGTCGCCATGCCCTTGACTGCAGTGTGCCCCGTAGGGTCTGGCCTACTCGGGTTTGCAAATTCAGCAAGCTTGGCCCGAACTTCCATATATTGTTGCACCCGAGTGAAGACACAGGAATGTCCAAGACCCCTTTGCCACCAACACTAGGGCCCTCCCTATGCGACTCGCCTGGTCCAGACTTTTCTCCCAGCGAAGAGGGGGGGGTGGGATATCCCCACTCACAGCAAGGCGGCCACACGCACCTGAGTTGGGGCCCACACCTTCTGCACAGTCCTTCCAGTGGGGGGAGGGCGAGCACATCCTCCGCTGTTTGGCCCCTCGGCCCTGGGGGAGCCAATCAACTCTTGCTCATGTTCTGTCTCCTGTTCAAACAAGGTCCTTCCGGGGCATCAAGGGGTACCTCTGGATAGATCTCCTCATTGACCCTCATCAGTCCCTTGGTGTGCGAAGAATGCGGCATACGCCCCAACACTGGGAGCCCACACCTCCGGGTCCTGTATATTGTGGGTGAGCTATGGCCCTCCCACCCCAGTAGTAGTGCCTCAGTGCCTTCCCCCTCGAGCACAAGTGTCAGTGGTGGAGCTCAAGTGCTCCAGATTTAGCCCCTCCTGCGCCCTTGCATACTCTAAATCAGGCCTCTGCCCCCACCGCAGAGATGTTGCATGCTGGCTCCTACCTTGTTGTTGCTGATCACACTGAGCGCGGCCCTCAGTTCAGCCTGCCTCCCAGGCCGCGTCCCTCAGCGTTGCCTGCACCACCGTCTTGCCTGTCCTCGTCCTGGGGGCACGAAGGGCTGGTACCGGGGGGGGGGGGCGAACAACAGGGCCTCAAACAATGGCCGCGGCTACGACCGAGCCCCAGCCTTTTCCCCAGCCGCCTGGGGAGAAGCAGTTCTCTGGCCGTGTGCAGCCGTTTTGCTCTGTTCTTGAAGCCAAGCACTTCTCAGGGGGGTCCCTGGTCAAGGATCACACAGCAGACCTCAAGTTAAGTTAAAGATTCATTTGTAAGGTTTTTTCATCAAGAATGTTACATTTGTGTCTATATCCAGAACGAGAGGGGACCTCTTACTGGATCAAGAAGAAACTCAGTTTTTCCTTAGTCTACAGAGTAAGGGACGTAAATAGGATTGGACACAGGTCGGTGGACATTTTACTTTACTGGACATCCTGACAGAGGCCTTGGTATGTTTGTAGTCCTTACAATCTTTGTGGAGGTAGGGCAACCCCTCATAGAAATTGGGCAAGATAGGGTTTTCCTTTTCTTTTACTTTTATAAATAAATGTCTTTGCCAACAAACATGCCACCACCATATCAAACTCGTACTTCTGCACCCTTACACATACCAAAATAGCTTTCGTATCGTTTAAAACATATTTGCCCATGCCACACAGCTTTTCTGACAAACGGTTTCATCAAAATTTGTCCAACGAGTCAAAAGTTATTAATATTAGAATTTGGGGAAAAGTCTATTAAAATTGTTTAGATTTTGACTGTAGTGCAGTGACCTCACACCCTATAACATTTACAAATATATATGTGTAGTTCACTTGAAGTGTCTGCAAATATCATTTAAAACGTACTTTAAAAGATTTGCACAAAGGTGAAAATAAACAAAGGAGGATGTTGACCAGAAGAGCATTGTGCACAGCAGGCACACGTATTAAATGGAATTTATTTCACATCTGCCCCTATAAAATCCCTAAGTTAGTTTAGTAAGTAAAGTGTAAAACTCTGGACCAACCACCACATTGATTATCCAAAGCATTTGATTGTGAAACAGATACAAGCTAAAGAAATACTGTTGATGGCAGGTAACAATTCCCTTATATTCATGTAGAGTGGAGTAGAGAGGAGATGAAAAAATGCGAGTTAAGCTGCCTTTGCCGCATCTCGCTGGTGTCAATGATGTACTGAGGTAATCACAAAGGAAAGAAACTATTCAGTTGGCCAAATACGAGTGATGTGCACGAGACACAAGCCGTTCTTAAAATAGGTGCTAGGAGATACTGGCACAGTCTAAATGTGGAGTTACTGTTTGAAGAAAAATTAATTAGGAAAATGATAACGGACTGGGTCAGACAGAATCACCCAATGGTATAGTATTGAGGTTAAGAAGTTAAACATTTGAGAGGTCCCTCAAAATACATGATGGATCTAGCAGCCTCATTTAGAGTTATGCTGACTGTGGAGAAAACACAGGCACGGTTTTACTAGAGGTCAACCTTTTTGTACCAATGGGGACATGTGGTAAACTTCGCAGTAATGGCATCTCCATATGTTGACAGCATTATGTCCAAATATAAAGGAGGCCTTTAGTTGGAAGATAGCCCGAGGAGATAATGCTGCTAGTTGTCACGCATGCATTACTGTAGGACAGGGACCCAATAGCTGACCTTTATGCTATGGATAGGAGAGCCCTAAAAAATATAATGCGTGCCTTCTCGTAGAGGGTTGACAACATGTTGTGTTTACAAATACAGAGCTCATTTACTTCATGCAGTCCACATGACCGAATATCGCACTCTTGGCCGTTTTTTTGGTAGGTGGCACTTAAGGCGGACTTTAAACACTTGTTCCTTTCACTTTCACTCTGTTGTTTCAATCCTTACATTCTCGCTGATAATTAACCAGTTCACTTGTTTTTTCTTCCCTCTTCCAGAGGATCTACAAGCCCTTGGGATGGATTGTTTTTATAACAACGTTGGTGTGGTTGCCTGGGCTGATGTACTGTTTCTCTGCTGTCTGCCATCTCATTTGCCCACGATTTGCTCAGAAATACACTCAGCCATCCCGGAATCCTGTATAGTCTACAGCCTGGTTTCTACTGTGCCCATAGCCAGGTAACACAATCTCCCTTCAACTCCGTTTCTGCTGTGTCTGTCCTCGTGTATCACCATATGTCTACAATCTGGAATTTGCACTAGGCAGCACCCATCAACTGCAAACTGATATTTGCCATTCCATTACCCAGATATTATCCACTCACTAAACCTGCTGTCTGTGCCTTGGTAATCCTGATGTACACTGTATGATATTTGTAGTGCCTTTCCTCAGGTTACCCATTGATGCACAGCATTGCATCTGCCACGTTTAGCCCCTCTACCATCCAGAATTTGATGATCCACTTCTCACCTTGTATGCATGGTCCACTATCTGCTTTATGGGTCCTCTTGAAGAACCTATTGAATACAGCCTGGTTCTTTGTTTGTGAGGCCTGGTGCATGCTGTGTGCCTTGGACTGACCATGTGCTCCATGTTACAGTCACCATGTATAGTATAGACTTTGCTGTACATGAACCTTGGGTACTGCCTTTTACGTACAGTATCTGCTTGACATGCACCCACCGCAGGTTACACTCTCTACATGTTGTGGTGAGTCGGCCTCTAAAAAGGCCCCATATTGTGTGTTTCTTTAGAAGACGGAAACAAATCAACTATGTGGAACTTTAAACTGGGTACTTGAGCAGGGCCCTGGTCCAGCACGATGAGGGAGAAAGCTAGAATACAGACACAATTCAGCTATGTGGAACTTCAAACTGGATACTTGATCAGGGCCCTGGATTGGCAAGATGAGAGAGAAAGTGTGGCAAGCAAGAGAAACTATATGAGGCAGAGCAACGGCAGGTTGTAAGATGAGAGGTGAACCAGAAGAGATAGTTCACCAGTGCTGGTAAGTCTTTCTGTCCTAAGATCTGATGCAGAGAGACTCAGTGAAGGATACGCTGCTGGCCCACTGCTGAGATGGTATAAGAGACACTAAGAAGCACAAGTCACATTAGAAGCGTTGAAACGCTGCAAGAGTAACCGCAAAGCACCCCATGGAAAGGTGCTCAAATACTTCTAGAGCCGTTGAAAGGCCCAAGCTGCTGGGAAAGTGGAGAGCAGTTGCCGGAACTGAGGCCAGGGTAACCAGCAGCATATCAGTAGGCCCAGGAAGTTGATGGCTGTCCGATTGGTGGATGGTTCAAAATGATGTTAAGGTTTACTGCGAGTAGCCAGCAAAACAAAATAAAATATTGTTTTCTGGAGTTGAAGTAAGATCCCAAAACGGGGGGAAAAAACAAAAGAAAGTTGGACAATGACGCATCTTGTGAATTCACAAAGAATTTCATGTACCATTTACGAAACCAAAGTATAAGACCGTGATATTCTTAGAATTGGAGTCGAATCGTTGAGAGGTCATGGGAAAGATAAAGCCACTTGTATATTCTACTGCCACATCCCAACCCTTTCCTCATACTGGTGGGGATTCTGATTCACAGAGAGCTGGTTGGAGCCTTATTCGCCAGCACATAAAACTCTTTCCATTTAATGTAAAGTAAAGCCAGGTGTATCCACAGCCGTGCCCCTTTCAAACGCTGTCCTCCGCATGGCCCGCTTGTCCTTTTCTTCATGCTCGGTTGGTTTGAAGGCATCCACTTTTTTGTTATTATTTTATTTTTTCTTCGGCTTTGAACGTTGGGTCCCTCCGATATGTTTTTTCATGTTGCAGCAGCTTAGACACCCCTGGGACCAGGGCTCATGTTGTGATGTACTTTCAGTGCTTACACACATAAGCTATAGTAATGGGAGGGTCTCTTTCACTGTGAAAACCTCTTTTATTTTACGCCTCCCACTCCCAACATCTTCCGTACATTTCCCTGCAAAAAAGAGAATACGGTCTCTTTCTATATGAGGCACCAGAATGAGAGCTAACACTGCATTGCCTTTATGCAGTCCTGAAAGAATTAGTTAATCATTACCTTCCTTTGTTTTGGTATGGTGGATTTGGAGTAATGGTAAATTGCTTTGGTGGAATTGCCATAAATTATTCTGCCAAATTTGTTATGAGGTCCAATATATCTTTACAAATAAATTCTTTAATAAGTTGTGCATAGGAAATAAGTAAGAGTTCCTCTCGGTTTGGCCGATAAACCCCTCAAACCCATGGCCGATCTAAAATGGATATCCTGGAAAACCGTCTTTCCAGTGGCGGCAATGAGGGCTCACAGGGCGAGTAAACGTTGTCTGTTTTGGCTTCTGAACTCTTTAGTTTGTTCTACAAAATGAGATTGATAAAGATAAGACCACCTACCATATATCCGAAATGTTTGCTCTGATTTCCAATCGTGAGATTTCCCTTCCTGCCAGGGGCTTGAGGGCAGAGACGTGCTCACAAATCCGAGGGGAGAAAAGTGCACCAGAGACGGGAGTGTAAGGAATCCTGTCGACAAGAAAGGATAGGCAAGTATTGCGGATAGGCAAGTACTACAGACAGGCAACAAAGGCAATGAAAAGAAAGGTTCAGGGAGTACAAATAAGGCAAGCACTTTAGGTTCCCACTTGAGGTGTACACAGAATAGGGGAAGAGCTTGCCACAGAGTCTGGTGAAACTCTAGCCTTCTGAGCTGGGTACTGTTACAGGGCCCCACTCTGAATGCTCTTGGAAAGGAGCAGCAGGAGTAGGGGTCTGTCTCTGGACCCTAAGGTACAAACAAGTAAACAGTACTCACAAGATTGAAGCCTGTACTGGTCCAGCAGGAACTGAACATTGACTGCTGCCTGAAGCAGGAACCAACACACTGTTAACAATATGGCACAATGTCAAATATTGAATCGCGACAAAGGAAAAGGGCAGAGATTGCTGTGAAACCCAGCAATCAAACTTTGAACAAAGGAATTACACAAGCACAAGTGAGTTCAAGAACAGTAACAGAAATATGCAGGGAAGTCAAAGTAAGGAAAGTTCAGGGCAGAGACCAGGAATGAAAGAGAAAAAGCAGGAAGAAAATAATCTAAGTGCAATGTTACAGCAGACTGGAACTGCAGACTAGAAACTAAGGACTGGAATCAAGGAACAGCGGACTGAACTATAGACCAGGAACAAGAATACTCTGGACTAGGAAACCAAGCACTGAACTGCAGACTGGTAGCAAGGAATTCATGGAACGGTAGATCTGGACAGGAATAACGAGGGCTGGACTGCAGACAACAAGAAAACTCAGAGCTCAAACCCAAAGCAAGGTAACACAGACATTGGACATAGAACAAAGAACTGCAGGCAAGTAACAGGATAATAGGTGGTCGGGAGCAAGGAGCTGCAGCCAGGGAACAGAAGACTGCAAGCAGGGGAGCAGGGCTGCAATGCAGGAAGCACTGAGGTGCAGGGCAAAAGGCAGGGGAGTCTAGGCAGGCAGAGCTGCAAGGCAAGGAGCACAAGGCACTGGAACAGGAGCAGGCTCTGGAAGCAACAGGAAACAGCAGAAATCCAATGATCAAAGCACAAAGGGCTGGGCGTGAACTCAATGCAAGAGCCCTGTGCTCCTGGAGATAGCTGCTTAAATACTGACATTCCCTGTTCTGAATCAGGCTCATTAGCAGCACCTGAAGGTAGTCTGCCCCCTCCCTCTCTGGTCCTGGGAAAGTGAAAGCAGCACTGATCTTTAAGGCTTATGGGGACTGTAGCTCTAGGACTGCTGCATAGGAATAGCCAGGGAATGAGAACTGCCACGAGGTGCATTATGGGATATGTAGTTTGTGAAATTAAATAAGGACGTTCCAAAGTCTTGCAAACGGAAACTAAAGACTAAAATATGAATAGGTATTGTCCGGGAGGATTATGGTAATGAATAAGTCCCAAATAGTCCAAATGGGTGCCAATTGGTGTTCCAGTGGTACAATTGGGACTGCATGGCACTTCATAATCTGGGCATTAGGGGAGCGCTTACATTATACAGGGCCAAGGACTTACCCTCATTTTATATGTTGTTTGTTACTTGTGGATGCCACCCTAATCTACCAAAGTGTACTAAATTGTACCATTATAGTGGAAAGCTACTCTCTGCAAAAACCTTCCCACCATAATGGTCTTTATGCAATAAGAGCCAAGGCAGCCTCTTTGGTCTTCCAGAGGCACATCCCTTTGGTACTTTTTGGGCTTCACCATAAATGTTCTTTAAACCCTCCCATATTGGCATCAGCTGTTAGACTAATGCCTGGTTTGTTTATGCTGTGTTACATAACCTTTTTTTACTAGACCAAGATCGGCTCGACGACCGCCCCCACCTTCCCCACCTCCCCCACTCTGCCCCGCCACCCACACCCTCCCCTTGTGGGATTTTGGTTGGCAATCTCACACAAGTATGAAAAAAGAGAGGACAGCAGAAAGGAGTAAGTACACCATGGTTGTACTCCTGCCCATAGCCGTCTTCTTTTCGCCTTATGCCCCTGCTAAAACTAAACATATGTAAGCTATTCCTAAGGTGGCTGAAAAGGGACTGGTGGGCGAGACTTAGGATGGCACCTGCATGGGTGTGCCCTGGACTTGCATGCACCTGGCTTCATGCTGAATTCAGTGGGTGCCCGTCCCGTGGAAAATAACCTCCATACGAATGAAGAACTATGACTGGGAGTACAGTAATTCCTCTGGAAAGTAAGTTTAGGTTAATGTTTATGCAATATAGGAACATCCATGTTGACACTTAAGGGATCCCATTGCTATGCCTAAAAGACTGTGATACCCGAGGAAAACCTCGCGAAAACCTGAAGAAGACAAACCGAGAGCTAAAATGGAGACAGATTCCAAGGCTACAGTGGTGAACAAGCTGTAATACCTGCAGCATTGAGACACATAGGCCCTCATTACGACCCTGGCGGAAAGTGACTGACCGGACCGCCACAGCGTAAATAGCGTTTCCGCCATTGCACGAAGGAGCAAAGTGCGGCCCATTCCGACCCATCGGGCACGAGCACCACGCCATGGCGGAAGTGCAAAGTCCGCGATGGCGGAAATGACCCCAAAACGGCCCACACCGCCGCCGTACGGCGCCCTAGGTGCAATACCGCCACCCCTCTTAGCGGTCACCGCAGTGTGCGCCTACCGGAAAGTACGTTGACCGGAAATATACGGAAACGGAAGTAAAAACATGGGCCCGGAACGGGAAACATCCCGCCGTACACCTATAAAACCACTAAAACCACACAACCACTAAAATCACTACCCTGAAACACACCCCAACCCGTCACCCACCCTAGCGAAAGCAAGACAAATGGGAAAAGTAGCGAAGAAAGCGTGCGACCGCAAGCGGCAGGTCCACTTCTCCCGTGAGGAACTTACCGTGCTAACAGAGACCCTCCAGGAGAATGCTGCCGTCGTCTTCTCCACGCAAATGACCAGAACGGCACTTGCAAACAAGAAGGCCATATGGGCTCTGGTGGCACAGCGGGTAAGTGCGGTGGGGACCGCACCCCGCACCCCACAGCAATGCCGCAAGCGATGGGACGACCTGCGGATACGCGTCCGCAGCATACTCTCTGCCAACCGCAACATTGCCACAGCCACCGGGGGAGGTCCTGAATCACCCATCAAGTTGACCCCCTGGGAAGAAATCTGTGCCTCCACCATCGGAATGGAGAGCATAGAGGGAGTCGGAGGGATGGAGAAAGGAGTGCAGTCATCCGAAGATTCAGGTAGGTGGGCCAGATAAAACAATGCCAAATCCACACAGTCCATCCATGTGAAGTACCATGCGTCCACATAGTGCAACAGAAACACATGTCCAGGAGAACGTCCACACACATCGGCCTGATAGCGCACGTTAAAACACACAATAAATACATAAATAATTAAAAACCCCTAATACACGCACTACACGTGCAGCAGGCACACCCTAACTGCAGGCTGCCAAACAACTGCACCCTCACTCCACACACAAATAAAAGCACCTCCAAGGCCCCGACCCAAATCACCCTCAGGTACCACCCCAAAGCATGTGATACAATGCCATTCCAATTCCCACAGACCCATCAATAACCCTCGCCCTCCTTTACTCCACCACAGGGTCCGATCCAAACGACGAGCTTCAGGACACCCCTACCAGCACACCTGCAAAGAGGGCCAAGACCAACGGCCAGAGACCCTCCACCTCAGCTGCACGCATCAAGACACGGCAGCAGCACAAATCAGGTGGCAGCACAGAGGAGGGAACATCAACAGGCACCCCAGCAGCCAGCATGCCCACAACACCACCACCACAGGTCCCCCCAATGGATGCCACAGAAGGCACTGCCTCTGGTGGCAGCAGCACCATAGGTGACACCCCATTGATGGCAGCATG
This sequence comes from Ambystoma mexicanum, assembly GCF_040938575.1. NCBI lineage: Eukaryota > Metazoa > Chordata > Amphibia > Caudata > Ambystomatidae > Ambystoma > Ambystoma mexicanum. Next base: position 607,337,812 of record NC_090940.1, read on the forward strand.
CTCGGACACAGACAACGGTGCTGTCGATGTAGGACCCATCCATGACCTGTCTCAATCCCCCTGTTTGTTTCATCCCGTACACCATGAGGATACCACGCAGGGGCACCCAAAAGACGACGACTGGCCATCCCCCACAAGCCCTGTGGCAAGGCAACATGAGGACAACAGCCCCTCTGTGACACCCCCGCAAATGGCCATGGCCCAGCAGAGGCAACAGTCCCTCGACCAGTTAATCGTACAACAGCAGCAACTGGCCACACTCCTCAAGGACCATGCCGATGAATGTGGGGGCACTAAGGCAGACATAGAAACATCAACTGAGACACTTAGGGCAGAAATGGAGAGAGGTACAGAGACGCTAAGGGCACAAATGGAGAGTAGCACCGAGAGCCTGAGAGTCCAAATGGAGAGTAGCACCGAGAGCCTGAGAGTCCAAATGGAGAGTAGCACCGAGAGCCTGAGAGTCCAAATGGAGAGTAGCACCGAGAGCCTGAGAGTCCAAATGGAGAGAAGCACCGAGAGCCTGAGGGGGGAACTGCATGCGACGTCCAAAGACGTATGTGCTGAACTTGCCGCTGTGCGCCGTGTGCTCACTGAGCACTCGCAAACCCTTAGGGACATGCATGGACGTGAGCAGGCAGACACATCATCCGTTGCAAGTTCCGTCCAGGGCAGCCCCCAACGTAGATCTGGGAGGAACCTGCGCTCCACAGGCAGGGGTGCCCCTGATACCCGCAGAGGGGGCTTGCAATAGCGACAGCCCACTGACAATGAGCATCTTTGGACACTGGTGTTCGGGGGGGAGGTAGGAGGGTGGAGGGGGTGTGTTGGGCTCACTTGGGTGGCGGGTCGATAGGGTGTTCAACATGACCTCACATATGCCATAAAAAGTGCACGATCAACCAATGAGATGTGTGGACATTGTTCTTTGTGTACTAGGCCATCATAGGCGTACAGTCCATATTGTGCATGTCCCAGACACACGCAGTGCCACGAGTCCCGTGTCCATGTATCAGCCACCAGGCGTGAGTGCTAGAAGCATGCATCAATGAGATGCTGACGAATGTCACGGGCCTCCGGTGCCTCGCAGACTCCATGAGGTGCTGCCACATCCCCACCCTCATCATGACCATCATCAGGTGCTTGCAGTTCTGCGTCAGGGGGCATGGGCACATTTCTACGTACGCACATGTTGTGGAGCATGACACATGCCATGACCATCTTTGCAACCTTCTCATGGCGGTACAGGAGTGCCCCGCCAGACCTGCTGAGGCAGCGGAAACGAGTCTTCAGTAGGCCGAATGCCTGTTCAATGACTACACGGGTACGTGAGTGGGCATGGTTGTAGTCCTCCTCATGCTGGTCCCGTGGGTTCCGGACTGGTGTGAGGAGCCATCTCTTCAGTGGATATCCAGCATCACCTGTATGTGGACGAGAAACGTATGATGTGGAATGCCATTGCTACGTACGCACACCCCCCCCCTTCCTGCCAGGTCATTGCCAAATCACATACCCCACATAATCATGCATGTAATGAGACTCACCGAGTAGCCAGGATCTGTTCCCTGCGTGTCGCTCCATGTAGCGTGGTATTGTAGAGTTCCTCAAGACCATAGAATCATGGGTTGAGCCAGGGAATCGGGCACAACAATGTGTAATGATCCTGTTGGAGTCACACACCATTTGTACATTCAGGGAATGAAATTGTTTTCGGTTGCGGTACTGGGCCTCCATGGCATGTGGGACGACCAATTCCACATGGGTGCAGTCGATGGCACCAATGCAACCCGGTATGCCGGCAAGTGCATGGAATCCCACTTTTGTGTTGGTAATTTCCTGCTCCGAGCGTGGTAGAGAGATGTAGTCGTCTGCGTGCTGCAGGAGGGCATCGAGCACTTGAAATAGTGTCCGTGAGAACAGTGGCTGAGAAATGCCATGCAACTGTCCGACTGTGTGCTGGTAGGTGCCTGTGGCCAGGAAGTGGAGTACAGACACCACCTTCAGTAGGGGTGGGATGGCGGTTGGGCTATCTATCATGCTGACAAGGTCAGCCTGTGTCATGTCCACAATGGCGGCTATGGTGTCCCGGTCCAGACGGTAGAGGGTGTGGATCTGCTCATCAGTGAGGTTGAACGGATGTGCTCGGAGGCGTGGGATTGCGGGCTGCCTGCGTGGTGGTAGTGGCTGTGCTGGCGGCCCTTGCTGGCCCTGCCTTGGCCTCCTCCTCCTCCTGCGTCTCCTTCGTGCGGCCGGTTGCAGTTGGTGTTCGTCTTCTTCTTGGAGTTGGAGTACTTGCAGTGCTATCAGGTCCCCCAGGGCCAACATCGCGAGTCCTGCCGGTAGCATTTCGGTGTGGTTGTGGGAGGAGACTGGCTGTGCAATTTATGTGTTTTCAGGCTGTATGGCCTCCACCTGTGGTGATTAATTCCACCTGTGCAAACTGCTCTCCCCTTTGGCCGAGCACGTCCCGCGCACAACGCTGCAATTCGGGGAATGGCATCTTGCTATTGCAATCATGTATTTGTACCCGATGGCCGTGTAAGATTGGTTGATATGTTCATTCTGCTGTGGTCCCATTGTTTCACATACTATCTGTGCAGTCGCGAACAGACTTGTGAAGGGTCAGTGGAACGTAGTACTCGAGTAACGGTGGGCCGTCATGCATCACTGTACCGAGTTGCAACGACGGGCGGGGCGTCCCATTTGTGGGTGAAGGCAGTTGCCATTTTCACACACTGCCGCACTCGATGGAATAATTAGTGATTTCAAACGGCCACAGATGCCTCTTCGACGTGATGTTGCAAATGAGGAATTCGGAGGGCGGCGCTTTCGGTTTTCAGCTAGCGGCGAGGAAATGCCCACAGGTCTGACTGCAAATATAACGTACTATTGTTCAATGTCCTTGAGACAGGGGCCATGGCGAGGAAGCAATGATTGATATGAATAGTTTGGGATGCGCAATAGCGACGTGGGCGAAGAGGCCGGACGTTCCCAAATACATGTTACTTCACTGCACTGGAATTACGGCCTGGGGCACTGTGGATTTTGCAGGCTGCATAACGCACAGACTCAATGGATATTTCTAATGTTATGTGAGTAAATATTCAGGCTTTTTAATCCCGGGATGAGGGAATGATGAATGGATGCATGGCCAGGTGATTTGATACAGAGTTTGCCATGTACAGGGCTTCTTGGGATCTATCCGCCTCCCCTACGCTTTGTGATGCAGGGCTGCCATAGTGGGACCATCGTCTATCTGGCCTTGTTGAGCCCTCCCTGTCTCGACGCGCCCTCAGACACTTGTGTCCATGCACGTTAACATTCCCATCTGATGGATTCTGTTTTGACAGACGCATGCACAGGTACACTCGTTTGTGATGGTGTTTGCACCTCGATATAGATGGTTATGAGTCGCTAGTGGTTTTGGGGTGGTGATGATCCTTTGGAGTGGGCTAGCATGCATATGGCTGTGGATTTAGTGTGATCATTGAAGTGAGTTGTTCGAATGTAGTTCTGATGGCCATTCTGTTCTTTTTCTTTTCCTTTGGTTGACAGGTATCTCCTCCCCTTTTGCCACTGCCATCTGTATGCCACTCCTGCAGATGGCTTTTACTCCCGACACCTGCTGCTTCGTGTTAATCAGTGGAGCAGCATTACGATCTTATGGGACGATCGCCAATGGCCCACATGCCCTTACGCAGTACTGGTGGCTCGGAGCAACATTTCGGCCTTTCAGCTGGACTAGTGCCTCCCCATTGGGACGGCCCTGCGGTTCTGTGCGCTTCCATGTTGCCTTTTCGTACGTGAATGTGGCTCTGTGTACCATGAGGGAACAGGGCGACACACAAGTAGTGGCTGGTCATTTCTTGCGGATGCAGCCCACAATGGTGATAAGTGTTTTGGAGTTCATGGCCTGATGGCTGTATGGGCTTGGTGATTTTGATGTGCATTAAATTTCTATTCTGATTTGGCCCGTGTAGCGTTTTTCTTTGCAAGTGATGTGGCATATGCCTATTTGGGGGGCGATGTATTGTGAGGAGATCTGCATTGTGTTCCAGCTTCGGAGTTTAGTTGCGTGGTACTGTACTGGGCGCGTTTGCCTACGAAGCCCGTGAGGTCAGGGATGGGGGCTGCCAATATGACAGTTTGAATGTTGTCATGCTCAGGGGCGGGGGATTGGGTTTTGTGTAACAGATGCCGGTCAGCCAGGTGGACTGGTGGAATGATGTGATTCTCGGAATTTTGCTGGTCACAGGTGCCTGTGTTTGCGTGCGTTTCTTGGTGGGGGACTGTGGTCATGTCCATTGGGATGGCTTCTGTATTCGTGCCATCTGTGCCCTGCAGCTCCCATTGGCCCCTCTTGTGTTTCTTTTGTTCGTTGCCATGCATGGGTGACTTGTACATTTCAATGGTTGCATTGTGACTTCATTGCACCTACGGGGAGTTGTACTTTGTGGGCAGGGAGCGGTGTACAGGCACTCAGTGGGGCCGTTTACGGTTGATTCGCGATGCCGTACTTCTCACCATGGCGGAATGGTACATTCCGCCATGCTTGATGGCGTTAGGTACATGTCCGCTAGGGTCGGAATTGGCGTACCCTTGCGCCATGGTGGTGTTTGCGGTTTCGCATGGCGCGCGCGCGCGTGCTTGGTGCAGTTAGCGTTGGCGTTCACTACGGTGTCGCTAATGGCTTCGTACTTTGCGGTGACGGGTCATAGTCGCACCGAGCGCTATTCGATGGCGGTATTGCATTTCCGCCATCGTTTTCCGAATTCCGCAAGGGTCGTAATGAGGGCCATAGACAAGAGGGATCATGAGACTGAGCGTGTTTGAGTAAAAGCATAAACACAAGTGAAGTGGTTTAGAAAGACTGACATTAAGTCTTGAATTAAGAGCAGTCACTTACAACAGCGAGGCCACTGATAGCTAACTAAACACAATAATTAAAATAACAGAGTCTTAAACTCTATTTCAGTTGTGCGAGTGTAATGTTGCCATTCCCCCCAGTGTAGATCAGTATCCTGTGTGTGTCCATTGTACAATTGCTACACACTAACAACATGCCATTGTTCTCTTACAGGCTGAAGCAGCTGCTCTCTCACAAGGCCATCATTAGGCCCAAGTACCGCTGCGAGCCTGACCCCCACGGCTTCCAGTGGGGGGCCTATGGTGATACTAATGCTACCCTCCGGATTCCGGCTGCTGTCCGGGCCACCAGTCCATGGAGCACAGAAGGTAACATAATTCCTACCCTGTACAGTGGCTTTCAAATGTATGTTATGTCATGTTTTAATACCCTACATGCTTTTGACATCCTGCCATATGTAGATGTAGGTGGGACTCCCTGGGGCCATAAGAGCAGGAATTGGTTAGATTCTCTACAGGGGATTCCATCTGTAGTTGAAGGCCCACCACACAGTACTTGGGATCACAGGCAACAACAAGGTCGATGATCTACTTCAGTACTTATTGCCTTTAATTTACGATAATTTAAGCCGAGCTGAAAATGATAACTCAACTAGAGGGAAGTGCTTTGGGGGGGATCTCATTGAAGGCCGAACCTTCATGGGTATTCATTCATGAAGCTTCATGTCTTTTCCAAATGCTCATGGGTTGACCGTTCCCACATCCTAGTTAACTGCAACCCAGTCATCTAAGGTATTTTTCAGATATTAAACGCACGTGTGGTTTCAAAATATGTCTTTGAAATGAGTGCCAAGCCTTTTAAAATGCATCACTAGACCCAAAGCAGAAATCTCTTTGATATTGGCATCTGCAATGGTGCATCTTGGGAAGAAGAGCAGATAAATGTAATGCGCCTCCTAACAACCCTTTCTTACTTCATGATCCTTGTGTCATGGATTGAGTCCCTGTATTCAAGGACAGAATGGAAGCCACTTGGTGTATTGAGATGTCCCTCTTGGGTCACACTACAGGAGCATTGCTTCTTCCTGTGGTCTACACACCGGTACACAGCTGTTCCCCCGAAGCCCACGTGGCAGCAGTTTGTAATTCCTGCATGGCCCTCTTGGCTCAGAAGGCAGTGCTTCCACAGAATACTGTTACAGTTCAACACTCCCCAGAAGGCTCTGCTAGTCCTTACTCCACCACAGTACCTTGCCCTGCCTCAATACAGGTGCTGCTGGCGGTTCCACTACAGGCACCGCAGCGTATCCCACACACCACATTAAAAGTTCCCACTTCCACCAGTGGGTGTTCTATTGAATATTCTATTAGATATTAAACACACGTGTGGTTTCAAAATATGTCTTTGAAATTAGTGCCAAGCCTTTTAAAATGCATCACTAGACCCAAAGCAGAAATCTCTTTGACATTGGCATCTGCAATGGTGCATCTTGGGAAGAAGAGCAGATAAATGTAATGCGCCTCCTAACAACCCTTTCTTACTTCATGATCCTTGTGTCATGGATTGAGTCCCTATATTCAAGGACAGAATGGAAGCCACTTGGTGTATTGAGATGTCTCTCTTGGGTCACACTACAGGAGCATTGCTTCTTCTTGTGGCCTACACACCGGTACACGGCTGTTCCCCCGAAGCCCACGTGGCAGCAGTTTGTAATTCCTGCATGGCCCTCTTGGCTCAGAAGGCAGTGCTTCCACAGAATACTGTTACAGTTCAACACTCCCCAGAAGGCTCTGCTATTCCTTACTCCACCACAGTACCTTGCCCTGCCTCAATACAGGTGCTGCTGGCGGTTCCACTACAGGCACCGCAGCGTATCCCACACACCACATTAAAAGTTCCCACTTCCACCAGTGGGTGTTCTATGTGGGGGCACTTTCCTCTTGGTGCAGTGAGGATAGGGATCCTGTGAGTTAGATTTGGTGTCATTTTCTAGGAAACCAAGGAATGAGCCACTCGGGAAAGATTGACCTTGGCCTTGCTATAACAAGGAGCCAACGACGTGCCGGGAGGTGAAAGCTCAAGGAACTGGACCATCCCATGGGTCTCTGTTTTTGCTACAGAATTACAAGACTGAAGAAGGTCACCCAGTTGAGGAAGGAAGTCATTTCCATCACTAGTACTAAGGGACTTCTACCCTACCCAGCCACAGTCCTAGGTAGGGTAGAACAGCCTCAGGTAGAAAAGTACCGTATGAAGACCAGGCACCCCACAGCAGAGCTAGGACGATCTGTGAAAAGGTCAATATCAGTAATGTTTATGCTGTAACCCGGATGGTAATAAAGATGCATATCCCCTACACAGGGCCTATGAGTGGCCTTCTCAAATGTGTATAGCACCACAGACTGCTTTGGAGATTCACCACAATGCAAAGAAGCAGCCTTAGACCTTGTGCTTGAGGTCAGCTACTGGTGAGCCAGATCAGAGTCTCACAGAATGTTGTGGATTTGGCAGCTAGAGCTGCCACTCCCAAAATCCATCTAGCTACAAATGCCTCTCAACCCCGATGCAAAGGAGAAGATACTGCGTCATCCTTTCTTTGGAATTACACTGTTTAGGTCACCAGAGTGTGTGATTGAGAGTCTGTGTGGCACAAGGCCATGTCATCTTTGTTTCTGATTGGTTTATTGCCCATGTTTTCCTAGAGAGACCTAATCTGAGGCTTTATCAAAGACGTGCCTTAGTCATGTGCCACTGACAGACCTCTAACCCCTCAGAGTTAGGTTGTTCCCAGGACATCATGCCCCTGTGTGGGCCTCCTTGCACAACTAGCTCTGACTTATTTGGTCGGTTGGAGACATTACCTAGGTATGCCCTAGATTGAGCCCCTGCACTAGGAAGACAGTGTGAGTTTTGTAGCTAAGCCTTGTTCCCTTTTGTGTGAAGGGAAATGGATGAAGCCATATATGCTTATTGCCTTTGCCTGGCTTGCACAGTTCTGTACAATTACTGAGCAGATTCTGCACCTTGCAGGTTTGTCTGAAGAGACGCCTTGGAACGGTTGTTGCAACCACCAGTGAGATTGGGAGCGAGTGGTGGGGGAGGAGGGGCGCCAAATGTCTCGATGGATGCAACATCCTTGTTGAAGCTGAGTTTGCATTCAACTCCCAATATTCCTGTTTAACCTGGGAGTCTGCCCTATACTTCGTCTAACTCTGGTGCAAGTCACGAAGCAACAGAACATTGCCAAACTGAAAAGATAGTGGGGAATCCCTACTGTTGCAACTTGCGAAGGCCAATTGGAATGGCAAAGCTCTACGGAAACCTGAATTCTCAAGAGATCTGAGAGAACCGGGGGATGGGTGCCCATCGGCCAGTGAGCACAGCTGGGTTGAAAGCCTCAAAGGACTCTTGCTCCTGAGAAGGTATTCTGCTTATCTCTACGTGGGTCATTGACCAAGGGGCTGAAGCCCATGAAGCCGAGGGCACAGGTAACAAAGCCCAATGCCTTTTGTTAAGGAACCAAATAACTACAAAGAGCTCTAGAAGTATTGTTTGAACCCCGGAAGTCTACATTTTACACTAGCTGCAACTGTACCCGTACCAACTGCAAACAGCACAACTGCACCTTACTCCTGCTAGAAGAGTTCACCTTTTCTTTGGTTCACCACTTTCTCCTGTGGGTCCATGTTGTTTTGCTTGCATGCTCCATCGAAATGGACTCTGAGAAACTGTAGACCATCACTGCCACTTGTGAACTTTTACTTCTCTTACTTACAAAGTTTGGCAGTTTAGTGTTTGTCTACCATAAGTACCATGCCATGCATTTGAGCCCCATGCTTACAAGTGGGCTTCTGTCTAACATTGGGGGGTCACTGGAGGAGCAGGACACCACCCGGCCTAGCCAATCGTTGGCCGGCCCAACTCCCCTATTGATGGCTATATGAGGCTGACTCCTGGCTGAGCAGATTTAGATTCCAAGGCAATCCCTGTGGTCCTGACTGGCAGTTTTGTTTACCAAATTATCTGCTAGAGATTGGTCAGGGCTGATGACCTTCGCTGGTAGGGTCCTGTTGTTATTACAGGTTTACTTACCTGTATCTGCCCAATAAATCCTTACCTTCAAAGAATCTAAATATTTATTATCATAATATATTAGTCTAGACAATCTCTTATTGAAAGTGATGTGTGTTTACTATATCGTAACCACGCCACTGCCTTCTTAGGAATTTCCTGTGATGTTTGTAGAGATCCCTGCTACCTTGCGGTGGGCCAATCTCTCGCCTTCCCTGTACAGAGCTAAGAGAGAACCACACTAATAGAGGATGAAGAGATCCAATGTACGAAAACAGAGTCTGACAAACTGCCATCAGTAGACACATATTTTATGTTATGTTAAACCATTTGTAACGCGCACCTGGTACCCGTAGGCTGATGGACGCAAACTCACAAACAGATACAGAACAAAAAACAATCACAGAAGAGATAGCAAATGAACCCAAGATTTTAAGCGGAAAGCAATGTCTTTAACAATTTCTTGAAATGTTCTGTTGATGCCATTATTCGAAGGGTGGGCGACAAGGCATTCTATGCAATGGGAGCCGCTACTTGAAACAAGCCCATTCTTCCTTTGTTAGAGTTACTCCGAGGGACTCTAAGAATATTGGTGTGATCAGATCTTAAAAGTCCTCACATTGTCTTTTAGAACAATTACCTCCTTCAGATACAAAGGCATTTGACCCATAATGCATTTGGGTGTGATAAGAAGAAGCCATAGAGCAGGAAGCAGCTAACAAGACTCTCTTACAGGTCAGGACCAAGGAGACGACCATGCTTGGAGCGGATTGAGGGCATGCAAACACAAGACCAGGCACAATAGCAATCAAAAAGGGGATTTGGTAAGTGGAAGTGAGAATAAACACATCCCTGTTTGCAGCGATAGAGCAACCCTTGGCAGCCTCGACCAAATCACAATGACTCCCACTATTCAGCATCTTGTTGGGAGCAAGGATGTATCTTTATCTTTCAGCATGAGTAGAAATATCAACTGCATGTGTGCAGAAACAGTGTCGGAAGGCTGGTCAGCTGTGTTGCGTTTTCCACAGTTAATTCCTAAATGTATCTTGCACTCTCCTGCCACCACAACCTCTATTTCTAAGGGCAGAATAATGCCTCTAATGTAATGTACCAAAACTGAGTGGAAAGTGCCAACGGTACCAGTTAATGCAGGACATATTTTTTCTAGTTCATTCGAAAGCCCTTTCAGGAGGCTTACGATTCATACTGAACCTCTGCTATGTAAACCAGTTCATGAAGATAGGCCTGTTCGGTCTGCTGGTTATTCAGCATTGAAATCCAGCCATTCAAACACAATTTACTATGAATGTTAGAACTTCAATATTCCTACATCCACCTCCCAATATGTTCATACCACTAAGAGGTGTTATGTGTGACCATCCCATGTGTATTGCCCTTTTAAGATGTGTGTCCCTCCCAAGTGTAAGCGGTACTTTCCATTTCAAGTGAGACTTCTAGGCTGTTAGGGAGAATTCTCATTTATGGCTAATTTCCCTCATCTAGTGAGTCCCTCAGCAGCTTTGCTGGATATCAGGGGTTTATTTTTTCCACCTGGTAAGAGTGTGAGCCTTTTTCCCACTCTTACTTGTGTTTTGCCATGTGAATTTCTACTTTTTGTGTGATCTTGGGCTCTGGAGCCACACCACTCCACGAGCCCCACTTTTGTGTGTGTTACACAGCACCTTCAGTGCAGTGACACAGGGTTGTCTTTGAGACTTCCCACTGACTCAATTTTTCTGGGTATGACTACTGTCCCCCAGAAACAGGTAAAGTTGCCATTAACTTTATATAGTCAGTTTAAACTACAGACCCAGTACACCCCATCTTACATGGAGTATTGGAAAGGGTTAATTCCTACCCTTTTTTGTCTGTGCCTCTCTGAGCTTTGTTTTGCTCTCTTAACATTAAGACTTGGCTGGTGGCAGTGGTATCTACCCTAACTTTTCTACCGCGATTGTACTATATAAGCCTGGTACTGTTTTAGGCTATTATATTAGCCTCAAACTTAAACCCGCTTGACCAAATACTTTTTATTTTGGCTCCGGGCGGCTTTACTTGCCATTTCTTTTTGTTAAAGTCCTTCTTGTGTTTTACTTTTCGCCCCAAACCAGGTTTGCTTTCTTTGTTCGACGGCCTTTGGCGGGCTTCTGTCCAGAAGCCCTCCTTTGGCGTCTGGGTGTCTAGGTGGGCTGAATGTGATGGAGGGATTTAGACACCCCCTGCACAGGGTCTCCTTGGAGACCCAAGTCGCACTTTGTGTCGATTGGCTGAGGTGGTTGCCTGGGCCGGACAACCCCCACTGCTGAGTGATTGACAGCCAGGCTGTGTGAATGGGGGATTTTGGCATAAAAAGGCAGGACTCTTGGGCTGGAAGTCAGAGTCGCCACTGGAACTGCAAAGAACCGAAGAGAAGCGGAGAAGAAGATGGCTGCTGCAACTACCGAGTCTCAGTGAAGCCCTGCTGCAGTCCTGAGCTATGTACCCTTCAACGACAAGAGAAGATCCAGTCCGAAGTCTTCTTCCCTTGAGCCTGGTGGGATCAACCAGCTCACCTTCCACAGCCAGAGGATCCTCTTCGTGGTTGAAATCACTGCACACTGCTGTAGTGGTCCGCATAGCCATAAGAAGAGCCTCTCCTGTTTTAAAGGAGCGCACCTTTTATTCACAGTTGTTTCGCTGCTGCTGGCCTCATCCCTGGATAGTGCAGATTGCTCCAGACGTCGTCCTCCTTGTCTCCACGACTGAAGCTCCAGGAACCGCGAGTCTGCAGGTACTACCAGGAACAACTGCTGTGGCACCAGCTTTCTTCAAGGAATAAGGTTCTGTGTCCAACTTCGAGGAATTGGGGTGAACCCTTCTTCCTCACCAAAGGCTTGTCCTTTTCTTCCTTCCCTCTTATAACCTTTGCCTCCTTTTGTGACAATATCGAAGTACTCCTGGCAATCTCGAATCGTGAACTGTACTAACTGTGTGATCCTCGGCAACAGGACCCCTGTTACACTTGACACTGGCGCAGGCCTATTGACTTTTATCTACTGGTTAGAAGGTGCCGTCTGATTCTGTCTGCCTCGACAAAAGTATTGCCTATGATTTTTATCCTTAATTTTCTTGTGTGAATTCATGTGCTCAGTGTGTTTGACTATGGTTACATTTCTCCCCGCGGGTACACTTATACTTAGTAAGACCGAACTGTCATTACTGTCAAAAAGTGATAGCATATGTCCTCCCGGTAACGCCTTTGTTTCACAACACCGGTCTGTCAAATCCCAATGTACTTACCTTGAATTTATCTAGATAGGGGGAATTGGTTGTGTGTAGTGTATTTGAAAAGTGGTTTTATTTTAATAGAAGTGAAGTGTTTTGTGAACAGATGGTTTAAAAATAAATGTACTTATATTTTTTAACCAGAAACCTTGAGTCAGTGTTTGCTTGAGTCACAGTAATTGTAGTCCTTTGTGTAATCTCTATTACTGCTCATTTGCTCTTGAGATAAGTCTGGATGCTCAGCCATTGCTACCACTCTTTCTGTGTAGTACAGGCTTGTACCAAAGGTGAAATTGTATTACCACTTGTAGTCTTAATTTTGTGTAGTGGTCCCTAAGGGCACTGCCCAGGATTCTGCCTAACATAGGCTGTTCATCCAATGTTCTACTGTGGCATTCATTCCCTGTTCCATGGGCTGGAATGGAGGATAATGGCCCAGCAGCCCAAGTTATAGGCCAGAGTGAAGCATTCTGGTCTACAACCAAGAAAACACTGCTCTAATTTGCATTACATTTGTATACAGTGTACCTTGCCTTGTACGTCTCCCTTTGCATGATTTCAACAAAAATTGTTCTCGTCCAAAATTCCAATACTGCACCAATGTATACCTTAGACACCAAGACTGATCATATCTAGACCCATTTTCAGAGAGGCCCACTTCGTATGGTGTTGGATGTTGAAGCACAACCTCTCACTGACATCAGTACAGGATAGGAAGATTACAATGTAGGAGATTTCTTCAAATACAAATTTGGTGCATTTTTTTAATCGAATTTGGCCAAAAATATATGTGGAAGGGGTGGGTAATCATGATAATTAAGATAAGGGGATGCGGGGAGGTCTCGCCCCCTCCCCCCAGAAATATATTTACAACCAAATTTAAAAAAAAGAAAATTATTCGAATTTGACACAATAATCTCGACCAAATCACAAAGAATCCATCAGTACAATCTACCAGGAGTGTGGAATTCCACAGCACACACACACAGAAGGGTTTAGAGGTTTTAGGCAGCATTTTCCATACTTGTGGGCTTTCGTAAATCATATTATGACCACAGAAAATGCAAAATGCCCAAACCTCCTACCCAGGTGTCAAGAACAGAACTCTCAAAAGAATGCCCGGGGGATTCCCTCATAAGAGTAAACACTTTATATATTTACTTTGAGTGGATTGTGTCCTGCAACGTATTCCTCATCTTAGATGTATTCCATCCAGCTTTAGCTGCTTCAGAAAAAAAAATTCGGCAGAGGTTGCCGTGCGTCGATGTCGTCGAGTCGATGGTCCCTCGAAGGCCTCAGTCGAAGGTGTTGTCATCGGGTATACAAGTAGCATGTGCGGCGCCCTTTGGCCTCAGTTCCGTTTTTCCGCGGTACAAGTTGCTTCGGAGATTCGGCGCACCTTCAGTTCTGTGACACAGTGAATATTACTGATATATCGATATGTCTTCGTCATCGATGCCGACTACGACCCCGCGATCGGGTTTCAAAATGTCTGTGGTTTCTCGGGGGAAAGCCACGACATGGAGGCCTGTACGAAGTGTCAGGCGATGACTGGGAAGGCCTTGCGAGAGAGGAAGGGAAAACAACAGGTAAGTCGTAAATCCAAACGGAAAGCCTCTAGCATCGAGTCGAGGTCCCGTGAGGAGAAGTTTCCTCAACGCGAAAGGCATTGGTCCAGGTACCGAAGCGATTCACATCGCTCGTCATCTTCGACGAAAAAATCGAAGAAAAGACGCAACAGGTGCCCCTCCACCTCGTCCTCGGACGAATCCCCAAAAAGAATGAAATGCCCCACACAACATTCTTCCTCTGAAGAGTGGGAAGCATTCAGAGTTAAAATGATGGAGTTGTTCGAAAAAGCAAGGCCTCGGTCCGCGCCTTCTTCGGAAGCCGGCCGGGAGCGTCATCGCTCCGACACTCGCGCGCCCTCGAGCCCGGGTGGTCAAAGAAGGAAGGATCGAGAACCTTCCAGCCGAGTCGACTGCTCGAGGTCACCGACGCCGTCAGAAACCCAACTCACCTCGAAACCCAACTCACCTCGAAAATCTTCAAAGAGCGCCTCGATGCCCTCGAAGCCGGCTCCGTCGACGACCACTATTCTGTCGACGCCTTTGACGCCATCGACGCCTTTGTTGATGTCAACCCGAAGGACCTCGGCTCCAAAGGCTCCAGTTCAGCCAACTCGGCCAGAAAAAGGGAAAGAGAAGGCTGCAAAGCCTGTAATGCCTTCAGGGTCCACTAACACACCTCTCCCACCTCTCCCAGAAAAGGTTTTTAAACCTCTTCCTAGGAAGGAATTTTTCAAGTCACTGACCTCAATTTTTGATCTGATGTGGAAAATGTACCGTTTGGACTGGAATATGGTACCCCAAATGTCCCAGAATGCCTGATTTCTGAAGAACGCAGGATGAGGGACCTGGTGGAATCCTTACATAATGCAAGTGACATTGATACATCTCCTGAAACAGACTTTGGCAGGCCAGAACCAGGAGAGCATGCCAGTCCCTCATACCGTCAACTAATGACAAAAGTGGTTGATTATTTAGGATGGGCTAGACCACCAACCCAATACATCCAGGATGATTTGACCAATATATTGGACCATGGTCCCACCGAAGATCCAATCCTACCCTTCCATCCTTGCAAAATAGGGTGGCCAGGAATTGGGAGACTCCGGATTCTATTCCTCCAGTGAATAAATCCCTTACTTCAAAATACTGCCCTGCCAGTAGCGGCCCCGGCTATCTGTCTAAACAACCCACTCCCGAGAGCCTGGTGGTCCAGGCAGCCACAGCTTCAAATAAAATGACGTACCCTTCTATGCCTCCGGACAGGGAAGATGAGCGTGTGGATGGCTGGGCACGCAAGGTATTTTCAGCTGGGAGTATGGCGTTAAAATCAGCCAACTCCACATGTGCCATGGCAAAGATTTCGTACATACACTCTGTGGGAGTGCATAGCAATGGCGGCGGAGCACATACCAGAAGGGGATGAAAGGAAAGGATTCCTAGCCATTGTTAGAGATGGAAAGGAGGCCATGCAGGAATCCCTTCAATCTGGATTGGACACTGCAGATAGTATAAGCAGGTCCATGGGCACTAGCACGGTAATACACAGATTTGTGTGGTTACGGGCGTCGGGTTTCGCACCAGACATACATAACCGCCTTCTGAACATGCCCTTTGACGGGTCTCACCTTTTTGGCAGCAAGGCTGACGAGAGCCTTGAGAGGTTGCAGACCTCAAAAGCAGCTGCCAATTCTTTAGGAGCTGCCATTAGGCAACCTCAGCCTTTTCGTGTGCCAGGACAATCTTGGAGCGGACGATCCTATCGTTACTACTCCTCATATGGAAAGGCGAGAGGAATGGCCAGTCAAAGGGGCCAGAAAAAGGCCATTCGTGGTGGACGAGGAAAACGTGCAAAGCCAGCTCCAGCTGCAGCCTCTTTGCCATCAGCGGCCGCAGCAACCGCCACAAAACCACTTTGAGGACTTGCATCACAAGACACCTTTGGGAGACAGGCTGTCACAGCATTTGCAAGAATGGCGAGCCATTACTTCAGATGTTTGGGCTCTAGAAATAATAGCCCAAGGTTACTGCCTTCCTTTTTTAACGCAACCTCAACACAATCTACCAGGGAGACACCCTTTGAAGTTTTCAGACCCGCTCCTAAAGCCGGAAGTTCTAACCCTGCTTGAGAAAGGTTCTATAGAGCCAGTACCTGTAGCGGTGAGGAACAAGGGATGGTACTCCCCATATTTTTTGATTCCCCAAAAGGACAGAGGACTGAGACCCATCTTGTTCCTCAGGAAGGACAAGTTCAAGATGGTCACTCTTTCTCCGATCCTTCAGGCCTTTCAACTTCAGGATTGGTTGGTGTCATTGGACCCCCAGGATGCTTATTTTCATGTGCCTATTCATCTCAAGCACAGAAAATACTTGAGGTTCGTAGTTGGCGACTCACACTATCAGTTTCAAGTCCTGCCATTCGGATTGACCTCCGCCCGAGGGTCTTCACCAAGTTAATGGTAGTGGTGGCAGCGCACCTCAGGAGAGGGGGGATTCACGTCTACCCCTACCTGGGCGATTGGTTGATCAGGGCACATTCTGCTGAACAAGCACTGGATCATCTGAAAGTCACCTGCCACTTCCTCCACAGACTGGGCTTCTCCCTCAATTTCAAGAAGTCACAGATGACACCTTCCCAACAGCTCCAGTACATAGGGGCTGTATTAGACAGATCCTTGGGAAAGAACTCGCCTCCCAAGTCGAGGGCTCAAGACATTCTTCAGATTGTTTCCAAATTCCAAAATGCCCAAAATCTCCAGGCCTACAAATTCTTAAGGTTACTCGGCCTCATGGCATCTTGCATCTTCCTAGTGCCGCAGACACGCCTGAGGATGAGATCCCTTCAATGGGCTCTAAAGACTCAATGGTCCCAGTTCTCAGGTCAAATAACGGATTTTCTCCAGATTCCGAACAAAGTTCGGCAGGATCTTCTGTGGTGGACTTGCGCAGAGAATATCCTAAACGGAGAGCATTTTTGGCAACTATGGCCGGAGATTACAGTAGTGATGGACACCTCACTCATGGGGTGGGGAGCTCATGCCAACGATCTGACAATCAGCGGTCGCTGGTCTCCATCAGAGTCCAAACTACACATCAACCTTGTAGAGCTTAAAGCAATCAGACTAGCGCTGAAGGCTTTTCTACCATCTGTCAGAGGAAAAAATGTCTTGATAATGACAGACAACACAGTGGCCATGCATTATCTAAATAAAAGAGGAGGTGTAAGGTCACTACCTATGTGCAGAGAGGCAATGCAGCTCTGGTATTGGGCAATTCAAGAAGGAATCTCCTTAACGGCAGTTCATCTAGCCGGGGGGCAGACGCTCTGAGGAGGCAGAGCACAGTGTCGCACGAGTGGGAACTGGCTCAGGAAGTCATTCAAGAGATCATTGCCCTTTGGGGAACCCCCCAAGTAGACCTATTTGCGACCGGAATCGACCGGAAGTGCGAAAGTTATTGCTCAAGGGAATTTCCCCCGAGAGGAGCCCTGGGGGACGTGTTCGTGGTGGTGTGGAACTTCCCACTATTATATGCGTTCCCTCCGATTCCCGTCATTCCTCAGGTCATCAGGAGACTGAGACTGTTCGGAAACCGCATGATCCTAATTGCCACGGATTGGGCCAGGAGAACGTGGTACTCGGACCTTCTAGACATGTCCATCTGTCCCCCGGTACGTCTTCCTCAGAGAGAGGACCTTCTCTCACAAATGGAGGGTTGGGTTATCCATCCAGAGTTCAAGATTCTCAACCTTCACGCTTGGTATCTGAAAGGCTGAGATACAAGGATTGGGACCTTCCAGATGACGTCATGGAGGTGTTGCTTTCGGCAAGAAGACCAGCAACAAAATCTATATACCGTTGCCGTTGGAAAAAGTTTTGCAACTGGTGCAGAAAAAAGAATGTTGATCCTTTTCTATCTTCGATTCTGAAAGTATTATCCTTCCTCTTGTCCCTAGCACATAGAGGTCTAAATGTTGCGACCATTAAAGGTTATCTTACAGCGCTTTCCATTTTCAAGCGCTCGTCGGAAGAATGCTCCTATTCCAAATTTCCTTTAGTAGTCCAATTCTTAAAATAATTCTTCCTCCTTATTCTTTCCAAGTTCCAATTTGGGATCTTAATCTGGTTCTAAAATTCTTAATGTGTGCCCCTTTTGAACCCTTGCAAATTTGTCCATTAAGATTACTGACATGGAAAACTGCTCTCCTAGTTGCTTTAACATCTGCAAGAAGAGTGAGCGAATAGCAGGCAGTCTTCTGGGCCACCCTATACTGTGTTCCATAGGGACAGAGTGGTATTAAGGGTTAAACCCTAATTTTTACCTAAAGTTGTGTCCGATTTTCATTTAAATCAGAAAATTGTTCTACCCGCATTCTACCCTCCACCTCATCCTAGTAAGGAGGAGGAAAGATTGCACAGGTTGGACCCGAGAAGAGCGCTAAGCTTTTACATTTCTAGGCTTTCCCAGCTTAGAGTGGATAATCAACTTTTCATTGGCTACACTGGAAGGAAATTGGGTCAATCGGTGTCAAAACAAACCATATCACGTTGGATTGTGCTTTGCATTTCAGAATGCTACGGATTAGCAGAGAAAGACCCACCAGAAGGCTTAAGGGCCCATTCCACCAGAGGCATCGCCTCTTCGACAGCCCTTCAAAGAGTTGTTCCCATAAAATCCATTTGTCAAGCTGCATACTTTTTCAAAATTCTATAGTCTGGATGCTTCCCAGTCTAAGGAGCTGAATTGTGGTAAAGCAGTACTATATTCAGCCATTTAAGGGTATTAAAAAATCTACTCCCTCCTACAGAGAACTGTCCAAACTGCTTTGGGAGTCTATCTAAGATGAGGAATACGTTGGAGGACACAATCCACTCGAAGAACAAGTTACTTACCAACTGGTAACGTTC
Organism: Ambystoma mexicanum; assembly: GCF_040938575.1. NCBI lineage: Eukaryota > Metazoa > Chordata > Amphibia > Caudata > Ambystomatidae > Ambystoma > Ambystoma mexicanum. The sequence continues at coordinate 607,356,492 of NC_090940.1, forward strand.
TTTCGATTGGATGTTCCTCCAACGTATTCCTCATCTTAGATGTAATGGTGGTCGTACATAGGAGTCAATGGTCCAGGATTCCTATGGATAATCCTCATTCCTCCTTGTTGCTTTCTCTTCTTCGCAGTATTTGGAAGACAGGGTAAATGAAAGGGGTTCTTGGAAATGTAGTGAGTTGCAGATATTGGAAGAAAGTTGGATAAATAATTATTGAAAGGTTTGTCAACAAGAAAACAGGAATTATTGTTTTTTTTAGTGTTCCACTGAAGAGGATGGAAGATTCTCAGAAGGGAGGAACAGATGTGTCGATAAAGGTGTTTTCTCCTGCCTTTTCTTAAAGGGAAGTACCAGGGAAGGATGGGACTGTGGTGGCAATATCCCAAAAAGACTGAGGGGTTGTTGGGTAGCGGTGCATCGCAGGAAAGGGGATACCGCATCTCGCCCGAGGGCGTTCCTTCCATGGTCCCTAAGGGCCCCTTGCCCAGGTGATCGTCCCTCGCTTGTACGGCACCCCAGGGTCGGGATCCAAGCGCGATGACCCTTCCCTGGCCACCTGAACAAAGGATCCCTGGGGTCTATCAGCGAGAGAACCCTCAGGTTTCTCACATATGGCTCCAAAAAAGCAATCCTTGCGTACAGGGTTTGACCCCCTTCCCCTGAATCAATTCAGGAAGAATGTTCAAAGGGTTCTGTTGCAACAATACTCTATTCAGTTCAAGTAAAACATTTCTTTCATCCAACACTTTCCTCAAATTGCCAAAATGTCTCTTCCATGGAACACTTGTAAAAAACCAAAGCAACTGGTTGTCTTATGAATTATATTTCTCACAATGTCAAAATGATTACTTCCATAGAATACTTATCTCCAGATGTTACTACAAGTGTTTCATTTGTAGAACAATTATTTTAGGTGGTCAAAGTAAGTGTTTTCCTCATAGAATACTTTTGTCAGAACGGCATAACAAAAGTCTCTTGTTGTACAATAGTTTGTCAGGATGATAAAGTAAATGGTTTCTTTCCACAAAACTGTTTATGTCTTGGTTTTCTCGCCTGCTAGGAATGGTTTCCACTCTACACATCGCTCCTCTTCTGGTTTACTCACCTGCCAGGAATAGTTTCTACTTCACACAACTGCTCCTTTCCTGGTTTATTGGCCTGCCAGGAATGGTTTCTACTTCACACAATTGTTAGTGTCTCTCACTTTGCTTGTGGCAATCTTTGTTCCACATCGATATCTCATATGAGGAAAATAGCACAATATTTGTGCAGTTCTTTGCTTGCGCAACATAGGTTCCAAGTTTTCCCAAACTGATATCTCACGTGAGGAGAATTGCACCCTGTTGCCTTTGTTTCTCTTCTTCAAGGTCTTTGGGCTGGTGGCAATGTGGGTTACAGGTTTTCCCAAACTGAAATCCCATTTGAGGGGAATTGTACCCTTGTTGCCCTTCTGTTCTACTGGGTCTGTGTTCAAATTGACTGCTCCAGTGTTCTTTAACTTTATAACATGTCCCGGGGCCCCCAACTCCCTTTGGCTCGGCTTAATGTGTATCGAAAATGAAGAACCGTTGTGGGGCCGGTTTCTCCGCTCACCCAGAGTCTCTCTTGGTTCCTGCATCGGTCTCTCGTGCCTCTGCCAATGGAACCCTTGCTGTTCTGCATGATTGCGTCTCCCCGGTCATGCAGCTGCTGACTTTCCGCGAAGTCCTTCTCCTCCAGTACGGGACACCTCCAGGTGGGTACGTGTGAGCGTCCTCCTTCTTCAGAAAGGCTTGCTGCTCTGACTCTGCTTCGGTGCTTGTATCCCGCTTTGCATCCTCTGTGGCTCTATTCTCATTCCTCCAAACTGTGACCACTTCCTCTCCTGCTACACCACTGTTCATAACCAGATGCACCATTTCGAGGGGATTGGGTCCTCCGACGTATTCCCTATCTATGACAGTAATCACCACAGCTGTGCTGCTTCAGAAAATCTTTCCGCTCCTGCGTCGATGACGTCGATACGCTGTCCTCGAGGGCCTCAGTAGAGCTGACGTCACCGGATGTTATAAGTAGGATGCATGACACCCGTAGCCTCAGTTCTGTTTTTTCCACGAATGTGTTCGCTTCGGAGATCTCGGCGCGCCTCGGCTTTTCTGAGTTCTGTTCTTTCGGTTCTTCGAACCTGTTCGTTGTGAAGATTTCCATGATGTCTTCATCTTCTTCCACCCCGCGGCCGGGTTTTAAGAAGTGCCGGGACTGCGGGTCCAAGATGTCATTGACGGATTCGCACAGCACCTGCCTCTGGTGCCTCGGTGAGGAACACGACACGGATGACTGTGTAGACTGCCAGTCGCTTACATCGAAGGCCTTGCGGGCGCGTAAGAAGAAGCTTTCTGTAGATGGCCAAGCCCCGGAATCGAGATCCACTGGGCTTTTGACTGACAATTCGAGGGGCGACTCTCCGCATCGTCGGCGTAAGTCCGGGGGGGTCTCGGTCCAGGAGTAGGTCCCGCCATTCCTCTGCCTCTTCGAGGCACTCACGGAAGCGCCGGCATCGGTCGCCTTCCTTGTCCGAGGACTCTGCCCATCGGCGGGTGGCTTGTCCCAACAAGCACTACACTCCTGGGGAATGGGATTAATTCCGGCAGGAGATGTTGGCAATTTTTCAGTCGCAGAGCTCTGTTCCGTCCGCGCCGTCGAAAGACGCCGGCCGTGACCGTGCTAGAGACACCACTCGCACGCCTTCAGGCTCGAGCGGTCATCGCGATCACCGGGCACCTTCGAGGTCCCGGTCGGACAAGGATGGTCGCTCTAAACATGCCCGCTCCTGGTCCCGGTCCTCGACGCCCTCGAGACCGTCAGAGCCTGTGAGGTCTTCGAAGAAGACATCGACGCCTTCGGCGCCAAGGTCGTTGAGGGACTCTCTCGAGGCTCTGCCTCCGAGGAAACCATCGACGCCTTCGGCACCCAGGCTGTCAAAGGACATGCTCGGGGCTGCGCCCTCGAGGACTGTGTCGAAGCCGTCGGCGCCACGCTCGATGCCGATTCCATCAACGCCCTCGATGCCTTTCGAGGCGCTTTGTCGGAGGTACCCCGTGGCACGGAGGAACACCCTAAAAAGGCTCTGGCCAAGGCTAAAAATGTCTTTGTCCCTTTTTCTGCGCCCTCATTCCAGCCTCTGGATTATATTTCTGAGGTGGATGAAGGGTCTGAGGAAGGTATGGTTCCTGAGGAGGTACCTGACGAGATTTTGTCTGAGAATTGCCAGATTGAAGACCTGCGGCAGTCGTTGCATGACGCAAGTGGTCTGGACACCTCTCCGGAGGTGGATTTCTGTAGACCTCAGCCTGGCACCCATGCCGAGTCCTCGTACCGGCGCCTTATGTCGAGGGTCACGAAATACTTGGGATGGTCTGCGCCACCAGTGGATTTTCTGCAGGATGACCTGACGGATATCCTCGACCAAGGTCCACCAACTGACCCGATACTGCCATTCCATATGGCCTTGCAGAGAAGGGTGGCAGCAGCTTGGATTGCTCCGGAGAGTCTCCCGGCAGTGAGCAAGTCTTTGCCGCGAAAATACCGCCCAGCCAGTAGCGACCCCTGCTACTTGACCACGCACCCCACTCCGGAGAGTTTGGTGGTGCAGGCGGCTACGACCCCAGAAAAGCATAGGGACGACAAGCGTTTTGATGGCTGGGCGAAGAAAGTGTTTTCTTCAGGGGGTATGGCTTTACAGGCAGCCAACTCCGTGTGTGCCTTATCACGTTTTACGCACACTCTGTGGAACTGTATTTCATTAGCGGCTGATCATATTCCCGAAGGGGAGGAATGAGATGGTTTTCTTGCTATTGTGCAGGATGGCAAGGATGCCATGTGTGAGTCCGTTCAGTCGGGTCTGGACATGGCAGATTGTGTCAGCCGGTCCATCGGGGCGAGCACCATAATACGCAGGTTTGTGTGGTTGCGGAAGTCGGGGTTTGCTCCGGATGTGCAAGCCTGGCTCCTCAACATGCCCTTTGATGGTGAACATCTTTTTGGCAGCAAGAGCCTTGAGAGGTTGCAGACCTCTAAAGCTACAGCGAAGTCGTTGAGCGCTGCAGTTCGCCAACCTCCACCTTTTCGTCCTAGGGGACAGCAATGGATGGGAGGTTCCTTTCGATATTACCCATCTTTTGGTAAATCGAGAGGAGCTGCAAGTCAAAGGGGCCACAGTAGGAGTACCAGAGGTGGAAAACAGGGTACTCGAGGTGCCAAAGCCGCTCGGGCAGTTGCCTCTTGGCCCTCAGGCACTGCCGCAGCCGTTTCAGCTCAGTCATGAGGCCATGTCCCATGGTTCGCCGGTTGGGGGAAGGCTGGTGCAGCATTTTGTAGAGTGGCGTGCCATTACTTCAGATGTATGGGTTCTGGAGATCATAGCCCACAGCTACTGTCTTCCTTTCCGGCAGAGGCCTCACGACAATCCACCAGGGAATTTCTCTTTGAAGAATCCGGATCTGCTCCTTGCGCAGGAAATTCAATCCCTGCAGGAGAAAGGCGCCATAGAACTGGTGCCTGTAGCAGAGAGGAACAAGGGATGTTATTCCCCTTATTTTTTTATTTCGAAGAAAGACGGGGGATTGAGACCTATCATGGACTTGCGCAGTTTGAACAAGCTCCAAGATGGTTACTCTCTCTCAAGTCCTCCAGGCCCTTCAATTTAAGGACTGGTTGGTGTCTCTCGACCTCAAGGACGCTTACTTTCATGTGCCGATCCATCGCAAGCACAAGAAGTACCTGAGGTTCGCGGTTGGCGACTCACACTTTCAGTTACGGGTCCTGCCTTTCGGATTGACCTCCACCCCGAGGGTTTTCACCAAGCCCATGGTGGCGGTGGCAGCGTTTCTCAGGAAAGGGGGGATTCACGTCTACCCCTACGTGGACGATTGGTTGATCAGGATGCGCTCTCCCGAGCAAGTCCTGGATCATCTGTCCGTCACCTGCCACTCCCTTCACAAGCTGGGCTTCTCCCTCAACTTAAAGAAGTCCCACTTGATGCCAACTCAGCGGATCCATTACATCGGAGCAGTGCTCAACACGTCCCTGGGGCAGTGTTTCCCTCCCCAGGTGAGGGCCCATCACATTCTGCAGATGGTGCACAAGTTTCAACATGCCCAGAGTCTCCCAGGGTTCGTATTCTTGAGGTTGCTCGGCCTCATGGCATCCTGCATTCTTCTGGTACCAGAGGCCAGATTGCGGATGAGATCTCTGTAATGGGCCTTCAAGATGCAGTGGTCACAGTCCTCCGTCAGGATGTCGGACCCCGTTCAGGTGCCGCCCTCGGTCACCCAGGACCTCCTGTGGTGGGCCGTCGAAGGCAATGTGATGAGGGGGCTCCATTTTGGCTGCCCTGGCCGGAGGTGACGATCGTGACGGACGCGCCCCTCACGGGATGGGGAGCTCATGCCAACGAGTTGACAGTCAGCGGTCGTTGGTTTCCATCAGAGTCCAGACTCCATATCAATCTGTTGGAGCTGAGGGCCGTCAGGCTTGCCCTGAAGGCTTTTCTGCCGACTATGCGAGGGAAGAATGTCCTAATTCTGACAGACAACACAGTGGCCATGCACTACCTCAACAAAAAGGGGGGCAGGGTCACTTCCTCTGTGCAGGGAGGCTATGCAGCTCTGGTTCTGTGCCATCCAGCAGGAAATTTCGATCTTGGCAGTTCATCTGGCCGGAGACGAAAACGAGACGGCGGACGCTCTGAGCAGGCAGAGCGCGATCTCTCATGAGTGGGAGCTGGCTCAGGAGATTCTCCTGGAGATCTTCGCCCTTTGGGGGACCCCATAAGTGGATCTCTTCTCCTCCAGTGTCAACCGGAAGTGCGAAAGGTTCTGCTCGCGGGAATTTCCTCCAAGAGGAGCCTTAGCGGACGCGTTCGTGGTGGAGTGGTCATTCCCAATGCTGTTTCCTCCAGTCCCCGTCATCCCGCAAGTGCTGCAGAGGTTACAGAGGTTCGGTTCCCAGATGATCCTCATTGCTCCGGCATGGGCCCGCAGAACGTGGTACCCGGACCTTCTCTCGACTTGTCCATCTGCCCTCCATGTCGTCTTCCCTACCGAGACGATCTGCTCTCATGGGAGGGGGGTCAGGTTCTCCATCCAGAGGTCAGATCCTTCAACCTTCACGGTTGGCTTCTGAAAGGTTGAGGTATAAGGATTGGGACCTCCCTGAAGACGTGATGGAGGTGTTGCTTTCGGCCAGACGGCCTGCAACCAAGTCCCTGTACCGTTGGAGAAAGTTCTGCGACTGGTGCAGGGTTAAGAATGTGGATCCTTTTTCATGTGACATTCCTGTGGTTCGGTCTTTTTTGCTTTCTTTAGCCCATAAGGGCCTGCAAGTGGATACCATTAAAGGTTACCTGGCGGCGCTGTCCATATTTAAGCGCTCGTCTGAGGAGTGTTCTTATTTCAAGATTCCTTTAATTTCTCAGTTTCTTAAAGGGCTCACTAATGTGTTTCCGCCGTCACCTTTCCAGGTGCCTGGTTGGGATTTGAACCTTGTTTTAAAATTCCTAATGGGTGCTCCATTTGAGCCTTTACATTCTTGTCCTTTGAGACTGTTAACCCTTAAAACTGTGTTTTTAGTTGCGGTCACTTCCGCTTGCAGAGTGAGTGAGTTGCAGGCACTTTCTGTTAAGCCACCCTTCACAGTGTTTCATAAGGACAGGGTTGTAATTAGAGTTTGTCCTCCCTTTCTTCCGAAGGTTGTCTCGGACTTTCATTTAAGCCAGAAGGTCATTCTTCCAGCATTTTATCCTCCTGCGCATCCTGGTAAGGAAGAGGAGAGGCTCCATAGGTTGGATCCTAGGAGAGCTTTAAGTTTCTACATTTCACGCATGTCCCGGTTCAGAGTGGATGATCAGCTCTTTATAGGTTATGCTGGAAGGCGTTTGGGACAAGCTGTTACTAAGCAGACTTTGTCTAGATGGATTATCTTAGCAATTTCTGAATGTTACCGCTTGGTGGGTAAGGACCCTCCGGTATGCTTACGGGCCCATTCTACTAGGGGTGTGGCTGCCTCTACTGCCTGCAGAGGGGTGTTCCTATTTGTAACATCTGTGAAGCAGCCACATGGGCTTCGGTCCATACTTTTGTAAGACACTACTCCCTAGAGTCTATCCATGGGCAGGATCTGGCCTTTGGAAAGGCGGTCCTTTACTCTGCAATTTAATTGGGCATTCTAAATTTCTATATTCTAAATTCTTTCCCTCCTCCATACGTTGGTACTGCTTTGGGAGTCTGTCATAGATATGGAATACGTCGGAGGACCCAATCCCCTCGAAGAACAAGTTACTTTCTTACCTGGTAACGTTCTTTCGATGGGATGGTCCGATGACGTATTCCATATCGCTCCCTCCCTTGCTGCCCCACTACAGAATTTCTTATCCAATTGCAGCTTACGTTTCTGCAAGGCTTTCTGTGGTCATACTGGCAAAAGATTGGTGCCACACGTTCTGGGAAAAAACTATAACTGAGGCTACAGGCGTTGTGCATCCTACTTATAACATCCGGTGACGTCGGCTTGACGGAGGCCCTCGAGGACAGCGTATCGACGTCATCGACGCAGGACGCAGACGCCGAAACATTTTCTGAAGCAGCACAGCTGTGGTGATTACTGTCATAGATATGGAATACGTCGTCGGACCATCCCATCGAAAGAACATTACCAGGTAAGAAAGTAACTCTTTCTTTTATATCTCCCACACAGCTGATTCGCTGAACAACTATTCTGCATCTTTGACTTAAGGTTGTTCCTACTGCACATTGACTCTTCTCTCCTCTTCTTTGTCTCAGTACCATAGGTATTATGGGAATTGAAGTCCATATTGTTTTTAAGCTTTCCAAAGCTATATTATTTAATTTATTGGATTTGGGTGTGTCAAAAGCAGGAGTTATGTGAATATTAGTAGTTGCACTACTTGGCTCCACTTTACAATACGCCATTAGTGTTTCGGGAGATTGGAAGAATCAAGTGTTAATGGCGTTACCACTTCCCCCCTGATATATGTCTCCTCCCATATGATCCTCCCTTCCTATGATCCTCCCTTCTTTCTCTTCTTCAAAGACTCTTGGCTGATGGCAATGCAGTTTACAGGTTTCCCCAAACTGACATCCGATGTGAGGGGGATTGTACCCGTGTTGCCCTTCTGTTCTACTCGTTCAGTCTTCAAATTGCCTGCTCAAGTGTCCTTTAACTTTATAGCATGTCCTGGGGCCCACAACTCCTTTTGGCTGACTCACCAGCTTAACATGTGTGGAAAATGAAGAACCGCTGCCGGGCCGGTTTCTCCGTTCACCCAGAGTCTCACTTGGTTCCTGCGTCGGTCTTTCGTGCCTCTGCCAATGGAAACCTTGCTGTTCCACAACAACGGTGTCTCCACCGGTCCTGCCTCCACTGACTTTCCCTGGAGTCCTTCTCTTCCAGTACACAACGTCTCCAGACGGGTACCTGTGAGTGTTATTAGTGTTTCAGGCAGATTGGAAGATTCAGATGTTAGTGGAGTTACAACTTCCCCTCGATATGTGTCTCCTCCCAAATGATCTTCCCTTCTTTCTCTTCTTCAAAGACTCTTGGCTAATGGCAATGCGGTTTACAGGTTTCCCCAATCTGACATTATATAGTAACAGTGCCTTGATGCCCTTGGGTTTTGGCGCTTTATAAATGGCCTTCCCCATGCTATCTAAAAGTAGGCCAATATTGGGGTTTCAGTGATGATTTTACAGGATTCATCACAGTATCCTGAAAACAATTCATTATGATACTGACACAGGTTGGATATACCGTTGGGATTCTCCTTTGTCATCATTATGCCATCATATAAACTCTAGTAATCTCCATTGGAAATGTATCGACATCCGGAAGTAAGAGTACCTTCTATTACCATGTCACATAAGCAGCCCCCACTTGTCCTGTTTACCGCAAGTTCACTATTGCAGATAATTGCAAACAGTTCAATCTAAAACAGCAAAGGAAGATCCTTGCTTTAACTCATTTTTATATGGGAAAAAGATTTTTCACATTGAAGATCCACCTTGGTGGGAACTATGTAGCTAGTAAATGTCTTGCTATTACAGGATGTTGTAGTGTTCCAGTAGCATACCTTCTTTAAAAGAACAAAGTGTATCTTTTGGAGGAATTTTTATGTGGAGATAGATATATCATTAATCATTTCTCAAGGGGGCCGTATGACTAGTAGGTTATGAGTTGTGGTTCAATGAGGAGGATAGTTATTTGACTAGAGGTTATCTGAAATACCAAAAGCTTCGTAGGCTTCAAATCCTATCTGGACAAACCAGGCCTTATTCTTAAAACTGTGGCTGGGGATGCTTCCTGTACAAGCATTTACAGCTGGGGGCGTTGAACAGGTCCGCAAAGTGCCACCATTGTACAATGCATGATGAAACGATAAACAATTTCCCTTTGCTTTATCCACTCTACAATACCATGAGGGGATGCTGACCGAAAGGCAAAAGGGATTGGGAATGTCCGAGATGCACTAAGGCTCTGTAAGTCTATCAATGATTGGGTGATTGTTCAGTGATTGTTAAGTCCTTAGTCCAATTTTTAACGGAAGCTTGGAGGAATAGTCTAAGATATTTATCATTGATCCCCTGTTGTATGGAAACATTACTTTTATTATTACCTTATCTATTTGTTGCTTTTGATGAAGTACACTAGTATGATTATTTGGCACTTCTTGCAGTCTCACTAAGCTGTTATTTCTGGATATAATGTTATCAGGGTTTGTAAGGTGTGCTCATACTGTTCATTTTAATTGTGGTTAATGTGCTTTTTTTAAAACTATTTTAGATTTATATTTGTAAACAGCACATAGCACTTTATCCCCTGGTCGATGGGAAATCTTTTAACATTGCAATTCATTTAGATGATGATTTCAGCCCGGTTATTAAGAAATAGTTGTATAGCAAATCTTAGTATAGAATGAATATAGTCTTTTTTTGAGGAATTGGAATAATGCAACTATATATAATTTATATTATTGTTGGTACTAACTGGTAATTATTTTGTTATGTGTTTTGGTTTGATGGCTTAACTTGGCATGCTCTCGTTCATGTCCCCCATAATGCCATTGTGTATGTCATTGTGAATCCCTTCTCTTATAATATGTATGTGCTCGTGGGCTTTGCAATGGGAATGTGCTGAGTTAAGCTGGTTTGACATGTTTCTTTTTGACCCACTATTAATCTAATTTTTGTAACTTGTTTAGTATTTTATTATTTGTAACTTTTTTTCCATGACCGCGGTTGTATGAGCAATGTAGTACAAATAAACCTTGTTATCCATAAATGCCTGCAAATAACTGTGGTTATTTTCTTGTGATGCACTTTTTTCCAGATTTTAGCGCTGCGAGTATCTGCCAAATGACCGCGGATATGTGAAAACATTGAAACCCTGAACTTGGTCCCCAGCCGCCTCCCCAACTCCTCATTTTGTCATTGTGTTCTCTTTCCCCCTCCCCACCTCTAGCCTTGTGCAATTTCATCCTTTTTCCTCCTCCAAATGGCATTTTTCCACTTTTTGCTGAAACAGTGATTTTTTTACTTTCTTAATAACTTGTTTAACAGATCTTTCCCCAAATTTCCAGTCTGGAGGCGCCCATCACAAACCTTTTGTTTGCAATATTTCTGCAAAATCCGTTATCCGAGTCAAACGTTATTAGCAATTCATTTACCAGGTTTCCTATGTATCTCGATACTCAACTTAACTATAGTGTGGTGACTGCCGCATTATTTTATATATATATTTCTGAGGCTTGTGGAATCTGCTTAGATCACATGCTGTACTTAGGCCGACATCTAGTGGAAGATGCAAAGTATTACAGTTGTTGTTTTCAAAATTCGAAAAGGGACGTCGACAGGGCGTGCCAGTAATACTATCCCTAGTGTGACGTCCACTGTACCCATGGTCCTTCAAGCGTCGAGGTCCCTCAGATTGTTTTTTTTCCACCATCGTAGAGGGACGCTTATAGCAGAGTTCTTCTTCGAAATATCGCCATTTATTTTGAACAATTAATGGTAGTTTATTCTTGCTATCCTTTATAATCACTGACTTTGAGACCATCTGACGCCGGTGAAAACAAGGAACGACCGTCGGAAGACTCCCGGCGACGGATCCGTTCTGGCCTTGGAAGGCCGCTACGGGCTATCGGCCCAAGCAGTAGGGAGAGAGGGGGGTGGACATTTATAATGTATATTCTCTTTCTTACACACTATATTCACCTAGCTGCCAATATATTCCATAATGGAAAGGACCCCCTTTAAATTGTGCCCCAAGTGCAATACGAAATTCCCTTGGGTGGATAAACACCTTGTGTGTAATTTGTCTCCCACGAGACCACGTTGAGGGTTCTTGTCGAGAGTTTAGGCTCTTCAAGCCCAAGACATTAAAGGACCACCTTACTAAACACTGGGCCCACCATGCCAGGCAACTCAAGACCATGGAAGCGGAGGGTGACTTTAGCTACGGCAGCAACAACACGGTATCCGAAGGCGAGGGGGTGACTCTGGTTACCCAAGCACAAGCCCCAACCCCGAGAGACAGGCCGGCAACCTTGTTGTGAAGACAACACCCTGCGGCAGGAGCGCTACACCTGCACACACCACTAAACACACAACCTACGGCTGAGACTCGACACACGGTCGAGCGATCGGCAACGCACCACGTCTAGGGAGAGGTCTGTTGAATCCCTAATCTCTGGGCACTCTCGTTCAAGATTGCCACACGACAGGCCCGGGCCATCGAAGGACGGTAGAGACGTCGCGCGAAAAACCACTACCGGTGACCTATCGTCCGTTGACGAGGCTCCGGTTCAGCCCACACCCGAGATTCGATGCTGGGTATGTACTCAGGTGCAACATCCCATACAGTCGTGCTTGGCCTACTTAGTCAGAAAACACACTTCTGGGGTAAAGAGAGGGAGTCCAAGACAAAATCCTCTAAGACCCCTCATAGGGAGAAGTCACATGAGGCTAGGCTCACTCCTAAGAGTAAAGAACCCTCATCACATGATTCTTTGTCTTCTGCCCTGAAGAAGAAGGCTCCTCCTTCATCCTTAATTCCTCCCACACCTGAAGATTTAGGGCTCTCTTCTCAGCCACCAGGCATCCCTAGTTCTGCCCAATGGTTGGCTAGTATATAGACAGGGTCACAAGGAGGATGTCCTTCATGGCCAATTTCTATGAAAAGGATCCTGACTATTTTACTAGCTTCCACTCCACCCCCCCACTACAGCTCCCTATGGGTCGCTAGTTACTGCTCAGCCCCCTGCTAAGAAGTCTCGCCCCGAGATTCCAGTACAAAGCACAGTCATTGACCTCTTTGACCAGGACTCAGATCATGAAGACCTCTCTATTCAAGAGGCAGCAGACCCTTATTACAAGGAGGACGCAGCAGACCTTTATTATGGAGATAATGAGGACCCTGAGGTTGACCCCGAGTCAAATATGTATGGCATGGACTCTCCTGTTAATCAGGACCCCCCCAGTCACTGATTCACCCATTGGCAACCAACCCATGCTAAATGAAGTGCTTGTCAAGGTGGCAGAGCATTTTCAGATAGTGACACAAGAGGAGGAACAAGACAAGGATTTCATAGACGTAATCCTTGGAGATGAGAAAGCTGTTTCTCAGTTGATCCCTCTCCTCAAATCCATTCAGAAAAAGATAGAACCATCGCTGGAGACCCCTGATCTTACGTTGGTGGAAAACCACTGTATAGAGAAACTATTTAAGCCTGTTCCTTCTGACCCATGATATATCAGGGGGCAACTGAAGCTTGATTCATTAGTGGTCACCACAACAAGAAAGAGGGCCGGTACTCTACCTTCCTCTTAGGCCCCGCCTGACAAGGAAAGCAAGAGGCTTTACACTATGGCAGGAAGGTGGCTTCCTCCGCGGCATTCCCAACCAGAATTGCTAACAATTCTACCCTGTTGGCCAGCTTCAATTGCCACAAATGGGATGAGGTTTCAGAACCACTTAAATCTCAGCTAGCCCAGGTTGCCGCAGAGGGCAGGGCAGTGTTAAGCTGCTTATTGAAAACCAATGTTGACGCTGCAGATAACGCCGGCAGCTTTATAGCACAGGGGACAGTTATCAAAGTCACGCTTGCTTGCGCCAATCGGGTTTTAAACCAGAGACGCAAGCCACCCTAATCAACATGCCTGTTGAGCCCAATGTGCTCTTTGGCAAGGCCGTCGAGGATGCCCTGAAAATAGCCAAAGAGGAATACAATACTCTTAAATCATTGGGCCAACTGACCAATAAGCCATCTGGTCAGTGTGGAAATGGCAATTTTCGCCACTTTCACAGCAAAAATTCACAGCGCGGTTCCAATTACAACCATAACCAAGGTACATCCTGGGGAAACAATCGGGGTTAGTCCTCCCAGAATTATCCTAGAGGACTGCGTGGAGGCCGTGGTCATGGTAGGGGCAACTCCTCTCGAGGTGGCACCCCACCTCAGAAGCAGTGACTATCTGTTTCAGGTGCCCTCCCATGCCTCTACTGTAGGAAGGCGCATATCCAACTTCACCCGCGCATGGGATGGAATCACCACGGACAGATTGGTGCTGTCCACAGTAGCAGGCGAATACTGTATAGAGCTCCTCCAACAACCCCACAACCACCCCCCTCGACAGAAGATCCATTCCAAGGAACACCAGTGCATCCTCCTCGAGGAGATTGCCACGCTTCTCCTAAAGGACGCCATCAACGGCGTCCCAGGCACCCAGGTAAACAAGGGTATTTATTCAGCTTACTTCCTTGTGCCAAAGAAAGATCTCACAATGCGCCCAGTATTAGATTTACGCCCTGCAAACAAGTATGTCAAGCCACAAAAGTTCTGCATGACTACGCTATAAGAGGTAATTCCTCTACTAAAAAAGGGAGATTACATGGCAACACTGGATATGAAAGATGCATATTTTCATATTTCAATGTTTTTCCCAGCGCCAGAAGATTCTTGAATTTCAAGATATCGAACCAGCACTACCAATTCAAAGTGCTACCCTTCTGAATATCATCTGCTCTAAGGGTATTCAAAAAGGTACTGGCGGTGGTGGCAGAACACCTACGCAGGGAGGCAATCCCACTGTACCCTTACCTGGGTGACTGGCTCATTACAGAGGACTCCCCCCTGATTTGCAGGCAAAACATTCAAAGAACTATCAACCTTCTCTTTCAATTGGGCTTCTCCATCAACGAGAAAAGTCAAGCCTAGTTCTAAGCACTTCAAAACAGTTCCTAATAGCTGTCCTAAACACACATGAGGGGGTGGTCTTTCTGTCAGAGGAAAGAGTCCAAAATATGTGACTGCAAATACTGCATTAACAGGCTGGCCGCCAGATAAGGGTGCGCAAAGCTATTCGTTTGCTAGGCATGATGGCATCTTGCATTTACCTGGTACCTCGCTTGCGCCTGCGCATGTGACCCATGCAGGAGTGGTTGGCAAAACAGTGGTCTAAGGCAAGTGGTCAGTGGGACGATCTAGTTGTCGTTTCGCCAACACTAGTACAAAATCTTCACTGGTGGACGAGAGAAAATCTGTTGAAGGGGAAACACTTCTATGATCCAGAGATACAAGTGATTGTCACGACAGATGCCTTGCTCGGTGGGTGGGAGGCTCATTACCTTCACCACACAACTCAGGGTCTGAGGTCTCAGGTGGCAGCGCAGAACCACATCAACCTGCTGGAACGGCTAGCAGTATTCAAAGCCCTTCAGGCATTCGAGTTTCACCTAGCAAACCATTCGGTGCAAGTCCTGACAGACAGCACAACGGCTATGTTTTACATCAACTAACAGGGGGGCACATGCTCTCCAAATCTGTCCAGGCTTGCGCCAAAAATTTGGAGATGGGCACTCAAACGGAAGATGTTCCTGGCATCACAGCACGTTCCAGGGGTACTGAACTCTCTGGCAGATTCATTTTGCAGAGATCCCTTACCAGAGGAACACAAATGGCAACTACACACGGGTCTCTCAATGGGGTTCCCCCACAATAGACTTGTTTGCTACAAGCGAAACAGTCAATGCCCAGACTTCGCGTCCAAGTTCCCCCAGCCAGGCTCCAAGGGGAACGCCCTGTGGATGAATTGGTCAGGGAAATTTGCATACGCTTTTCCCCCAACACCTCTCATGAGGAAAGTGGTGAACAAGATCCACATGGAACAGGTGACGCTCATCCTAGTTGCTCCCATGTGGGCAAGACAACCCTGGTATCCACATCTGCGCAGACTAGCGATGTGCGATCCCATCAAACTCCTGTGCCCGCACAATCTGCTCACTCAGCACGGGGGACTAACATTGCACCCTCAACCTCACTCAATGAACTTGGCAGCATGGCCCCTGAAGTCATAGAGTTCAGACATCTTAATCTGCCACAGAGATGTATGGATATCTTGAAAGAAGCAAGAAAACCTAACACTAGGCACTGTTATTTTCACAAGTGGAGGAGATTTGTAATTTGGTGCCAGTCTAAATAAATTAACCCCATAAAATGTACTCCTTCCCATTCTAACTTATATGCTCCAGTTGCTAGATTCTGGGTAGTATTCAACTCTTTAAAGGTCCGCCTGGCGGCCTTGTTAGCCTATACCACTTCCCACAGTAAAGTCTCTTGGTGGAAGGTACCTGTCATCAAAGCTTTCATGGAGGGAGTAAAGAGACTCCATCCTCCAATTTCAAACCCGCCGCCAGCGTGGGATCTCAATGTTGTATTCGCTAAGCTCATGCGACCCCCTTTCGAGCCGATGCATCAGTCTAGTCTCAAACACCTAACTTACAGGACTGCCTTCTTAGTGGCCATTAATTCCATAAGAAGAGTTAGTGAAATACAAGCATTGTCAGTGCAGGACCCTTTCTTTGTCATACACAAGGATAAGCTGGTTTTACTTGCTCACTCTAGGTTCTCCCCTAAGTTCATTTCTAAATTATATGTAAACCAGTCTATTGAGCTACTGACTTTCTTCCAGAACACCACAAGCTCAGCTGAGGTAAAACTCCACAAACTTGATGTAAGGAGGGCGGTCCTTTACTATGTAAACAAGACTAGACCGCTAAGGAAAACAGACCAACTGTTTGTCTCCGTAGAACCAGGCAGAGAAGAAGACTGCATTTTAAAGAATGCCATCTCCAGGCGCATAGTCAGGTGCATAGAATTGTGCTTTTCCCTATCAAACAAAACACTGCCTTTACGCCCAGGGCTCACTCCACAAGGAGCACAGGAGCCACTCTGGCTTTTATTGCAAATGTCCCTCTAGACAGCATTTGCAAAGCAGCTACATGGAGCTCAATACATACTTTCACTCAGCATTACTGCATTGACACACATTCCAAGACATACACTTGTGGGACAAGCGGTTCTAAGACACCTCTTCGCACATGAACCTTCTCACATCCCATCACCTTCTACTAACACTGCTCGCTAATCTATGCACAGCATGTGATCTAAGCAGATCCCGCAAGCCTCAGAAGGGATACATTACTCACAGTAATCGTATTTCTGATGCTTGTAGCTGCTTAGATTCACATGCGCCCACCCTTCCTCCGCTCGGAGAGAAGTCACATGGATGCTAATGAGCTTGTTTGATACGTATCTGCTTGGATACAACTGTACTCGCGCTACACCTGATGCTACTTCATGTCAGAAAAATAACAATCTGAGGTACCTCGACGGGTGAAGAACCAAGGGTACAGTGGACGTCATACTAGGGATAGTATTACTGGCACGACCTGTCGACATCCTTTTTCGAATTTATTTCGAAAACAACAACTGTAATACTCTGCAGCTTCCACTAGCTGTCGGCCTATGCACAGCATGTGAATCTAAGCACATTCCACAGGCCTCAGAAATATGATTACAGTGAGTAATGTATCCCATATATATATATATCTCACAAAATTAGGCTGTGGGATATACATTTGCCCTTATCGAAATCTCAACGCTTCATCTCCTTATCGGACAAGTTTTTTTTTTTTTTAAACTTTGGTTTTTATTAGCATTTTGTTAACGTACAAACAAAGAAAAACTTAAATAACCCCTTCCCCGCCTCCCCTCCAACCCCCCCACCCCAACAGGAACCCTTCCCCCTTTCCCTGTGTCCAGTCCGGCGCATTCCACTCGGGAGGCTCTGGTTAATCTTTCAGTATAATGATTAATAGCTATCTATCTCCTGTTTACTTAAAATAATCTTTCAGTATTTCATGCATAGAAGATGATGCGATTAGAGACTATATCTCCGTTTGGCTGAAGGCCACCATTCCCCCATGTCGTGGGTCCCCAGGATGATGGTCACACATCACAAGGCTAGTCCCGCCCCGTTCAGGCCGGAATCTTGGCTCACAGTCAGTGCACGTCCCAACCCCAAGACTGTTGCACTCCATACCAGTTTGCCAGGAATGAGCTAGTGTCGTTATTTACCATGGCTGTTAGTTTGTCCATCAAGAACATGTTTTTCACCTTTCTCAGCCGTCCTCCTTGGAGGGGGCCTCTGGGCTCTTCCACCGCTGGGCGAGAGCTACTCTGCCCGCCCTCAGCATGGTTTCCCACATCCTTGGGTATCGGTATAGTTCCGAGTCCTCCGGGGGGAGACCCAGCAACATCGTTAGGGGATTTAGCGGTAAAAGTTCCTCCGTTACTTCCGCTAGCCAGCCCCTCACTGCCTCCCAGTAGGCCCGGACTTTCGGGCAATGCCACCACATGTGGCCCCTGGAGCCTGTCTGCCCGCATCCCCTCGGGCACCTTGGCGACACTCCCGTGAACATCTTCAAGAGTTTTACCGGGTCCCTGTGCCACCCCTGTAGGATCTTAAAGTTGTGCTCCATGTCTGAGGTAAATAAGTTCCCATGGAATGCTATTTTGAATATTCTGGCCCAGGCGTCCTCCGAGATCTCTTCTCCTGCCAGGTAATTCCAAAACATGCGGAAGCTCCTCCTGCCCTGTAGATTATAAGTATTCAGGATTTTGTACATACTGGATACTGCACCCTTTCTTGAGGTCGCAGAGTCGAGGAGCTTCTCAAAGGGGGTCAATTGTCTCCTCAGGTTCGTGCCCCATGATTGGTCGCAGAGGATGCCCTTAAGACGGAGATACTCAAAAATTGAGAGAGACTCTCTCCCGAGAGTGTCCCTCATGTCCTTGTAGGTTAAGAATTCGCCCTCTCTGAACATCTGCCCGGCCCATTCCATGCCCATGTCTGACCAGGCCTGGGAGTGTCGAAATCCTTTGCTACCCAGTTTGAGGGGCTGGCCCCAGAGAGAGGTCATCGGGGACGGCCATGTAGGAAGGTAAGAAGTCTGCGGGCCCTCCCTGCAGAAATCCCAGAGGACTCCCAGGGTCGGGTGAGTTTTCAGGTGTTTAGGGATTGACTTGCGCGGGGCCCACAAGAAGTCGCGGACCTTTAGAGGGTGGGCGTCCATATCTTCCAAGTATGACCAGTACGTTCCCAGACCTTCTTTCATGTGCTCCAGGAGGACGCGCAGCTGGGCGGCGCAGAAGTAAAGGTGAAAATACGGCAACCCAAAGCCCCCCTCTTCCCTCGGCAGGGTCAGGATGGCCCTCCCCGTCCTTGGTGTCCTCCCCTGCCATACAAAGTCTTGAACCGCCTTCTTTAGGGCTCTAAAAGTGTGTTCTGGAACGCTGGTTGGGAGTGCCGTGAATAGGTACAGGAGCTGTGGTAATACGTTCATCTTTACCGCAGTCATGCGGCCATACCACGAAAGGATCATTTTCCCCCATCTCCTCAAGTCTGATGTAATCACTGCCATTATGGGGTCGTAGTTTGAGTTGCTCAGTTTCGATAAGTCCCTGGTGAGAAGCACGCCCAGGTAGCGTATAGCGTCCTTCCCCACTGCAATCCCATGAAACCTTTCCAGGGGGTCTAGCTCGGGATCCAGTGATCTCATTGGGAGCATGACAGATTTTGTAGTGTTAATTTTCAGGCCAGAGAAGCGCCCAAACGCGGCCACCAGGGCCAAGAAGGGGGGGAGTGAAGAGCCCGGGTTCACTAGGTAGGCTAAAATGTCATCCGCGAACTGGGAAAGCTTAAATTCAACCTCACCCCTTCTAATTCCTTTGATGTCCGGGTGGGCTCTGATTGCTATGGCCAATGCCTCCATCGTAAGTACATATAACAGGGGAGAGAGTGGACAGCCCTGTCTCGTCCCTCTGGTGAGGGGGAATGGATCGGACAGCTTCCCATTCACCTGGACCCGAGCTCTGTAGAGGGCGGATACCCAACTCAACATGTGTGCCCCGAAGTCCATTCTCTGGAGGAGGAGTTCCATATATCTCCACTCGACCCTGTCAAAGGCTTTCTCCGAGTCTAGGGAGAGGACGCATGCATCGAGCTCTGTTTTTTGGGCAAAATGAAGCAGATCTATCGTTTTGCGAATATTATCTGACCCTTGCCTTCCCCTAATGAAGCCCACCTGGTCCCCGTGTACTAGCTTCAGCATTATCCCCTCCATCCGCCTCCCCACCACCTTGGCCAGGATCTTCACATCAATGTTTAACAACGATATGGGGCGGTAAGAGGAGCATTCCGCGGGGTCCTTCCCTTCCTTGGGCAAAACTGCTATTATGGCCCCCATCATAGTTTCGGGGAGGATGCCCCCTTCCAGCACGGCATTGACAACCCTTACTAGGTATGGGGCCAGGGAGGAACGGAATCTTTTGTAAAAGTAGACGGTAAAGCCATCATCCCCGGGGGAGGTTCCGACCTTCATCCCACTAATCACCTTGTCCACCTCATCCTCGGTTACCGGGCCCTCTAACCCCTCAGCCATATCCCTCGACAGGGACGGAATCTGGATGGAATTCAAGAAGGCCTCTATCTGGGTATCGTCCCTGTCATACTCTGAGGAGTATAGTGTCTTGTAATACTGGCGAAAGGCCTCTCCAATGTGGGGAGAATCGCAGCCGAGGGTTCCCTGGGCGTCCCTCACCTCCTTCACCCTTCTACTCCTCTGGACCTCCCTCAGCTTCCAGGCTAGGATCTTATCCGCCTTGTCCCCTTTCTCGTAGTATTTTTGCTTAACCATATGGAGACTCCTCTCCATTTTGTGTAGGAGGATGTCCTTTAGCTGGAGCCTGTAGTGCTCCAGTGCAGCCACCCGGTCGTGGTCCAGGGTCCGCTCTGAGGGGGCTCCCGGCTGGAGACGGGCTATTTTTTACCGCAGGGCTTTCTCCTGGGCCTCTCTCTTCCTTTTCTTCTGGGATCCTAGCTTTTTGAGAACATCTCGTAGGGTAGCCTTGAAGACGTCCCAAAGTGTGTGCGTGCCCACCTGTCATGATGCCTACCTCCAAGGAGCCAGGCCGGGCCCAGCAACCCCAGAGGCAGACATCATTTTCCCCAGGGAAGTCTCAGCGGGCCCAAGTCGGGGCCCTTTGGACTCAGTCCTGGCGCCTTAGGTGCCAGGCTCATAGCGGACCCCAGTCCTGGCGCCTTAGGCGCCAGGCTCATAGAAGAAGATATGTGTTTAAGTGCTTGGGTGCACACTTACCTGATGCAGACCTTGCTGCTTCATCCAGGCCCTCTTGAGGCCTGAATGGGACTACTTAACCTGTAGGACTACTTCACCACCCGGGTGTGGTCGGGGAAGGATACATACCTGATTGGTGGAAGGATACATACCAGGAACTTTTTCCAAGGCTATTTAAACCCCACCCGAACAGCCACACATGCTTCGCGTTGTTCTGCACCTAGCAACTGGATGCTCACCGTGTCAGCTCCTGCATCCTGACTTCAGCCACGCCTGCCAGCACCCTGGAACACCTGCAAGGGGAGAAAGGAAGAGAATAGGAGAAGAAAAGCCCTTACCTGCTAAATCTGCATCCCGGAGTCATTTCTCCAACGGCCCTGAAAAGGAAGACATCATCTTAAAAGCATTTCGTTTCGATCGCTGCAGCGCTGCATTTTACTCACCTTTGCAAGGCGCTTCCATCTTCAGCAGCGATCTTCCGGATTCAGCTACGCCCCGGCGCCTAGAGGAAAAAAGACAAGAACAAAGGTGAGAGGGAGAAAAGGAATAAGGAAAGCTCAGTTTCCTTTTAAGTCTTACCTGTTGGATTATTCCCACTGCATTTCGGGTCCTGCCGCTTTCTGGCATCTCCGGACCCCGGTCCCTATGGGGAAAAAAGACAAAGACATTGAATGAGCGAATGCAAAGACATTACCTGAGCGCTCATCCAGAACTGTTTCACTTCGGGTCGGCGCCATATCTCCGGCACTCCGAACCCCGGCCCCTAAGGGGAAAAAGACATAAGCATTAGCGCTTGCTGCAATTAGACAACGAACATTATTATTAAGCTTGAACTTTTGAACAGAACTTTTACAGCGCCTTACCTGAACAGTCAAGCTTACCTGAACTCCTATCAATCCTCAATCCAGTGAAGTAACTGGGTTTCAACGCGCCCCTGCATCAGAAGCAGGATGGAGAGCTCATCCTTCCAAACCCTAAGGTGAGGCTTCACGGGGAATCGTGGAGGAGGTATCGTGGAGGGTTGGAAGGGAGTGGGAGGCTTGAGCATTGTTCCACAGTTGGTAATACTCCCTTTTCACGCACAGGAGGGTATCCAACGAGCCAGGGAAGCCAGAATAGAGGGGCCCTTCCTGTCCATCTTCAGAGTTCTGCGCCTTCGACGCCGCGCCTCCGTGGGAACCAGGTGAGCGTTACAGAACGCGAAGCCTTACCACAATTTCCCACCTGGGCGCTATGGAGACTTCCGAGACAGATCAGCTGGCCCATCTTTTAGGGGAATTACGGGCAGAAGTGCACTCAGCCCGCCAGGAGACTAATGCTCTCAGAAGGGAACTAATCCTATCCAAGGAAAGAACTGATGATCTGGCCAAAAGGTTATTGCAGGGCCAGGCAGAGCACACTCCTTTACCTGTTTCCGGAGATATTTCTACAACAATGGGTTCGAATAACCCGGTACAAATCAATCTACCTGGACACATGCCTTTGGCTCCGCCGGAACGTTTTGCGGGGGATCCCAAGAAATATGCCGTTTTTATGAACCAATGCCGTTTACACTTTTTATGCAGGCCCGGGGCCTTCCCCAACGACCAGACCAAAGTAGCCTTTGTACTATCTTACCTCAGTGGCTGTGCTGCCGATTGGTCTATTCCATTGGTAAATCAGGATGATCCCATTCTCCGGGATTTCCAGGGCTTCCAGGCCAGCATGGAAAGATTGTTCGCTCGACACTCGCAGGGACAGGCCCTTGACAACGAACTGCTATCCTTACGACAAGGTAATCAGGATCTTTTGTCCTATATCGCCACCTTTAATAGACTAGTTGTGGAAACCGGATGGCCTGAAAATAAAAGGATCACATTGTTTCATCGAGGCCTGCGCGGAGAGCTTAAAGATGTTATAGCTCAGATAGTAGATCCACCCCAGGCCTGCGCAGACTACATAGACTTAGTGGTTCAACTTGATCACAGACTTCAAAATAGAAAAGCAGATCGGCTCAAGTATGAAACCAGAGTACCTATCAAGACGCACGTTAACTCCAAGAGTACTGACGTTTCCGAACCTATGCAAATTGGCAGTGTTAAAGGACCATTAACGCAGAAGGAACGAGAGAGAAGGCGACAAATGCAACTTTGTCTGTATTGCGGAACTTCCGGTCACTTTCTTCAAAGTTGTCCAGTTAAACCACCCAAAAAGGTGGTTGGAGCCACTGATAACGAGTTATTGACACCTGGTTCGGGAAACGAACTAGCCCGACAAGCGTAGGGGTCCGCTTGCCGAGCTTGAAAACAAACTATTTGACCTCGCATTTTGTCATGCCAATGGTGCTTGTGAACCCAAAACAGCCTCAGCAGTTGCATGCTATAAAAGCATACATAGACAGTGGAGCTATTGGAAATTACATAGACCGTGAATTGGCTTCCAGGATTAAGCTTCCTCTCCGCCCGAAAGTAGCCCAAAATGTAATTACTACAGTTGATGGAACCGAAATAGCCTCAGGGCCTGTAACGCATTCCACAGTTGAAATCACTCTGGTGGGTCAGGACGGACATCGGGAAGCAATCGTGTTTGATGTGATCAAGGCCCCACAATTTCAAGTACTTCTTGGTATCCCTTGGTTAGAAACACATAATCCGAGAATAGACTGGCGAGCAAAGAAGATAACTTTTCCTGATTGTGAACCAACCTGTTACCCAAGGAATCCAGCTATGGGTCTAGCCTCTGTAACTTCCACCCCTGTACAGCTACCATCTGAATACCAAGAATTCCAAGACGTTTTTCAGAAAGAGCAGGCTAACACCTTACCTCCCCATCGATCTTACGATTGCCAAATCGACTTGGTACCCAATGCACAACTACCTTGTAGTAGGATTTATGCTCTTACTGAACCTGAGAACCTGCATTTGCGCCAGTATTTGGATCAATACCTGGCCAATGGCTTCATTCGCCCATCAAAGTCACCAGTCTCTTCCGCTTTGTTCTTCGTACCTAAAAAGGAAGGAGACCTTAGGGCCTGTATTGACTACCGCGCCCTAAATCAGATAACGATTAAGAATCGTTACCCTTTGCCCCTGATACCTGAGCTTATCGACCAAGTAAAAGATGCTCGTGTGTACACCAAGCTAGATCTCCGAGGAGCTTACCACCTGGTACGTATAAAAGAGGGCGACGAGTGGAAGACTGCATTCCGCACCAAATTTGGGCTCTTCGAATATCAAGTAATGCCCTTCGGTTTGTGCAACGCACCTGCCGCCTTTCAGTACTTCATGAATGATGTTCTTCGGGAACTTATCGATGTTTGTGTCATCGTTTATATTGACGACATCCTGGTGTATTCCTCCTCAGAATCTGATCACAGAAACCATGTTAGGGCAGTTCTTGAGAAATTGCGCCAGCACAAATTATTTGCCAAGCTCGAAAAATGCGTTTTTCATACCACAGAAGTGGAGTTTCTCGGATTCATCCTGACACCTCAAGGAATCCGAATGGACTCGCGGAAAGTGGATGCCATTCTCAAATGGCCATCTCCTAGCTCTGTGAAGGGAGTGCAAAGCATGCTTGGCTTTGCCAATTTCTATCGAAGGTTCATCCCGGAATTTTCTCGAACTGTTCAACCCATCACAGCTCTCCTAAAGAAAAATAAACGCTTTGAATGGACTCTTGAGGCTGAACAAGCCTTTCAGGACCTGAAAACCAAATTCACCTCTGCACCTGTATTGAAGCACCCGCGCCCAGATCTCCCTTACATCGTGGAAACCGATGCATCCAGTTCGGCCATGGGAGCTGTCCTGTCGCAAAGAGACCCAGAAACTAACCAACTACACCCTGTAGCCTTTTGGTCCAGAAAATTCTCTCCACCTGAACTCAATTACGCAATTACCGACAAAGAACTACTGGCTATTAAATCAGCTTTCAAGGCTTGGCGTCACTATCTTCTCGGTGCAAGACACACCATCACCGTAATTACGGACCACAGAAATTTGCAGTATTTAAAGACGGCCAAAGCTCAATCTTCGCGACAACTCCGATGGGCTTTATTCTTTGCGGAATTTGATTTTGTAATTACCTATCGCCCTGGCTGCAAGAATGGTAAGGCAGATGCCTTATCCCGGATAGGCATGGAAGAACCCAATTCGAGTTTAGAACCTGTGCCAATCATACCGGAACAAAGAATTCTGGGCTTGACTTCATTGCAAACCATTGAGGACATCCAAGCTCAAGTAAAACAGCTTTTTGACTCTTCTGCCTTACTGGAATGGAGTCAAAAGGGTCCTCACTACACCGTTAAGGATGATTTACCCTACTTCCAAGAGCGGTTATTTCTGCCAAGTGAAGAATTGCAGGAACTTGTCATTACCCGTCATCATGAATCATTAATGGAAGGACACCCCGGTATCGCGAAAACAGAAGAAAAGATCAAACGCCACTTCTGGTGGCCTTCTTGGAGAAAAGACATAAAGTCATTTGTGTTGTCTTGCGGAATCTGTGCCCAAAATAAGAGTCAAAAGAAAAGGCCAGCCGGCCTACTTCAACCTTTGGACATTCCACCAGCACCTTGGCACACCTTGTCAATGGACTTTAT
Source organism: Ambystoma mexicanum (assembly GCF_040938575.1). NCBI lineage: Eukaryota > Metazoa > Chordata > Amphibia > Caudata > Ambystomatidae > Ambystoma > Ambystoma mexicanum. The sequence continues at coordinate 607,381,597 of NC_090940.1, forward strand.
AACTGACCTGCCTCCTTGTGCTGGTTACAACACGATTCTCGTAATAGTGGATCTATTCTCCAAAATGGCCCATTTTATCCCTTTAAAAGGATTGCCGTCAGCTTCCACCTTGGCCAAGGAATTTATGGAAAATATAGTGCGGTTACATGGTTTCCCTTCCATATTAGTCTCAGACCGTGGAAGTCAATTTATCTCCCACTTTTGGAAGAAATGTTGCCAACTAGCACAAATAGACGTGCGGTTATCCACCAGCCACCACCCCCAGACCGACGGACAAACCGAGAGAACCAATCAGACTCTCGAGCAATATCTGCGGTGCATGTTACACCAATCCGAGTTAAATTGGAAAGACATCCTTTGGATTGCAGAATATGCATACAACAATTCAGTGCATTCTGGAACCGGACAGACTCCTTTTTATACCCTGTATGGTCACCATCCTCGGACCTCTGACCTAGATCCACCTCTGACCCTGGAGATGCCTGCAGTAAATCACCTACATTCCACAATAACCCAAGCCTTCAAAGAAGCTACAACCCACTTACAGCAAGCCAAGAAAAAGTATAAAGAAAACGCTGATTTGCACCGAAGTAAAACTCCTCCTTACCAAGTAGGAGATCAGGTATGGCTAGCAACTAAACATCTACCCCTCAAGGGTCAGCGAACTTTTAATCCCAGATTCATTGGGCCTTACCCCATCAAAGCTATTATCAACCCAGTGGCCTTTAAACTCGATTTACCATCCAACATGCGGATTCATCCCGTTTTTCACGCATCTCTTCTAAAACCAGTACAACCTGGAACCAGACTGTCTGAGCCCCCAGGCCCTGTCCAAATTGATGGAGAATTAGAATTCGAAGTGAAAGACATTTTAGATTCCAAGATAGTTAAGTCGAAACTCTTCTATCTTGTTGATTGGAAAGGATATGGACCTCAGGAAAGATCTTGGGAACCCAGTAACTATGTTCACGCACCACGATTAATTCAACGATTCCATCGAAGATTCCCGCACAAACCAAAACCCCCGGAGGAAAAGACCTTGGGAGGGGCCTTGAGGGGGGGTACTGTCATGATGCCTACCTCCAAGGAGCCAGGCCGGGCCCAGCAACCCCAGAGGCAGACATCATTTTCCCCAGGGAAGTCTCAGCAGGCCCAAGTCGGGGCCCTTTGGACTCAGTCCTGGCGCCTTAGGTGCCAGGCTCATAGCGGACCCCAGTCCTGGCGCCTTAGGCGCCAGGCTCATAGAAGAGGATATGTGTTTAAGTGCTTGGGTGCACACTTACCTGATGCAGACCTTGCTGCTTCATCCAGGCCCTCTTGAGGCCTGAATGGGACTACTTAACCTGTAGGACTACTTCACCACCCGGGTGTGGTCGGGGAAGGATACATACCTGATTGGTGGAAGGATACATACCAGGAACTTTTTCCAAGGCTATTTAAACCCCACCCGAACAGCCACACATGCTTTGCGTTGTTCTGCACCTAGCAGCTGGACGCTCACCGTGTCAGCTCCTGCATCCTGACTTCAGCCACGCCTGCCAGCACCCTGGAACACCTGCAAGGGGAGAAAGGAAGAGAATAGGAGAAGATAAGCCCTTACCTGCTAAATCTGCATCCCGGAGTCATTTCTCCAACGGCCCTGAAAAGGAAGACATCATTTTAAAGGCATTTCGTTTCGATCGCTGCAGCGCTGCATTTTACTCACCTTTGCAAGGCGCTTCCATCTTCAGCAGCGATCTTCCGGATTCAGCTACGCCCCGGCGCCTAGAGGAAAAAAGACAAGAACAAAGGTGAGCGGGAGAAAAGGAATAAGGAAAGCTCAGTTTCCTTTTAAGTCTTACCTGTTGGATTATTCCCACTGCATTTCGGGTCCTGCCGCTTCCTGGCATCTCCGGACCCCGGCCCCTATGGGGAAAAAAGACAAAGACATTGAATGAGCGAATGCAAAGACATTACCTGAGCGCTCATCCAGAACTGTTTCACTTCGGGTCGGCGCCATATCTCCGGCACTCCGAACCCCGGCCCCTAAGGGGAAAAAGACATAAGCATTAGCGCTTGCTGCAATTAGACAACGAACATTATTATTAAGCTTGAACTTTTGAACAGAACTTTTACAGCGCCTTACCTGAACAGTCAAGCTTACCTGAACTCCTATCAATCCTCAATCCAGTGAAGTAACTGGGTTTCAACGCGCCCCTGCATCAGAAGCAGGATGGAGAGCTCATCCTTCCAAACCCTAAGGTGAGGCTTCACGGGGAATCGTGGAGGAGGTATCGTGGAGGGTTGGAAGGGAGTGGGAGGCTTGAGCATTGTTCCACAGTTGGTAATACTCCCTTTTCACGCACAGGAGGGTATCCAACGAGCCAGGGAAGCCAGAATAGAGGGGCCCTTTCTGTCCATCTTCAGAGTTCTGCGCCTTCGACGCCGCGCCTCCGTGGGAACCAGGTGAGCGTTACACCACCTCCCCGTTGTCGTTGAGCTCAAAGAACTCTGTAATGGCATCCAGGACTTCCTGGGCATGAGCCTCGTCTTTTAATAGGGCATCATTGCATTTCCAGCTACCTCTGCGTTCGCTACACCAACCACCGCTAGGGTAACTCGGACCAGGTCGTGGTCCGACCAGGGGACTGGGTCTATCCTGTATCCTGAAACATACGGACAGAGGATCTCATCCACAAAGATGTAGTCTATTCTAGAGAACGAGTTATGGATGGAAGAGTAATAAGTAAAGGAAGGAACCTCTGTTCTGGGTGTCGGGATAGTATCAACCAAACCCAGATCATCGTTCACTCTCCGGAAGTTACGCGCCATGGCTTCGTCCGCAAGTCTGAGGTTCTGGGGACCTATCCGCTTTCTGTGAACAGTTGGATCTAGCACCATATTAAAATCCCCCACCTACCACCACCGGGCCGTGTACGAACAGCTTGAGCCTGTCCCTTACTTCTTCCCAGAATTGGGCCTGACCTTCGTTCGGGCCATACACTACCGCCAGGGTTAGGGGAGAGCCCTGTAAGGAGCCCCGAACCAACAGGTAGCGGCCCTCGGGGTCTTTCAGGATGGCTTCTTTCTCAAAGCCAACGTCCCTTGCTACCAGTATGGCCACCCCTCTTTTTTTCACCTTGTGGGAGGCGTGGAAGACTTCTCCGATTCCCCCCCCCCCTCGCATTTTGGGCTCTTTCACTCGCGCCCAGTGTGTCTCTTGTAGGAAAAGCAGGTCCAGTTTCGCCCTCCTAAATTCTCGACAAATCAGAGACCTTTTCGTGGGGGTGTTCAGCCCCCGCACGTTCAGGGGACCCACTCCCAGGGCTGGTCGGCCGTCAGCCATAGTCTGCGCTGCGCCCTCTATTGGTCGCATGGACATTCCTTTCCGTTTCCCCTTGCCTCCCTGTTTGGACACGTATAAAACTTTTCCCCCAACTGCCCCCCAAGCCCCTTTCCCAACAAACAAACCCCAACTAGGTCATAGCCCCCCACTCCCCTCCCCGGGGTCCAGCCGGTAAGTTCCGCCATTTCTGGCACTTCGGCCGGACCACCAGCCTGCCCTCCTTGGCCAGGCGATCCTTGCAATGCTCCTTGCTGTGAGCTCCCCCCCCCGGTTAAGACCCCTCGGTAGGATCCGCTTTACGTCGCTCACCGAGGGATCTCTTGTTCCGGAGTGGCCTCCAGGTTTACCCCTGACTATCCCTCGGGGTCATGCCACTCTCCATCCTTTGCTGGAGAAGGTGTGTTCATCTTTCTGAATTTCCTTGCGCCTATTCTCTTTCTTCTTCCACCCGATGGGCCCGAGTGTGATGCTGGAAATGCATCAGAGGGACAGGGCCTCTGAATCCTTGTCCTTTACTGCTTTTTATCGTGTGTTCTGTCATGTTTTCTGCCCAGGAGTCCATGTGGGACTCCTGGCAGTGCAGCTCTCTCTTTTGGTTTGGTGAACAGACCCATGGGATACCCTTATGGCACCCATGGGTAGGGGTACAACCCTGTGCCCCTAGTGTATGTTTTGGGCACCTGTGGGTGGCCCATAGAGCAGGGTATGGGCTGGTGGCATCTCAATGCTGAATTTGACAGGTGCTCTGGGTGTCCTCCATTTTGGGATACCCAGGCCCTGCCATTGGGATCAGTTGATTCCTGATAGGAAACAAGATGGCCCCTGTGGCCTCTTGCTTTCTATTGCCTGTTACCTTGTTTCCCAAAGTCCTGGGAAGCCCTGACTCTGTCCCTTCCCCCTGACTGGCTGTTGGGTGGAAGTTCCATATATGGTGTTGGTGTGATGGCCCAGCTAGACTGACTGGAGCCTTCCCAGTGACTGTATGGTGTGGGTACCTCCTGTGGGTGGGACCTGGGTGAATGGAGTGTGTGACCAATATACACTCCTTGTTGTGGTTGTCTGGTTTCTGGCATGAGAGACAAAGACTGAGACAGCCCTGCCCGAAACTGGCCTGAATGCAGTGTGTAGTGTTGAATGGCTGGGTACTTGTCCCAATCCACATTCCTTGTTGTGAGTGTCTGAAAGGGAGGAGTGTGGCCTGAATGCACTGTGTGCCTGATTGGCTGACTGACTGCATGAATGCCCTTCTGTGTGATTGGCTGCTGAGTGTGTGCCAGCAGTGTGGATGAGAGACAGAATAGTATATCTGGGGACTTCTCACCACTGGTAATTGGTTCAGAAAGGTTCAGAAGCGTTCAGAAGCTGAGTCTTCACTCTAAGATTAACTGGAACTGCTGATCCTCGACGTCCAGCTGGAAGAAGAAGACTTGCTGTGGCATTTGCTTCGACCGATCCGAAGGCTGCCGAAATCGTCGAAGACTGACCCGAGAAAGGACCTGGTAAGGCGCCCTCTTCCCGTGCTCCGAGGGACCATCGAGCACCGCTCCATCTTCGCCGAAGCGCCCTGGAAGACAGACCCTCGAAAGGCTGCCGACCCGAGACGGGACCGCCGAGGAGATCGAAGTGAAGCACCCGGACATCGCCGCCGTCGAAGTCCATTGCTGTCGACCAGGGTTCGCAGGTTTGTGTAACCGCTGGAGGCCCGTCGAAGTTGTGTTGCCCAGCCGTGGGAACCACTTGACGCCGTGCCGCCGACGACCGGAGCCGTCCGCTCCTTTGCCTAAGAACATTCGAATCGAAGGACTCCCTCGTCCGCACCGTCGACCGCTTTATCCTGCCGGAGAAAGTCGAGGACGACCAACGCGCTGAGGAGAAACCTGCCGGTGGGTTTCCCGCCACCCGAAGACCACAAAGACTCGAACGACTCGACGCCCTTGCTGGGCCTCCGTCTCCACAATCTTTGCGGTCCAGAACTATTGTCACCGAGGTGCCCCGCACGCCTCTGCCTTGCAGGACGCCGACGACCCGAGGCCGACGAGCACCGCTCGGACGAAGCTGCCGCCTCATCGACGCAGTTCTACCCTGTTTGTCGACGGACGTTCGACGCCCCGTGTCTCCCGCTTGAAAGGGAAGGCATTCAAGAAGGGCTGTCGATTCCCCGTCGCCGAACGCCGAGTTCCTCGACGCTTCTCGACGCCTCTCGACGATCCGTGACTCCCGCTTGAAAGGGGGTCGCTCAAGAAGGATCTGTCGACACCTCTTCGAAGAACTCGACCCCACCAGGTACATTGGGGGGGTAAAAACATTATAGGAGGGAATAAGACTTGCAGAACAATATATGGACTGGGCTTGTGCTATATCTTTATTTTACAGGTTGCCCAGGTGGGGGGATCTCCACACAGAACTGTGTCTAGTGATAGGGGCCAGTATTCTGCCTATTGCTCAACCATCTTATTTTCTCTCCTCTCTCTATTGTTGGTTTCACTCTATTGATCTGTGTGACAATGTTACAGTATTGTTGATGCACTTTAATAAGATCTAATACAAAGGGTGGTACCACTTTAGAATAGTATATATTTGCCATTGTTGATTTTCCTAAGTACAAAGTGAGTTATTATGATAAGTGTACATAACCTTGAATATTGATTATATAAAGACTGTGTTCTAACCAATACAGTGTGTGGACATTCCGTTGTGGGGGCTTGGGGACTACACTGTACTTAAGAACCAGCCTGCATCACCTCCTGAGAAGCTAGGCCTTGATTGCTTGTCCATTGATTGCTACCGTACTAGAGAATCTTGGCTGGGGTCCTCTGTGCCTCTCTTCTACCATATAGAGAGCAGAAGTACAGACACCCCCCACCGGTCCTTTACAGCTGGTGGCAGCGGTGGGATGCTTATGGTTTTAAGAATCAGTGTATAACCGTGCCACTTACAAAGGATATCTGCACTTTATTAAATTAAGGTTTAGTTGTGTACAAGATAACTGCATTACAAACAATGGAGTCTATTGCAAATGGCAAATTGACTCGGATGAGCTTGGAGGCTCTCCAGAGTGCTTGTGAAGCCAGGGAGTTAGACTTTGTGGATAAGTCTAGGGCTGAGCTGATAGCTGCCCTGGTGGACTACCAGACTGATGGTGAAACTCTTGATGAGGGGGGGAATGCAACCAATGAGGACTCTGCCCCTGGGGTTTCTGCTGAATCTGTTTCTGGGAATGCCGCCATTCCTACTGCCTCTGTTCCAAACCTCAGCAATTCCTTGGAGCTTGAGTTATTAAGGATGAAATTGGCCTTTGAATACCGCAAGTTGGAAATAGATGCTGAACTTAAGAAAGAGGAGTTGGCTCAACAAGTGGAGCTCAAGAATAGGGATCTTGAACTCAAGAGCCAGGACACTGAATGTCAGAGAATCCAGCTAGAGAAAGCTAGAGTGGAGACTTCAGCTAAAACCAGTGAGTGTGTCAGGTCCCCAGCCACCAAGTTTATGAAAGATTTGGTTGGTGTATTTGTGGAGGGTTCAGATATCCTCCAATGGATTGAAGCGTTTGAAATGGCTTGTGCGATTCATGATGTTGATAAAAGAGATTGGGCTAAGTGTTTGTTAAGCAGAGTGCCTCAAACTGGATATGACTGTATTCTGAAGCTGAGTGTGGAAGAAAGGGGTCAGTATGAGTGTATGAAGTCTGCTTTGATTGCCAAGTTTGGCAAGACACCTACCCAATACCTTAGAAGGTTCAGGGATTTTAAGAAAAGAGAGAATGTGTCTTGGGTTGACTGGGTGAGTGCTGCGCACATGAACATGATGGGGTGGATCGATGGATACAAGGTTAAGACTTTTGTTGAATTGTCCCACCTCTTGTTTTTTGAGCATTTTTCTGAAGCCTGTTCACCAGAGCTGCGTCAGTATGTGGCTGACCAGAACATTTTGGACCCCTTTAAGCTGGCTAGGTTGGCTGACAAGTGGGTCTCCCACCGGGTGTCCCCTAAGGACTCCAGTGGGAAGGACAAGGACAAAGAAAAGGGGGCCTCTCAGAAAGCTGAGGAGTCCCACAAGCAGTCACAGTCGGGTAAACCTAAACCTTCCTCTCCCAAGACCCAAAAATCTAGTGGGGATAAGTCATCTGTGGGTGGGAATAAGAGTAGTGGTCCACCTGCTGCAAAGCAGGCTCCCAGTGGTTCCAGTACCGTACCCCGCACTCCTGGCGCTTGTTGGGACTGTGGGGCTCTGGATCACAAAAGGGGTGACTCCAAGTGTAAAGGTAAGGCCCTTGGAGTACAGGCTGTTAGCCTGACCTACCCTTACCCCGTGTCTGAGGTGGAGGCCTCTGTCCTCCCCTCCTCTACTGAGGTCACATTTGGTGCTCCGGTAGAGATTTCCTTAGTGTCCCTTGGGGCCTGGGACCAGTATGCAGAAGTACTGGCGACTATCCCACAGAACACCCGTAGGTTTTTGAGAAGTGTCCTCTTGAATGGCCAGCCTTCTACTGGTTTGAGAGACACTGGGGCAAGCATGACAGTGGTGGACAGGACCCTGCTCAAGCCAGAGGACTATGTAGGTGCTCCTCTGAGAACCACCAGGTTAGCTGGTGGGCCTCCCAAATTATCAACTGTAGCCTTAGTCACACTCATGATTGGAGACAAGACAGCAAAGCTTCCTGTCCTGGTTCAGGACAATGTCCCTGCTAACATTCTGTTAGGAAATGATCTAGTAGAGTTGGGGTTGATCTTGGATGGTCTTCCCATGACTGCTGCTGCAGTCACTAGGTCACAGGTGACACCGGGTCTGGCTGTGGGTCAGGTACCCGAGCCAAAGGCGAGGCCTAAGGCAAGAAGAAGGAAGACCAAGAAGGCCACCTCTGTGGAGGGAACACCTTCTCTTCCTGCTGTTCCGACAGCACCCATTGGGATCCCTGCTCCGGACGGGCTGGGTCCAGTGGAAAACCCAAACTCAACTCCTGTGGGAGAAGAGACAGAAGACTCTCCTGTGGGAGAGGTTCTCAACCCGGAGGATCATCCCGACCTTCAATGCTTGTTAGCTGAAGGGGGACCCTCCCGGGCAGACTTCTGTAAGGGACAGAGAGAGTGCCACTCTCTCGAGGGACTGAGGAAACAGGCCCTGTCCCAGGCACAAGAAGTGCCTAGGACGTTCCGGATTTATTGGGAGGGTGAGCTCCTTGTTAGTGAGCCCACTAAGCCTGATCCTGGTGCCCTCAAGAGGTTGGTGGTACCCCAGGTTTACAGGCCCTTCCTACTGCAGCTGGCTCATGAGGTACCCTTGGCTGGTCATCTTGGGACCAAGAAGACTAAGCAGAGGCTCTCTGCCCATTTCTACTGGCCACGGATGGGAGTAGAGGTGGAGTCCCACTGCAGGACCTGCCCAACTTGTCAGTTGTCTGGCAAGACTGGAGGCAGGGTCATTGCCCCACTGCAACCATTGCCAGTGGTTGGCACACCATTTGAGAGGGTGGGCATCGACATCGTCGGTCCCCTTGACCCTCCCACTTCAGGTGGACATCGGTTCATCCTGGTCTTGGTAGATCATGCCACCAGGTACCCTGAGGCAATACCCCTTCAGACTGTTACTGCCAAGGTGGTTGCCAGGGCTCTCATGGGCATTTTCACCCGTGTTGGATTCCCCAAGGAGGTTGTCTCTGACAGAGGATCCAACTTCATGTCTAGTTACATGAAAACCATGTGGAAAGAGTGCGGGGTAACCTACAAGTTCTCCACCTCTTACCACCCCCAGACCAATGGTCTGGTTGAGAGATTTAATAAAACTCTCAAGGGCATGCTAGGGGCTTTGGAAGAACCCCTAAGGAGGAAATGGGATCTCCTCCTGCCATGCCTGCTGTTTGCTTACAGAGAGGTACCTCAAGAGGGTGTTGGTTTCAGCCCCTTTGAGTTACTCTTTGGACATCCCGTGAGGGGGCCCCTCGCCTTGATCAGAGAAGGCTTGGAAGCCACCCCTCCAGGTCCCGCCAAGCAAGTGGGGGACTATGTGTTAGGCCTCAGACGGAGGATGACACAGATGATGGGTCAGGCAACAGCAAATCTCAAGGCCAGCCAGGAATTGAATACGTACTGGCATGACCTTAAAGCCTCGCAAGTGGATTGGACTCCGGGACAGGAAATCCTTGTGATGGAGCCTACCAAGCCTAGAGCTTTGGCAGACAAGTGGACTGGACCCTTCAGGATCATCTCCAAGATGGGCGAAGTCAATTATCTGGTTGACATGGGAGCCTCTGGGGTAGCCCCTCAGATATTCCATGTCAACAGGCTCAAGCCTTTCCACCGGCGAGCAGAAGTCTCATGTCTCTTGCTGGCTTCAGGGAAAGAAGAGGATGAGAGTGAGCCCCTTCCTGATTTGCTGCATAGCAACCCTCAGGATGGCTCAGTGGAGGGAGTACATCTCTCTCCGGATTTGACAACAGAGCAACAGAGGGCCTGCAGGGCTCTGCTCCAACAGTATGCCTCTCTGTTTTCACTGACGCCAGGCCTTACACCGTGGTGTAGGCATGAAATTGACACTGGTGACAGTGTGCCTGTCAAAAGCAGGTGCTACCGTATGTCAGATACCGTCAAGAACCACATCCAGGCTGAGGTCGCCAAGATGTTGGATCTGGGTGTTATTGAACCCTCAACCAGTCCCTGGTCCAGTCCAGTGGTCCTTGTCCCCAAGGCAAGTTCCCAGGCGGGTACCAAGGATTGGAGGCTCTGTGTGGACTACCGAGGAGTCAATGCCGTCACCAAAACTGACGCGCACCCATTGCCCAGGGCTGATGAGCTCGTGGACACCATAGGTGCTGCCAAATTTGTGAGCACCTTTGACCTTACCTCAGGCTATTGGCAAATAGCTCTGACGGACCATGCCAAGGAAAAGACGGCCTTCTCAACACCTGAGGGACTCTACCAGTTAGGGTCATGCCTTTTGGGTTGAAGAATGCCCCTGCCACCTTCCAGAGATTGGTCAACCATGCGCTCAGTGGGCTGGAAGCCTTTTGTGTGGCTTACTTAGACGACATTGCCGTCTACAGTTCCACCTGGGAAGAGCATTTGACACATCTGGATAAGGTGTTGCAGGCCTTGAAAAGGGCTAACCTCACTATCAAGGCCACCAAGTGCCAGATAGCTCAGGGGAAAGTTACCTATCTTGGTCATGAGGTAGGAGGGGGTCAAATCCAACCTCTCTCCAGTAAAGTACAGGATGTACAGAACTGGGAGACTCCCACTACTCAAACCCAGGTGAGAGCCTTTTTGGGCCTCACTGGGTACTATCGCAATTTCATGGCAGACTATGGAACCATAGCTGCACCCCTGACAGCTCTAACTTCACCCAAACAGCCTAGGAAGGTTAATTGGACCGAAGACTGTCAGAGGGCCTTTGATGACTTGAAAGAAAGTCTGTGTAGGGCACCTGTGTTGTGTGCGCCTGACTACAGCCGACCCTTTATCGTCCAGACGGATGCCTGCGACACCGGAATTGGAGCTATCTTGTCCCAGTTAGATGACAAAGGGAGAGAACATCCTATCATATTCATCAGTAGACAACTCAAGGGTAGAGAACTTAGGTGGGCTACTGTTGAAAAGGAGTGTTTTAGCATAGTTTGGAGCCTTAGGCGTTTTAGGCCCTACCTTACGGGGTCTACCTTCAAGGTCCAAACAGATGATAAGCCCCTGAAGTGGCTTATGCAGATGAAGGGTGAGAATCCGAAATTGCTCAGGTGGTCCATTAGCCTGCAAGGGCTAGACTTCACCATAGAGCACAGACCAGGGAAGAGTCACGATAATGCAGATAGCCTTTCCAGAAGGTATGTTGACCGTCTGGATGAGGGTGTCTATCCCGTGGGAGATTAGACACCCTCCACCTCAGTCTGGGGGGGGGGGGCGACTGTGATGCTGGAAATGCATCAGAGGGACAGGGCCTCTGAATCCTTGTCCTTTACTGCTTTTTATCGTGTGTTCTGTCATGTTTTCTGCCCAGGAGTCCATGTGGGACTCCTGGCAGTGCAGCTCTCTCTTTTGGTTTGGTGAACAGACCCATGGGATACCCTTATGGCACCCATGGGTAGGGGTACAACCCTGTGCCCCTAGTGTATGTTTTTGGGCACCTGTGGGTGGCCCACAGAGCAGGGTATGGGCTGGTGGCAGCTCCATGCTGAATTTGACAGGTGCTCTAGGTGTCCTCCATTTTGGGATACCCAGGCCCTGCCATTGGGATCAGTTGATTCCTGATAGGAAACAAAAGGGCCCCTGTGGCCTCTTGTTTTCTATTGCCTGTTACCTTGTTTCCCAAAGTCCTGGGAAGCCCTGACTCTGTCCCTTCCCCCTGACTGGCTGTTGGGTGGAAGTTCCATATATGGTGTTGGTGTGAAGGCCCAGCTAGACTGACTGGAGCCTTCCCAGTGACTGTATGTTGTGGGTACCTCCTGTGGGTGGGACCTGGGTGAATGGAGTGTGTGACCAATATACACTCCTTGTTGTGGTTGTCTGGTTTCTGGCATGAGAGACAAAGACTGAGACAGCCCTGCCCGAAACTGGCCTGAATGCAGTGTGTAGTGTTGAATGGCTGGGTACTTGTCCCAATCCACATTCCTTGTTGTGAGTGTCTGAAAGGGATGAGTGTGGCCTGAATGCACTGTGTGCCTGATTGGCTGACTGACTGCATGAATGCCCTTCTGTATGATTGGCTGCTGAGTGTGTGCCAGCAGTGTGGATGAGAGACAGAATAGTATATCTGGGGACCTCTCACCACTGGTAATTGGTTCAGAAAGGTTCAGAAGCGTTCAGAAGCTGAGTCTTCACTCTAAGAGTAACTGGAACTGCTGATCCTCGACATCCAGCTGGAAGAAGAAGACTTGCTGTGGCATTTGCTTCGACCGATCCGAAGGCTGCCGAAATCGTCGAAGACTGACCCGAGAGAGGACCTGTTAAGGCGCCCTCTTCCCGTGCTCCGAGGGACCATCGAGCACCGCTCCATCTTCGCCGAAGCGCCCTGGAAGACAGACCCTCGAAAGGCTGCCGACCCAAGACGGGACCGCCGAGGAGATCGAAGTGAAGCACCCGGACATCGCCGCCGTCGAAGTCCATTGCCGTCGACCAGGGTTCGCAGGTTTGTGTAACCGCTGGAAGCCCGTCGAAGTTGTGTTGCCCAGCCGTGGGAACCACTTGACGCCGTGCCGCCGACGACCGGAGCCGTCCGCTCCTTTGCCTAAGAACATTCGAATCGAAGGACTCCCTCGTCCGCACCGTCGACCGCTTTATCCTGCCGGAGAAAGTCGAGGACGACCAACGCGCTGAGGAGAAACCTGCCGGTGGGTTTCCCGCCACCCGAAGACCACAAAGACTCGAACGACTCGACGCCCTTGCTGGGCCTCCGTCTCCACAATCTTTGCGGTCCAGAACTATTGTCACCGAGGTGCCCCGCACGCCTCTGCCTTGCAGGATGCCGACGCCCGACGCCGACGAGCACCGCTCGGACGAAGCTGCCGCCTCATCGACGCCGTTCTACCCTGTTTGTCGACGGACGTTCGACGCCCCGTGTCTCCCGCTTGAAAGGGAAGGCATTCAAGAAGGGCCGTCGATTCCCCGTCGCCGAACGCCGAGTTCCTCGACGCTTCTCGACGATCCGTGACTCCCGCTTGAAAGCGGGTCGCTCAAGAAGGATCTGTCAACACCTCTTCGAAGAACTCGACCCCACCAGGTAAATTGGGGGGGTAAAAACATTATAGGAGGGAATAAGACTTGCAGAACAATATATGGACTGGGCTTGTGCTATATCTTTATTTTACAGGTTGCCCAGGTGGGGGGATCTCCACACAGAACTGTGTCTAGTGATAGGGGCCAGTATTCTGCCTATTGCTCAACCATCTTATTTTCTCTCCTCTCTCTATTGTTGGTTTCACTCTATTGATCTGTGTGACAATGTTACAGTATTGTTGATGCACTTTAATAAGATCTAATACAAAGGGTGGTACCACTTTAGAATTGTATATATTTGCCATTGTTGATTTTCCTAAGTACAAAGTGAGTTATTATGATAAGTGTACATAACCTTGAATATTGATTATATAAAGACTGTGTTCTAACCAATACAGTGTGTGGACATTCCGTTGTGGGGGCTTGGGGACTACACTGTACTTAAGAACCAGCCTGCATCACCTCCTGAGAAGCTAGGCCTTGATTGCTCGTCCATTGCTACCGTACTAGAGAATCTTGGCTGGGGTCCTCTGTGCCTCTCTTCTACCATATAGAGAGCAGAAGTACAGACACCCCCCACCGGTCCTTTACACCGAGCCATCTGCATTTCCTAGAGCCGGGCCAGTGGGACCCCTACAAGGGGTTGGTTCCGACACATAATCCCGGATGGCCTCCTTAATGTCCTCCTCTGTGATCAACATCGATTGTTGGCCCAGGTATTCAAAGGCTAGAGAAAAGGGGTAGCCCCATCTGTAGCGCACCCCTTTTTCCTTCAACAGCTGGGTGAGGGGGCGGCACATCCTGCGTTTGGCCAACGTATATGCGGAGAGGTCCTGGAAAATGGATACCTGGTAATTATTATATGTAATCTCCTGAGCTTTTCTGGCGGCTTCCAGCACCCTTGTCTTTTCCGAGTACTAGTGGAACCGGACCAAGATAGATCGGGGCCCCCCAGCCCATCCCCCTGCTCTGTGGACCCGGTCAAAGGTGAGCTCTGTGGTCATTTCCTCTTCAAAGAGGAGGGCAATAATGTCTCGCACCACTCTGATGACCTCCCTTTCCGTTTCCCCCTCCGCCTCAGGGACCCCGAAGAATCTAAGGTTGTTCCTCCGCTCTCTATTTTCGAAATCATCCATTTGTCTTGATCTCTCCTCTTCCCTCTTCTCTAGGGATGATAGCCTCAAGTTCATCTCTACCTCTTGTGTTGCTGAGGAGGACTGGTTGGTCTCCACTTGGAGGAGTCTGTCTTCGACTTTGCCCACCCTTTGGTCCATTTTCTCAAATTTCTGCGCAATGTCGGAGCGCATATCCCTGATCCCTTGCATGATTGAGGCAAAGCCTCTTTCCATGGTCCGCATCGACGGTTCAGGGGCTTCCGAGTGGGCCATTTCTCTGTCGTGGGACGGACTGACGGTACGGGGACTTGTCTCTTGGAAACGGAACCGTTGCAGGCTCCTCTGCCAATTCATTAGGTGCCCCCAGGGCCTTTCCGGTAGTTGTACCCCGGTGCTGAGGGGGACCCGGGATCGACCGGTGGGCCAGCAGGTGCCTCACTTATGGGGACCCCCTCGGGGGGGGGGACGGGCTGGAACCCCCCTCCCTCCGCTTCGGTGATCCTTTGCTGCTCCTGGGGGTCTGCTGACGGGCGGGCACACGCCCCGCCTCCCTCTGGTGGGGGCCTCGCACACGGCGCGGGATTCCCCGGGTCCTGCAGTGTCCTTCATGTGTTGTTCGGGGGGGGAACACTCTCCACCCACCTCCGTGATCCTTTTTCGATCTATGGGGGCGGCCGTCACTGGTCGGGCACACGCCCCGCCTCCTTCTGGCGGGGGCCTCGCACCCGGCACGGTAGTCCCCGGATCCTGCTGTGTCTTTCGTGCGTTACACTGGGGGGGAACCCTCTCCATCCACCTGCGTGATCCTTCGTCGATCTATGGGGGGGCCGTCACCAGGCAGGCACACGCCCCACCTCCCTCTGGCGGGGGCCTCACACCCAGCCCAGTAGTCCCCGGATCCTGCGGTGTCTTTCGTGCATTGCACAGGGGGGGCACTCTCCACCCACCTCACCCACCTTCGTGATCCTTTGTTGTTCCTCTTTTTTTTATTTCTTTTTTATTTTTTCTTATAATTTGTTTCTGGTGGGGGGGCCGCAATCGGGCGGGCACACGCCCGTCCACCTCTGGCGGGGGCCTCGCACCCGGCGCAGGAGCCCCCGGGGCCCCCTGCGACTGTCCTGCTCTCTGTTGTGGGGGGGGCGCGGACTACGGCCCCACCTCGATCGTAGTTCTGGAAGAGGTGGAGGCCAAGGAAGGCTTTGTGGCCCCCGCGCCGCCGCCCCCTCCTGACCGGTGCCTGGGGCAGGCGGTAGTTCTCCTGCTGTCCCTGGGCGCCGGAACCACTGTCTGGCTGCCTGGACGAGGCGCAGGGAGGCCGCCACCTCGCACCGGGGGGCTTAGGCCCACCCCGCGCGATCTCGCCGGCTCCGCTTCGTGGACCGCTCACCTGGTGATTGAGGGGTCTGCTCCGAGGGAGGACCCAGTCGCCTCCTCCTCAATTCCCGGGGTCGGCGGTCCTCCTCTTCTCTCCCATCCCGCGGCCGTTCGGGGCGTCCGTGGCGCTCGCGCCGCCGAGGCCGCGGGGCTGGATCTTTGCTTGTCCGGGGTCTGCGCACTCCGCTGTTTCTCCCGGGGGGGTCCCCGGGGCTCACCGCCGGTACGGGCTGCTTTTTTTCCCATGGGGGTGTTTGAGGGGGGGGGGCTCAATCCCCGTTTTGACCTGGCGCCGGCGGGAGCTCGGGATTTAGGCAGCCATTGCCTATGCGCCCCCTGGTGGCCTCCCAAGTTTTTTTTTTTATGTACATTTGAGAGCAGTTAATTTGAGAAGATACCATTCTGCATAGAAGCAGTGGACTTAAAATTACTTCAGTTAAATGCGCTCAGAGTGTTTCATTGCACTATATTACATGTTTTGGACTTGTCTGGTTTATTTTGGTTTAAATATACACTTGTATTATTGTTTTTTTTTTTTTTTAACCGTGCAACCCTTTCATGGCTCAATGCCAGTGTATCTCTAGAGCCCCTTTGATAATTAAAGTTCAGCGGAGAAACATAGTCCAGTTGCCCAAAATGACATCTTCCATAACAAATATTTCATCTGTTTCTAATCTTATGACAATAGCTGGAGTGCTTGGAAACAGTCTCGCACCAGACCGGCACCTTTCCATCTAAATGTTTTCCTAATTATAATGAGACTTCATACTTGTCTGACTTGTGATTGTTGATTTCTATTTGCATGTGTTCTTCCAGTTTAAGGTGAGGGAGACCTTCTGACTTGGTTATTGATACTCTTTGGTCATTTCAGGTTATTGCTGATTGAGTAACTAGAGCCGAAGCTTTGCTATAGGGCATCATTGGGACCCCAATGATCCTGCATAAATAAATACCCTACATAACTGAATGCTGGTTATCTAGGTGATAGAGGGCCAGTTAACGGAGCAAAAAGGCTGCATAACAAAACTTCCTGGCCTTTTTGCTCTATTTACGGGCATTCTACCATCCGGACATTTAATTATCTTGCATGGAAACTTCGTTATACTGCCTTTTTTAAACTGACCACGTTCTATAACTTGCAATAGGTGACACGGGATAATAGAATATGCTGGTTAATTAAGTGCCATTACAACTCTTTCACCATGCTTGCAAAATGACCACTAAATCCAATGTTGTAAGAGTATGTAGCTTCTGATGACATTATCAATATGGAGATTTCTTCAGTTGGAGAATCAGAAAATGTGTAGTAGCTCTGGCAAATAAGAAACATTTGAAAACCTCCTGTGTAAAAATCCAGAGAAGGGCGCGGGGTTTGGAAACGGGTGAGCCGGGGGAGCGGGCCAAACTAAGTTCATTGCAAGGAAAGGAACTGGATTGAATGAACATGGGCAGGACAAATAGTTTGGTTGCTTCATTCAACAGAGCTTAAGTAGCACAGCAATGCTGCAATGTGGTGCTTTCAAGAATATGGTCTAATGTGTTGAGCAATTTGAATGGCAGCTTTGAAAAGAAGGTGAACTAAATTTCGTAATTTATTTTTGAAACGTTCTACTGTTTAAATGTTTTACCTAGATTAGCTAATTTTAAAACACAAATCATTGTTGACATGTTTTTCCTTTCAAACTGTAAACTGTGAGGACTGCGTTGTTGCTACCACAACGGCTCTTGTCATATGATGGCCATTTTGTAATCTCTGCTGTCTCTGATTGTCTCGCAGGTGGAATCGCAGTGAATGCTTCATGGTTTGGGGCTGTCTTGTATGCCGCACTGAACAGCTGTAAAGCATGGAACCTTGCCCACAAGCAGTCCCTTAAGTTACTAAATGACCTGATAAATCGGCTGCTGGGTGGGAGCCGAGGAGAGCAGAACACCTACCCACGGTTTGTTCGTGAGGACTTCATCAACAAGGCCTTTGCTTCCTCCATGGCTGAGGATGTGTAAGTGAGAAATTCTGTTTGATGCAGGGGGTGGGGGGCTGTGGAAATTGACTCTTATGTGGTTTCTTATGTGTCCCATTGTTAGTTATGTTATGTTATTTTGCATTTATATAGTGCCTTATATACCATTGGTGTGGTCTGAAGGCGCTGGTAGGTTGAACGCCCTTGGGAACCGAAGTTCGGGTCAGTAGAGAGAGTAGAGAGAGTTAAGGTGCTAGTGAGCACCTGGTATGTGTGCAGCTGGTGCGGTATTCGTGTAATAGCTGCTTCTTGGCGTTAGGTGTGGTGGTTGAGAGATCTGGAGAATGTGTTCGTTCTCGCAGGAGATATCCAGACCGGATATGGCTGTGTTAGTCCTGAGGAGAACGCCTGGCTGGGGGTGAGTAACCAGCAGTGATTACTTAGAATGATGTGGAGTCTGCGGCGAATGTTGGTATGAGAACAGTTATACCGAATTGTGTCATAGTATCTCTGTGTTCTAGCTGAGTGGTGGTGAAAAGGAGAGAGTAAGCATGGTGGTATGATATGATGGGTTATATGGTCCGCACTCCGCTCTACGCACTCATTCCCTCTACGCACTCATCCCTCTACGCACTCATCTGCTCTACGCACATCTCCTCTCTGCGTACCCCTTTTTCAAATGCACTCATTCGCTCATATGAACTCGTCTGTTCTATTTATTTGTCGGCCCTTCCCACTAGTCTGTTCTATGCAGTCCTCCACTCTACACATTCCTCTGCCCAGGTCATCCATCCCATTCCGCTCATCGGTCCACTCCCCACATTCTATATGCATTCAGTGCTCATCCATTTTACATGCTTATCCATTCTACGCACCCACACGGTCTGTGTAATTCATCCGTTCTAGGCGTTTGTCCGCTTTATCCCTTCGTGTGCACTACACCTTCATCTGTTCTACGCATTCATCCACCCTACGCAATCACCTGCTTTTCGCACTCAACTGCTCCCCGCACTCGCCTGGTCTCCGCATTCACTCGCTTCTTGGACTCAGCAGCTCCCTGCGCCCATGGGCTCTTCGCATTCGTCGCCTCTCCACCCTCATCTGTTCTACGCATTCACCTACCCTATGCGCTCACCTGGTCCCCGCGCTCACCTGGTCCCCGCGCTCACCTGGTCCCCGCGCTCACCTGGTCCCCGCGCTCACCTGGTCCCTGCGCTCACCTGGTCCCTGCGCTCACCTGGTCTCCGCGCTCACCTGGTCTCCGCACTCACCTGGTCTCCGCACTCACTCGCTTCCGGGACTCAGCAGCTCCCGTGCGCATGCGCTCTTTGCACTCGTCCACTCTCCACCCTCATCCGCTCTCCACCCTCATCCGCTCTCCACCCTCATCCGCTCTCCACCCTCATCCGCTCTCCACCCTCATCCGCTCTCCACACTCATCCGCTCTCCACACTCATCCGCTCTCCACACTCATCCGCACCCCATACTCATCCGCTCCCTACACTCATCCGTTCTCAACACTCATCGGCTCCCCGCGTACATCCGCTCCCCGCATTCATCCGCTCCCCGCTCTCATCCGCTCCCTGCGCTCGTCCGCTCTCCATACTCACCTGCACTCATCTGCTCCCACGCACTCATCTGCTCCCCGCACTCACCCATTCTATGCATCTATGTACCCGCTCCCCGCGCTCATCCGCTCCACGCATTCATTCGTTCCCCGCACTCACCCGCTCCCCACATTCATCCGCTCCCTGCACTCATCCATTCTATGTATCTGAACCCGCTCCCCGTGCTCATCCGCTCCCCGCAATCATCCGCTCTCCGCAGTCATCCACTATATGCACTCGTGCTTTCCACACATTCAACAGCGATACACTGTTATATAAATTCATCTCTACACTCATCCATTCTGTACACTCATCCTTCTGTACACTCCTCTACTCTGTCCTCTCATCCGCTCTGTCCTCTCATCCGCTCTATTCACTCATCCGCTCTATACATCATCCGCCCTTATACACTCAACCGCTCTGTATTCTCATCCGCTCTATCCACTCGACCGCTCCATACTCTCCTCGGCTCTATACACTCATCTGCTCTGTACACTCCCTCATCCGCTCTATACACTCCCTCATCCGCTCTATACTCTCATCCGCTCTGTACCCTCATCCGCTCTGTACCCTCATCCGCTCTGTTCACTCATCCGCTCTGTTCACTCATCCGCTCGGTACACTCATCCGCTCTGTACACTCATCCGCTCTGTACACTCGTCCGCACTGTACACTCGTCCGTTCTATACACTCGTCCGTTCTATACACTCTTCGGTTCTATACACTCTTCGGTTCTATACGCTCATCCGTTCTATACATTCGCCAGGTCTGCATATTCATCTGTTCCAGCGATCTATACACTCTCCGCACTTCCGTGCTTATTCGCTAGCCACATTCATGCACTCTACACAGTCCACCGCTCTACATACTCGTCTGTTCTACATACTCATCCGGTTTACGCTAATCCGTTCTGCACATTCATCAGTTTTACGCACTCCTGCGTTCTACTCACTTTTCTGTATTTACACACTCATTCGCGCTACATGCTCGTCCTCTCTGCACACCCAGCCGCTTTACACACTCCTCCGCTCAACATGTTCATCCATTTTGTACGCTTATCCGATGTACATATTCATTCGATTTACACATGCATTCAGACTATAGTGATCTGTTCTTCCATTCATGCATTCTTCCACTCAGCGCATTCATCTGTTCAACACGCTTCATCCATTCTAACTATTCCATCCACGCCATTCCCTTTCTTTCACTCCTCATGCATTACGTCCTTTTCAGGAGTTTGAATCTTTTTATTGTTTCTGTATTATTTACTCTTATTAACCATTTCACTGCTTTGATCTACTTTACTCATTTAATTCAGGTTGCCATTCTAGTTTATTGGCTGTCAATTTCTCGTGTCAGGTAGTTTGATGGATTGAGTTATTGAGGTGCTGTTAGTCTGATTGGGTTAGTTTGGTACGGGATGGCTTTAGGGGAAGAGCCAGGTTTTCAGCAGTTTGCGGAAAGACGTTAAATCCTCAGTTAGGCGGATGTGGGATGGAAGTGAGTTCCATAGTGTGGGGGCCAAGGCTGAGAATGATGATCCGCCTAACCTGACTGAGTTTGTTTTCGGTATGACTAGGAGGCCGGCAGAGCTTGATCTTAGGGTGCGTGGGGGGTGATAGGGTTTTAGCTTGTTTTGAAGATATTGAGGTCCGGTTTTATGCAGTGCTCGATGGAAGATGCATAAGGTTTTAAAGGTCACCCTTCGGGCTACGGGGAGCCAGTGCAGCGTCTTAAGAGCTGGGGAGATGTGGTCTCTTGGGCCGAGCACGAGTAGCAATTTGGCTGCCGCGTTTTGTGCTCTTTGGAGTTTATTCAGTTGGTACGCATGGACTCTGAGGTATAGGGGGTTTGCGTAGTCAAGTCTTGATATAACAATTGATTGAACCGCGGAGAGTCTGTTGGGAAAGGAGAGGTATGGAAAGATGCGCCTAAGGGTTTTAAGGTGGTAGTGCCAGGACTTTGAGACGTTCTTGACTTGGCGCAAGAGTGTTAGGTCAGAGTCAAGGGTGCATCCAAGATTTTTCACTGAGTTGGAGGGTGTCGGAGAGTTGCCCATGGCGGATGGCCAGGGTAGTGGGTGCGGAAGAAGTTCGGAGTTTCCACATACCATGATTTCTGTATTGGAGGGGTTTAGCAAGAGGTTGCTTTGGGTCATCCAGAGTTCTATGTCAAGGAGTTTTATAATTGTTAGCCACAATTATATCTGCCATTGACTCCTATGCTTTGCCAAATAACTGTGAAGGCAATTAATGAGGTTACTGCAGCACTGTATTTATCAGTAAACACACATAGTAGGCACTTCACGCAATGATGGACTGACATGTTAACTGAAACTTGATGCATAACTAAGCCTCTAAATTGCCTATCGCAGAGGAGACATTTTGTATTCTGTTTAGTTTCTATGAACTGTGGACTCTTATATCCGCTCAAGTACACGTCTTTCCGTGATGGAGGGTGTTTGCTTCAATGAGAGCAGAAAGGGTCACATTCTCCAGTAGCCACTCTGCTGGCTTGCTGGCTGCCTAAGGACACTACTCCAGAAGTGGCCACCTGATGGGGCTTCCTCTTCGCAGACACGCATTGCGGTCTGTCTTCCCTCTTCACTTTGGGGTGTGGGAGGGGATTGGCTAACACGATATCATGTGCTGTCAAAAGGGACGCACCTTCAGTCAGCACAGCGGATGAGCGCAGCGGGCTAGAGCCTTGCGTGCCAAAGTCTAGCCCGTCTGTGCTCGTCCGTGCGCAGGCCGGGCAAGGGGCGCATCTCAAAGGTAATGCTCCTTTGCATATGTTCTCCAGCTATGTGGCCCGCAGTGATTCGCTACTTCTAGCCCCCAATAAGACTGTATTGCCTCCTGGATTCTGCAAATCATCCCCCCGACCAAGTGTCAACACAAATCCTCTGCTTTATGTGGTTTCCTATTGAATACACATTCTCTCGTCTCTCATGCCCTGGACTGTCATGATCTGCTGAATACTTTTCAACTTGATCTTCTGTTCATGACTGAGACCTGGCTCCGGGACAGCTCGGGCCCTTCAATAATTCAAACCCTGCCCCGTAACTATGAGCTTGTCCATTGGCACCGTCCCTCCAGTCATCCTGGAGGGGAGATGCTTTAATTCATAAAGCCGTTTTCAAAAATGGATCTATCGTGGTTGACCACACTTTGAAGATGGAGAGCCTATTAGTCTGCATTTCGGTTTCACCTACCTTCACTTTGTCTGTTCTTGTGGTCTATCGGCCTCCGGGCCCTAATAGCATCTTTTGTGTTGAATTTCCTGCCTTTGTGTCTGAACTTCAGCTTAAGTACCCCAACCTTTTGATTGTTGGTGATTTTAATCTCCCTGTCAGTATGGCTAGTGCTCTGCAGCTCTCCACTTTCGTAGTTTCCATGTCAGACTTCGGTCTGCCTCAGCAGGTCGTTGACCTACCCATCAGTTGGACAACATCCTCGATTTTGTTTTTGCCCTTGGGACCTTTCTAACCATTACTCCTTCTTTCCCTGTAACTTGGTCCGATCACTTTGTTGTGCCATTCTCCATTCCACTACTGGCTGCTATTCCACCTATGGTCAGTCAAGTCGTTCTTAAACGCAGCCGGCACCTTGTTTCCAAACCTGATCTTGTGGCTTGTACCACCTCCCAATGTGCTCGGACTATGCCTTGTTCTCTGACGACTTTAGCTTCTACATTGTCTACTCTTGCTGACTCCCTGGCTCCTCTTAAGATTTGTAAAAGAAAAAAATCGCTCCTCGGAACCCTGGTTCTCTGATGAACTCAAGGGTTATAAACTTCTTGGTAGGCAGGCGGAAAGGAAGTGGAGAGCTAGCTACAGTGTGGCTGATAAGACTCTCTTCAGCCATGCCACTGCTACGTATCAAAACCCATCATTTTAGCTAAACAATCGTTTTTTTTGTGTGAAAATTGAGGCAGTAATAAAGCAACCTAAAGCACTGTTCAATTTGGTTAACTCACTGTCCTCCCCTGTTAAAGCTGGCTCGCAGATTCTGCCTTCTCAGGATCTCTGCAAATCTCTTTCTGACTTTTCTTTTTATAAGATTAACATCATCCGTCAGAAAATTGTTACTACTGCTTCGCTGTCTGTGGCTCTCTCTCACTCCCCCTCTCTTTCCACTTCTGACACGTATTAGTCTACCTTCCCTATTTTTTCTGACCATGATGTTCTGGCAGCTATGCATAAGCTTAAATCTGCCTCACCGCTTGATCCTATTCCTGTCACTCTTCTCAAGGAAATTACGGGGGAGGTTGTATCATTGATTACATCTGCAGTTAATACTGCTCTCTCCTCTGGCTTTATTCCTCGTGCCCTGAAACATGCTCTAGTAATTCCTTTTTTTAAGAAATCCTCTCTTGATCCTTCTGTTCTTTTCTAATTTCCGTCCTATCTCACATCTCCCTTTTCTTATGAAGCTTCTTGAGTCGCCGGTATCCCACTGCTTTTATCATTTCTTGAATCTTCTAGTTTCTATGACTCTCTTGAATTTGGCTTTTGCCCTGAGAGGGGCACCAAATCAAATCAGTTCTTGTGTTCGTGATTGACAACCTCGCTCGCCTGGTTGATCAGGGTGGTGTCAGGGCACTGATTTTATTAGACCCGTCAGATGCCTTTGATACCGTTGACCATCCCACTCTGATATCCCGTCTGTCATCTGCGGGTCTGTCTGGCCAGGTCCTGGCTTGGCTCTCTGCCTTTTTGGCTGACCATTTCCAATCTGTTTTTCTTGCTCCCTTCTGCTCTAGGGCTGTCTCCTTGTCCTGCGGAGTCCTGCAGGGCTCTGCTCTATCTCCCACTCTGTTCAACCTTTATATTCGGCCACTTCTCCGCATTATCCATTCCCACAATGTGCTACTCTTACGCCGATGACACGCAGATCATGCTTCGTCTGGATCTCATCAGGCCTGATACTGCTACACGGCTTAAAGGGTGCTTTGAGGACCTGGCTTTATGGATGGCCGAGTACTGGCTGAAGCTGAATGGTGAAAAGACGGAAGTTCTGGTTGTTGGCACCTCCAGCCCTCTGTCTTTCTGGACCCCTGACTTCTGGCATGCTATTCTTGGCCCGTTCCCTTCCCCTGCTTCCTCTCTGAACGATATGGGGGTTAAAATCTCCTTGTCTCTATCTATGTGCGACCAGGTTGCCTCTGTCTGTAAATCCGGCCATTTCATTCTTAAAATCTTATGGAAAGTCTTGTCTTTTATTCCACTGAAATTTCAGGCACCCATGGTAGCCGCCCTCGTGCTTAGCAATATTGATTATTGCAACGCGCTCTACCTGGCTCAGCCTGCTTATCTTGTGCGCCATCTGAAGCTTCTTCAGAATGCAGTGGATAGGTCAGTAACTCGCCCTTTCTACACTCATATGTTGCCCCTTCTCCACCAGCTTCACTGGCTTCCGGTGGAGAGATGTGTCCTTTTTAAGTTACTCTGTATTGTGCACAGAGCTTTTTTTATAAATGTAGCGCTGAATATTTGCAAACCAAATTCCCTCCTGAGGTTCCCCTGAGATTCCTTCGCTCGCAGTCAGCCCTCCTGATTCAAATCACTCGGGTTAGACTTTTGCGTATGTGTGGTCGTGCCTTTTCGGTAGCAGTGGGCAAGGCTTGGAATTCACTCCCCCTTTCCCTGCGTGCCACCTCTGACCATCTTCCTTTATGCAGGGCTTTGAAGACTTCTCAGTTCTGAATCTTGCCTGCTGTATCCTTGTTACATTCGTCCGTCCTGCTCCCCCCGATTCTAGTGCTCATCTAGCTCCTTCACACCGTCTCAGGCATTCCAGGCACTCCGCACTTGGACACAAATAATACGCAAAGCCAGAGGTTTGGGTGTAAAAGCTGTAATGTTAACACACACACCAGGCTCTGGAGGGCTGCATCGACTCTGCCCCCTCCCAGGCCTGGCTCATACTTATGTACAATGCAAAGCTACATATTAATCTCCTCCCATTAGCCGTACGTATTCATAACAACAGGTAATTTCGCCGAAGAGAGTGAATAAAGTACATTTCAGATTGTCTTTGCAAAGCAGGCTCTTATCGACCTTGGGACTTCAGCCAGCAGCTTGAGCTTCAGAGCCACGTACTTCTCAGAAGGGAGGGCTGTTGATGCCCATCTTTTGAGGCCTGGCTGGCAGACATTCCACAGCTAGCTCGGCTGGTTGTGCTCTGGTGGTTCTCTGAAACATCTGCTTTCATTGTTTAGATGTTGTAGGCCAGTCCTTATGCCAAATCATAGGCCAGTCTTCCTGCTTCAGATGTGATGTACCTCAACCAAAAGAAAGTGCAGAATCAGAAATGTGCCAGGTAACAATCCTGCTATATCCTTTTTTTCTGGTGAGCGCCATGATCCTTCAGGTGAACGTGCGCTATATAAATTCACATAACACAGGAAAATCCTATCTGGAGGAAATTACTTCCTGGCGATAACTGAAATTCAGATGCAGACCGATCTGCAAGCAGATGATTGAAATCTGTGGTGGGAAATGTCTATCAGCTGGAGAAGGGTCACCAAAGGAGGTGGGGAGCAGAAAGGACGAGCAAGGAGACTGTAGGAACGGGATAGAGTGCAATAGAAGGGAGGAAACCACACCTGAATGAGTGAACCAGATTAAAAAAAACGGAAAGCAGTGTAGAGAGGGACAACCAGCAAGTACTTCTAACAAAAGCAAAGGGACTCAGTACATGGGCTCAAAAAAGTGTGGAAACAGGGGTTCCATGTGTTAATATCTCTGCAAAAATATTGCCATACAAAAATATTGCCATATTTCTGCGGTGATATTAAGGCATGAAACCTGCGGGAGACACCCCCACAACCCCTGTATTATTTTAAAAGGAGCGGGGGGCACCCCTGCATCCCCCGCTCCCAAAAAACCCTAATATTATCCCCACTAAAAATATCGCCTATGGCCGTTCCCGACGACCATATTTACGACGATATTTTTGGTGGGGATAATATTACCTGATACTGGAAATGGGATTGTTCCAGTGCACTGCAACATTGTATTGCTCAGCTTCTACAACCTGGAACAGTCCTATTTAGAGCTTTATAATGAGGAACACATCCGCCGAAATTTTGGATTGGGGCTACGCCATCTCCTTGTAAAATATGCAGTAAGGGACCCCATCTTGAAACCGCTCATTTCTGTGTGCCTCTGAGCTGATGCCGTAGTTTGTGCATGTCAACATTCCTTCTCCCGCAGCGTGGACGCAGATGCTTCCCACAGCCATGGAGGATTCAGTGGCTCCAGAGGATCCACTATAAATGGTTGTGGTGGTGCGTGCCAGTATGCCCCCTGCCAAGACCTGGTGCACCCAGTTTCTAAAAGTAAAAGTGATTGACGCGCAACAGTGCCCCGACTCTAGTGGCAGGCATTAAGGAATCATCCTAATAGTAATAGGATATTTCTCCCCACAAATGGCAAACATACAATATAGCTCAGTATCAGATTTTTCTGTTCTGGATATTTGCCCTTCTAGATCTCTTTGTGATCAGGGCCTATACCCAGTGTTCTGAGTATGCACCACCTACGGGAATAGGCTAAGTGTCTTTAGGGGCTGCTCTCCTCAGAGAGTGGTCTGTGAGAGTCCTGTATTCATATTCTGCAAAACCTTTAATTTAATGATTCTCTGAAGAAGTTCAAGAGTGCTGATATTATTCTGATAGTTCTGTTTCAGTCGCACTTGGTTTATCTTTCACATCTTATACAACTATCGAGCAACACATCTCTGGTCTTTCCAGTTCAGCAGGGGGATGCAGTTCTTCAGAACTCCTTCCATGCCTGCACTTGGCAGCCCAGTTCCTGAGAAATAACTTTATGCACAAAAGTAGTTTTATGCATGGAAACCTTTCCTTTATTTGTGTTTCTATGAAGCAAACTATGGGGCCATACCAGGGCAAGTGGGTTTTGCCAATTGAAACCCTCAATTTGGTATAAATTCCCTTCTGGCGTCTGCCCTTCACAAACCATTTGAGCAGTAAGCTGGTTTTGCTGACATGAATGCCTGCTTTGCTTGTAGCTATCGCTTGTTGCTGCCGGATACACAGGAGAACTAAAGGCTGAAACACCAGATGAGACTCGCTGTATTTTTTCGTAAAGGACCGAATAGTTTTCCCGCTGTCCCTTCTTTTAATCCTACAATTCTAACCGCGTGTTGCCTTCTTTAAGAGATAGCTCTTCCAGTATCCCACCCTTGGTCTCACGCGCCTCTGGTAGAAGAAACACTTAATAATCTACATGTGTGGAAAGTTCATACATGATTCATGGAGAAAAAGCAAAATAATTCATAAAATCGAATCATCGGTTTGCAGCGCATGTTAGGTTCACTCTTGGGAATCAGCTATCATTTCTAATGCCATATTCCATGTTCTTATGCCGACAGTAATTACTTTGTGGTACTTTAAGTAAGTACTTTGAATTTTTTCATCAAAATCTCTATATTTCTCGTCATTTTGGCGTGGTTCCCCCATGCCCCTCCTTCGCCATTCCCCCTTTCCCCTTCATTACTTCCCCTACCCCAGACCCCTCCCCGCCCCCTTTTTACTCCTTACCTCACAATTCAGTAAAGAATGTGATAACATTTCAAAGTAACAAAGTAATTACTTTGTGGTAAAGTACCACGTAGTAATTACTGTTGGCAAAAGAACGCAATACTGCCAGATTAATAGTCATCTCCTTTGCCAAACCGTACAAAATTATTGGGATCAAAACTATTTAGAGATGGCATGCGTATTCCGCCCGGGCTAAGGCAGCGTTGGTGGCATTCTAAAGACAGCATTATATATCAGATAATGTTTTGGCAGCTGTGTGGCGTGATGATGTTGCCTGATTTAGGGCTGTGTGATGGGAATGGGCAACCCTGGTAGCTGGAGGCCACCACTCGGAGGAGGAGGTGGTTTGTGGATTATCCCCCAGGATCCCCCGTCAACCACCGGCCTCAATCCCACCTGCCATGGTGTGGGTCCTGGGATCAGACCCTCATTCTGAAAGGCTTTGCTTGTTTCTTCAATCAGGGATCTCAGAGGAGAAGGGAAGAGACCATTGGGGACAGTAACTGGGTACCTCCTTGAAATCATAAGTACTTTGTAAGGGTACGACGTCATTTCATCGCCGGATGTTTTTTTTGTGGGGTTTTTTGCCGCAGATTTTTTTTCCAAAAAAATCATAAACATTTTTGGGGGGATTAAAAACATTATATAAATTGGTTGTGGGTGTACGGGGATATAAAAATACTTAAAGGGGATGGAGGTTCGGGGGGGGTGAAATACCCCGCGATGAAACAGCAGATGTCCCAAGCTACATGGGAGGAGAAACAAGAGGTTCACTGCCATCTGCCTTGAATCCAAGAGAGCTCTGTAAGTCTACCTTTGTACACAATACCAACATTAATGTGATAGATGCAGGTCCACCGGACACCTACCTAACTAGAGAGCCACTGGGCCGCAAGTGTTCAGAATGTCGTGGCACTTCGAGGTCCAGCAAAAGGGAGAATGGTATATAAAGCACCTCATACCACCATACTGGCTCCATTACATAACCAAAGGCCCCCTTTTCGAAAGCCACATTCAGAATGTGAGACTTCCCTGAAAAGGAACCGGTCCTTTGTTATCACTGTGATAGAGGGGAGCTGCTGCAGGTTCCACTGTAGCCACTTGCATCTGGCAGTCGGAGTCAGCGAATATTGGAAGTGGGTTCATTCAGAGATGTGATTTGCTGCCCGGCCCACTGGTCGATGAGCTGAGATAGGAGTTTGCTGTCAGAGTCTACCAGGGTAGAAACTCTGTTCCGTCGAGCAGAGTGCATATCTAGGTCTCTCAACGCACTCTCTCAGCAGCGATCGACAAAAACAAAGACAGCAGCTGACCTTAAATGCTGAGACTGTGAATCCACGCCACTGCATGAACTGGAATAAGAAACGCCAGTCTGGAATAAAATTCAAATGTGGTGGGACGAATCAGAAGATTGGGCTACCCTGGAAGCCGCAGTGGGAGAAATTATGAGAAACCAGTAGGAAACGTTCCCCGATATAATGGCCCAGGAGCATTTGACCAATTTGGAAGTCAAGAGTACAGATGTTCAGAATAGAGAGTGTGTTTCATAGCCGCAATAAGACAGAGGCATTAGAGGGAAAAATCAGAACATTATATGTCCTAGTGACAAGGACGAGAGTAGAGACCAGCACAATAGCGGTAAAGCTGGGAGGGTCCTGGAGGAGGAAAGACATAGGGGTGAGGAGGTGCAGAGCAAACAGGAATGGGGAAGGAGGTAAAATGAAGTAGTAGTAGGGACATTAAGTGCCATGGGGAGTGGGGGCTGAAGTACAGAAACAAGAAAAGAAAGACCTCAGGAGAAGAGGAGGCGGAGGAAGAAGAGGGAAAAGAAGACGAAAGACCAAGAGAAATCATGGAGAATACTAGAGAGAACTGTAAGCATGGTGGGGTCTGGAAGGAGAAAAGGAAGAAGAGAGGAGAGTAAGAGAATAACAGAGGGTCATGGGCAAGAGAGTATAAAGTAGATTAAGGGCCTCAAGAAGAAGGTTGAAGAGGAGATGTTCAAACAGGGGGGCGGGGTGCGGACCGGTCATCTGGAAAGGTGGGTCAAGAAATGAAAGGTGAAGGGGGCACTGGGGGCGTCGAGAGCTTGGAGCAAGAGTTAAGAAAAAAACACATTCATGGAGCTTTAAGGGTGCAGAAGTATGAGTCTGACACAGTGATGGCATGCGTTGGCAAAGACTTTTATTATAAAGGGGAAGAAAAGGAAAAACCTGTCTTGCCCTATTTCTATGAGGGGTCACTCTACCTCAACAAAAACACTAAGGACTCTGACAGGATGTCTTGGAAAAATAATATGTCCACCGTCCTGCGTCCAAAACTATTTCCGTCCCTTACACTAAGCTAACTAAGGAAAAACAGGGGGTCTGCTTGACCCAGAAGGAGGCTTCTCTCATTCATGATAGCGACCTTTAAAGTTCAGTTCGTGGTGTGAAAACACAATGAGTGACTCTTTAAACACGGTTTCCAAGTGTCAATTCCCAAACATAGTGTTAAGTCTGGTTCACTATCCTGCCAGACTTAACCGTAGACCTTATCCGCACAAAACATATGCTCCTTGTATCCGTGGGGGGGGGAGTCTCTTCCCTTTGTTTCCTCTTCCAACTCAAAACTGTAGTGCGATGTCTGGGGCACTATCCTGCCAGAAAATGTCTCTTTCCCTTTCACATGGGTCCCAGAGCCCTCTGGGTTGTTTCGGGATCTTCCCAAATTTGTTTTGCTACTCCTTTCTCTTCTGTGTGGGTCCCAGACCCCTTTATGTTCGCTCTGATTCTCTCTGACTTGCTCTGGGCCTCAGCACCTTGAATATATGTTTCTTCACTCTTGTATGGGTCCTTGACCCTTGTACTTTGCTTTTGTGGGCCTCGCCCAACTTCATATGACATGATATGATATGTCATCTATAACGCGCCTGTACACAAGTGTTTCTAGGCACGACAAGACAAGGAAGGGTAGACAGAGGAACGACAAAACAAATGATCTTACTAGGCCTTGTGTCATTCAGATAGTCGGGGCCAGAAGGAAGATGCTTAGAAAGAGAGAGTTGGATGTAGTGTCCCCAGAAAGCCTTGAGGACGATGCAGAGGGTCTTGAATTTGATCCTCACAGCCACTGGGAGCCAGTGCAGAGTTTTCAGTCCTGGAGAGATACGATCCCTGGGCTTGAAGCCAAGGACAAGTCTCGCAGTCCTGTTTTGGATGAGTTGCAAAGGGCGGAGTGTAGAAGCAGGTAGATTTTGAAAGAGGCTGTTGCAGTAGTCCAGCCGAGAGAGAACCAGGGCTCTGGAGACAGTGAGCCTCTGGGGGAAAGTGAGAAAAGGAAGAATACCTCTGAGGGGGTGCAGCTGGTAGTGTGACTTCTTAGAGATGTCAGAGATGTGAGGAGAGAAGGAGAGGGTGGAGTCGAAGATGACCCCAAGGTTCTTCACCTCACAGAAACGTGAGGGGAGAGGGCCCTGGGTGGCCAGCCAGAGTAAAAGAGGGAAAGCAGGAGAAGGGGTCCCAATGAGAAGGATCTCAGTCTTACTGGCATTAAGGCAGAGATCATTAGAGGCACACCATTCCTGAATCCCACATAGTCCGGTTTGAGCAAAGGAGACTGAGGGGGGAGCCTGAAGGAGAGCTGAGTGTCATCTCCATAACACTAAAAGTTAGAACAGAAGGTAGAGATGAGGTAGGCCAGAGGTGCCTAGTAATGGTTGAAGAGCCAGGGTGATGGGTTAGAACCCTGGGGAACACCATATGTAGAGAGAGAGGTGGTAGAGAGAAAGGACCCAAGTTGGACCTGGGAGGGTCGATCAGAGAGAAAGGAGGTCGACCGGGCTAGGGCCTGGCCTGTGATACCCAGGTTGTCAAAGAGATGATTGATCAGGATGGCGTGGTTGACCATATTGAAAGCAGAGGATAGATCAAGGAGAATGAGGACAGAAGGAAGGTTAGCATCGAGATTAGAGACAAAGTCTTCACAGGTGTTTCAGGAGAGACATTTCTGTGCTTCTGGCTGCTCTAAAAGGAGAATGGTGGTCATGGAGACAACCAACAGATTAAATATGGAAAGTAAGCTGGGAGATGTTCAGGAAAGGCGTGAAGGCAATCAGAATAGTTTGCCAGAGAGGAAGGATCAGCAGAGGGCTTCTTGAGGATAGGGTGCACAAGGGAGTGCTTTAGTGGGCAAGGGAAGGTTCCAGTGGCAAAAGAGTGATTGCAGAAATCAGCCAAGGCTGGAGCGAGGGTGTCGATGTGGTCCTTGATGGTTCTAGAGGAGCAGGGGAGCACCTGCTTTGATGAGACTTTCATAGATCTGACTTGTCTAGAAACATCGCCGGACGTGAACACGGGGAATGAGGAGGAGGGACGGCCAGAGAGGGGCTGGGAGTGGTAGAGGGAGAGGAAGAGCAGAGAGTGGACAGGATGTCCTGAGTTTTAGTGGTGAAGTGAGAAGCCAGTGCCTTGCAAAAGGCCTGGGAGGGAACAGGAGAGGTGGAGACTGCAGCAGGATTGGTCCGCTCCTTGCAGATTTTGAAAAGTTTGGCCGAGTTGTTTAGAGGTCACAGAGGCGCGGGCTTGGATGTAAGCTCTCTTCTTAGACCGGACAGAGAGTCTATATTTCTTTTGTAGCAGGCGGCCGGCCAGTTTGTCGGAGGATGAGGCTGATGCCCTCCACTTCCCCTTAGCCACTACACTTACATTTAAGGGTGGCGAGGTCAGAATCATACCAAGAGTTGCACTTGGATGTGGACTTCAGACGGATGCTCATGACAAGGGCAAAGACATCAAGAGTGTTGGAGATTGAGAGATGCAGGTTGGAGAGGGCTGTGTCAGAGTGTGAGTCAGTCTCAGGAGTAGAAGGAGGACAGAAAGTAGTGGTGAAAGCCTCCACTGACACGCGCTTTATGGGCCGGATGACAGAGAAGGTAGGTGGCAGTGCTGAGGTCCGCTTTACCTGGGAGACAGAGAGTGACGGTGAGAGGCGAGAAGAAAATGGTCAGCCCAAGAAAGAGCAGTGGTGAGAGGGTTGGAGAGGGGATGTCTGACGAGATAAGAACGTCCAAGGTGTGCCCACAGAGTGTGTTGGGCCAGAGGGAAGAATAGAGAGTCACAGAGATTGCGAAAAAGCCCAGAGGAGGGGCTAGAACCATCCCCGGAGAAGTTGAGAGGTAGAGGCAAGGTTGGAGGAGGAGAGGTCGGCCCACTTGGAGAGGAAGAGGGAGACCTGCACAGGTGGCCTGTAGATGGTGTCCACAGTAAGAGAAAGCCCATGAGAGATAGAGAGCCTGCAGACCAGGCATTAAAGGAAGGAGGAGTAGGCCTGCATAGAAATGGCAGAAGCAGGGATCCACTCTGGGAGGATCAGGGCTACTCCACCTCCTGGATGTTTTTATCTGGGTTCGGAGAGGATCCTGTAGCCCTCAGGGAGGAGAGTGTAAAAACTTGACAGAGCTGGCCGTGAACCATGTCTCGTGAGACCGAGGACATCCAGATCAAGTTCTTCAAGGAGTCTGCAGTTGTCAGAGGAGTGTTTGATAGCAGAGTTAAGAGTAGCGACGTGGAGCAGATTGCCACATTTGGAAGACTTCCATGCAGTGGTACAGGCATGAGGTATGCCCTGCGCAGGTGTTAGAGGGGCCCGACAGTGGACAGAGGAGGAAGAACAAGACGGCAGCAGTCAAAGAGGAAGAAGTGGGTGCCAGAGAGGTGGTGGGGGAAGGAGGAGGCAGAGCAGCCAGAGAAGCTGAGGAGGGTGCCAGAGAGGTGGCAGAAGAGGGCGGCGGAGAAGCCACAGAGGAGTAAGTAGGAATAGCAGAAGGAAGGAACTTGATAAGACGCGGGTAGCATCTATCGAAAAGGAGTAGATTGGGCTGAGGGCCCTGGACCAAGACACTGCCATTCAAATAGACATTAATGATGGTCTTGGAGGAGTGGAAAGGGGCCAGGAGGACCTCCCACTGAGTTCCACCATTAATGGGAGGACGACGAAAAAGAAGAGGGAACGGAGACCATATGGGCGGTCTATAGGCCTGGAGAGAGAATGGCAAAGAGGATGTCAGTGAGGGTCTGTCTGGAGGAAACACTGGTGTAGGTATCAGCGATAGGGAGGCCTGGTTTGGAGACCAGGATGTGCCTTTTGAGCTTCTTCCTACCAGGCTTAGTGAGAGGGATAGGATGGGAGATAGAATAGCAGTTAGAGCAGATTGGGGAGACTGTGAGCACCATGGAGGGGTGCGAGGCGGAGAGCAAAAGAGGAGGAAGGCAGCCCAAGCAGAAGCAGGGTTTGGGGGGGTCAGACACTAGGGGCACACAAAGTAGAATGCACAAGAGGAGGATGGGTATAGTAAGCATAGAGTACCGTAACAACAGTAATCGCAGTTAGTGGGGGGGACCTATAGAGAAGGAGACAGTGCAATAAAGACCACTGAGGGGGAAACAAGAGGGGGAGAGTGGAAATGCAAATACAGTACAAAATACGCAAAACACTAGTAATCCTGGGGGACCTAGAGGAGTAAGAAGAGCAATGCAAACAATGCAGCAAATATACAGTAAATAGTCACAGCTCAGGGGGACCTGAAGGGGGGAAAGCAGAGAAGGGAGAAGGATCCAAGGAGTGTGGGGAAGTGGAGCCTAAATTGCGGGTGAAAGCACACAAGGAGACTGGTAGAGAGGGGAAGGACGCACAAGGCTGGAAGAAGTGACGCCTAATATGTGGTGGGGAGAGCACGTGGAGACTGGTAGAGAGGGGAAGGACACACAAGGCCGATAGAAGCGGAGCCTAAATTGCAGGGGGGTGAGCGCACGTGGAGACGGATAGAGAGGGGAAGGACGCGCAAGGTCGGGAAAAGCGGAGGCTGAGTTGCGGGGGGAAACGCATGTGGAGGTGGTCAGATGGGGACGGACGTGCAAGATCGGGAAGTTGCGTGGAGTGCAGCAGTGCTACTCTCCCTCCCCGAACCTTCTTACCTTACAGATGCCGATAGACGGAGATATCTTCCACGCTCGCCCTTCGCCGCCAAACACCTGCATCGCACACTACCGCTGCCTTGTCCTGCTAGGGTTTTGGCGCAGAGGGTCCGATCCTTGGTTCTTAAAGGCTTGAGAGCGTGGAAGTTGCGTTGCATGCTATGTGTCGTCGGGCAGCATCTCCTGAGCACCTGTGTCTCACAACACTGTGGCCTTGTCCTGCCTATGGGTACATATGTATCCATATGGACTATGGATAAATATGGGTCTCGGACCCTGATGTATTGCTTTTGTGGGTTCTGTACCCCACCTTCATTCACTGTCCAACTGGACAGACCTGGTGTACTCTCCTGCTAGGTACTGTTCCACATAGGATATTTTATACAGTTCGTTTCAATCTCTCTTTTCTTGATTTTATCATGGCCCCAGACGCTCTTATTGCAGCTTTGACTTTATATTTCTTTCGAGTCCACGATCCATCTACTTTGGCTTTGCCTCTTTGGGTCACTTAGGTGTCATGATCTCTGCTTCCAAAAGGTCAGGGTTTTCCCAACTCCCTTGGAAGCAGATCCATAACCCAGGTTCCGAGTGCCAACCAGTCCCAATTGGGACCTTTTGGACCCAGTCCTGGCGCCAGTGGCACCAGGCTCATAAATATGCCCAGTCCCAGCGCTGGAAGCGCCGGGCGGGCTCATAATGCTTTGGTGGACTTACCTTCAGCAGACCATGCTGCTTACTTGCCTGCCAGTTGAGCCTCTGATCCTCTTCTGTTTGGAACTACTTTTCCTGTTGGGTGGGGCTGGAGCCACTCCCTAGATTCAGAACACTGGAACTCTTCTGGAAGGCAGGAACTCTTTTCTTACCCAGGAACTCTTTTCTTACTTAGGCGTGGCTGTGGAAGGAGATACCTAAGCACTACAGGAGGCTATTTAAACCACACCTGGTGGATGAATCTTGCTTTGCGTTATTCTGCAACCTCTGCAGCAGAACGCTCATCGTGTCTTCTGCATCCGGTCCTGGGCCTAAGGAAAAAGGCTTACCATCCTGAATCCAGTCTTCAGCAACACCTATAAAGACAAGAAAGAACAGGTTAGCATTCCGGCATCTGAAAGGCAAAGGCTTACCATCCTGAATCCAGTCTTCAGCAACACCTATAAAGACAAGAAAGAACAGGTTAGCATTCCGGCATCTGAAAGGCAAAGGCTTACCTACTCTTCGTGCGCTCCGGAGGTCTTCACACTGCATTCCGGCATCTGAAAGACAAAAGTTTACCAACTCTTCGCACGCTCCGGAGGCCTTCGGCGCTGCATCCCGCATCTGAAAGACAAAACAAGGTGCATTTAAAGACATTGGGGAACTTTAATACTCACGTGCCATTACTCCTTTCCACATCTAATCCAGTGGGTATTCCGGCACCCTGCAGCCGCTCCGAACTCGTACCTGCAAAATAAAAAGACAGTTAGAGCGCATAGTGAAGCAGGCAACAAGCGCTTACTTACGTGCTTCCAGGCGCTTCTATTCATCACACGGGCTCCATCTTCAACTCACTTCAGCCCGTCATCCGCCATCGCCGGAACCCTGCAAAACAAGTGTCATCATTACTAAAGACTTTAAAGACATTTGAATGACTCGGAACTTACCGTTCGTGCAGTAAACGACGGACAGCAGTCCCCTGAAGTCAAGAGGCCTGCGCTACCTATCCAGTGAAGAAACTGGTTACAGCACCCTGCCCCGAGGCAGATGGAGAGCTCGGCATTCACTTACCTAAGGTGAGAGCGTTAACCTTTGGGGGTCTACAGGAGAGGAGAAGAGGAAAGAGATAGGGACACCCCAATAACCCCAGTTCATTAACCCCATATTTTCTATCTGCAGACATCTTACTCTACACGTCAGGCATACAGTGCACAGAGGTCCAGCCCAAAGAGCAAACCGGGTGCTACACATCACCTTTGAAGATACGGTAGTCGCCCAGTCAAGACCGGCGCCACTGCG
Source organism: Ambystoma mexicanum (assembly GCF_040938575.1). Classification (NCBI taxonomy): domain Eukaryota; kingdom Metazoa; phylum Chordata; class Amphibia; order Caudata; family Ambystomatidae; genus Ambystoma; species Ambystoma mexicanum. The sequence continues at coordinate 607,418,187 of NC_090940.1, forward strand.
AGAATCAGGTGAGCGTTACAGAACGCAAAGCCTACCGCAAAACTCTCGCCCAGGCGCTATGGAAACCTCGGATACTGACCCCCTAGCCCGGTTACTTGGGGAACTAAGGGCAGAAGTGCATGCAGCTCGTCAGGAAACGAATGCTCTAAGAAGGGAACTAATTATTTCCAAGGAGAGAACAGACAATCTTGCTAGACAAGTGCTACAGTCACAAGCCGGACAGACCCCGTTACCCGCATCAGGGGCAAATCTTCCTTCAACATCCTCTATGAATCCAGTGCAGATCAACCTACCTGGGAATGTACCTCTGGCTCCGCCCGAACAATTTTCTGGTGACCCAAAGAGGTTTGCAGTATTTATCAATCAGTGCCGGTTGCACTTCTTATGCCGGCCAGCAGCCTTTCCAACTGATCAAGCAAAAGTAGCTTTTGTACTTTCGTACCTTAGTGGCAATGCGGCAGACTGGTTGATCCCTCTAGTTAATCAAGATGATCCGGTTCTCCATGATTTTCAAGCCTTTCAGCTTAGTATGGAAAAACTGTTCGCAAGACATTCACAGGGGCAGGCCTTGGACAATGAGCTTCTTTCGTTGCGACAGGGTAATCAAGACCTTTTGGCTTATATTGCATCTTTCAATAGACTAATAGTGGAAACTCAATGGCCTGAGGACAAAAGGATTACGCTGTTTTATAGAGGTCTACGTGGAGAGCTCAAAGACGTTTTAGCCCAAGTAGTGAATCCCCCACAAGACTGTTCGGATTATATAGACTTGGTCGTTCAAATAGATCACAGGCTGCAGAACAGGAAGGCCGATCGTTCCAAGTTTGATGCTCGAGTATTTTCCAAACCGCCAACTCCTTCCAAAGGAGTAGACTCCGGGGAGCCCATGCAAATAGGGGGTCTGAAAGGTCCTCTAACACAAAGGGAGTGGGAAAGGAGGAAACAGTTGCAATTATGCCTATATTGCGGAAACTCAGGGCACTTTCTTCGAGACTGTCCGGTGAAACCTGCCAAGAAGGCAGTAGGAGCTGCAGTTACCAAAGTTACAAACTCTGAGCAGGGAAACGACCTCGCCCGACAAGAATAGAGGTCCTCTTGCCGAGCGTGAAAACCAGTTCCGTGACCTCGCATTTCGTGATACCTATGGTCCTCATTAGCCCTGATAATCCGGATCGATTACATGCAATTGAAGCTTACGTCGACAGCGGTGCTATCGGCAATTATGTGGATCATGAAATGGTTTTGAGGATGAATCTAACTCTTTGTCCCAAGGCTGTAAAGGACGTCATTACTACGGTGGATGGTACGGAGATAGCCTCCGGGCCAGTAACGCATACCACTCAAGAGGTGACGCTAGTAAGTCAAGATGGACACCATGAGAAGATCGTGTTCGATGTGATCAAGGCCCCTCAGTTTCAGATTATTCTAAGAATACCTTGGTTAGAGAAACACAATCCTCTGATCGATTGGCGAGCAAGAACGGTCCAGTTTCTAGAATGTGTCTCTACTTGTCACCCTCCACCTGGTGTTGCACTGGCAGCAATTTCTTCAGAGACTCCCCAGTTACCTCCCGAATACCTAGAATACCAAGATGTTTTCCGGAAGGATCAGGCTAACTCTCTACCTCCTCATAGGTCTTATGACTGCCAGATAGACCTGATACCTGGATCTACTCCTCCTTGTAGTAGAATTTATGCCCTCACCGAGCCTGAGAACCTTCACCTTCGACAATACCTGGATCAATACCTGGCAAATGGGTTTATTCGTCCTTCCAAGTCCCCTGCTTCTTCAGCTTTGTTCTTCGTTCCAAAAAAGGAAGGAGACCTTAGAACTTGTATCGATTATCGCTCCCTGAACCAGATCACCGTTAAGAATAGATATCCGTTACCTTTGATCCCTGAACTCCTGGACCAAGTCAGAAAAGCATGCATATATACAAAGCTGGATCTTAGAGGAGCTTACCACTTGGTACGAGTAAAAGAGGGCGATGAATGGAAGACGGCCTTCCGCACCAAGTATGGGCTATTTGAATATCAGGTCATGCCCTTCGGACTTTGCAATGCCCCGGCCGCCTTTCAATATTTTATGAACGATGTCCTCAGAGAGCTCATAGATGTATGTGTTGTTGTTTACATTGACGACATCCTCGTTTATTCTTCATCGGAATCTGAACATCGGAAACACGTGAAAATGGTCCTCGAAAGATTGCGTCAACACAAACTTTTCGCTAAGTTGGAAAAATGTGTTTTCAACGTGACTGAAGTTGAATTCTTGGGATTCATATTATCACCTGGCGGAGTGCGTATGGATTCAAAGAAGGTCGATGCAGTTCTCAAATGGCCATCACCATCTTCCGTAAAAGGTGTGCAAAGCATGTTAGGCTTCGCTAACTTTTACCGCAGGTTTATCCCCGAATTCTCTCAAATAGTCCAGCCCATCACTGCCTTGTTAAAGAAAAACAAACGTTTTGAATGGTCTACCGAGGCGGAACAAGCTTTCCAGGATTTGAAGACTAAATTTATCTCTGCACCAATCTTAAAACGCCCTCGCCCCGAACTCCCCTACATCGTGGAAACTGATGCTTCAAGCCTTGCCATGGGGGCAGTTCTATCACAAAAGGACCCGGTAACCAATCAGTTGCATCCCGTGGCATTTTGGTCCCGCAAATTCTCGCCTCCTGAAATCAATTACACGATTACTGACAAGGAACTTCTGGCTATCAAGTCTGCCTTTAAGGCTTGGCGGCATTATCTGCTGGGGGCCCGACACACCGTTACTGTGATTACGGATCACCGAAAACCTGCAATATTTGAAGACCGCAAAAGCCCAATCCTCTAGACAACTCCGTTGGGCATTATTCTTTGCCGAGTTTGACTTCATAATTACCTATCGACCTGGTACAAAGAACGGTAAAGCCAATGCCCTTTCTCGGATGGGAGTGGAAGAACACTTGGTCAACCCTAAACCTGTACCAATCATTCCCGAACAAAGAATTCTGGGTGTAATCGCCACAGAATCCATAGAGGAAGTTAAGGATAAAGCCAGGCAACTTGTAACTCCAGCAGACATACAGAATTGGCATCTGCAGGGAAAGGACTTTGCAGTAAAGGACAACTTATTGTATTTCCAAGAACGATTATACCTACCCAGCACAGATTTACAGAAAAAAGTAATCTCTTGTTATCACGACTCTTTAATGGAAGGTCATCCCGGTATGGCCAAGACCTCAGAAAAGATCAAGCGCTACTTCTGGTGGCCGTCTTGGAAAAAAGATATCAGAGACTTTATAATGTCCTGTGGAGTATGCGCCCAAAACAAGAGTCAAAAGGAAAGACCAGCAGGCCTCTTACGCCCTATTGACATCCCACCTCGCCCTTGGCATATGCTTTCTATGGACTTCATCACCGATCTACCTCCATGCTCCGGATACAATTAGTAATTCTAGTAATCGTGGGCTTATTCTCCAAGATGGCGCATTTCATTCCGCTCAAAGGCTTGCCAACAGCAGCAACTCTGGCCCGAGAATTTCTCGAAAACATCGTCCGACTGCACGGTTTTCCTTCGGTTCTAATTTCGGATCGAGGTAGTCAATTTATTTCTCATTTTTGGCGAAGTTGCTGTCGGTCGGCTCAAATTGATGTGAGACTATCGACCAGTCACCACCCTCAGACCGACGGACAAACCGAGAGGACCAATCAAACTCTGGAACAGTATTTACGCTGCATGCTGCAACAAACTGAAAAAACTTGGAAAGATATCCTTTGGATAGCCGAGTATGCCTACAATAACTCTGTCCATTCGGGAACTGGGAAAACCCCGTTTTTTCTTTTGTACGGCAGTCACCCTCGAACCTCGGAGTTGGATCCCCTCCAAGATCTTGAAACACCAGCAGTAGACTACCTGCATTCTACAATCACCCAAGCCTTTAAGGAAGCTGTTTCTCACCTTCAAAGGGCTAAAGAACAATACAAGAAAGGAGCAGATCAACATCGGAAGGAAGCCCCTCACTATCAAGTAGGGGATCAAGTCTGGTTATCCACCAAATATCTATCTCTAAAAGGGCCACGCACATTCAACCCAAGATACCTTGGTCCCTATTCCATCACTACCATAGTAAACCCAGTAACGGTCAAGTTGTACTTGCCCCCGCACATGAAGATACATCCGGTCTTCCACGTCTCTCTATTAAAACCCGTGCAACCTCAAACCCGACTAACCAAATCTCCAAAACCTATCCTAGTGGATGGAGAACTCGAGTTTGAAGTCAAAAGCATTCTGGACTCCAAGATCTCCAATCTAAACTATTCTACCTAATTGACTGGAAAGGCTATGGCCCCCAAGAGAGATCCTGGGAACCTGCTGAATATGTCCACGCTCCTCGCCTAATCAAAAGATTTCACCGAACATTTCCTGACAAGCCAAAACCCCCGGAGAAGCCCGGTTTGGGAGGGCCCTTGAGGGGGGGTACTGTCATGATCTCTGCTTCCAAAAGGTCAGGGTTTTCCCAACTCCCTTGGAAGCAGATCCATAACCCAGGTTCCGAGTGCCAACCAGTCCCAATTGGGACCTTTTGGACCCAGTCCTGGCGCCAGTGGCACCAAGCTCATAAATATGCCCAGTCCCAGCGCTGGAAGCGCCGGGCTCATAATGCTTGGGTGGACTTACCTTCAGCAGACCATGCTGCTTACTTGCCTGCCAGTTGAGCCTCTGATCCTCTTCTGTTTGGAACTACTTTTCCTGCTGGGTGGGGCTGGAGCCACTCCCTAGATTCAGAACACTGGAACTCTTCTGGAAGGCAGGAACTCTTTTCTTACCAGGAACTCTTTTCTTACTTAGGCGTGGCTGTGGAAGGAGACACCTAAGCACTACAGGAGGCTATTTAAACCACACCTGGTGGATGAATCTTGCTTTGCGTTATTCTGCAACCTCTGCAGCAGAACGCTCATCGTGTCTTCTGCATCCGGTCCTGGGCCTAAGGAAAAAGGCTTACCATCCTGAATCCAGTCTTCAGCAACACCTATAAAGACAAGAAAGAACAGGTTAGCATTCCGGCATCTGAAAGGCAAAGGCTTACCATCCTGAATCCAGTCTTCAGCAACACGTATAAAGACAAGAAAGAACAGGTTAGCATTCCGGCAACTGAAAGGCAAAGGCTTACCTACTCTTCGTGCGCTCCGGAGGTCTTCACACTGCATTCCGGCATCTGAAAGACAAAAGTTTACCAACTCTTCGCACGCTCCGGAGGCCTTCGGCGCTGCATCCCGCATCTGAAAGACAAAACAAGGTGCATTTAAAGACATTGGGGAACTTTAATACTCACGTGCCATTACTCCTTTCCACATCTAATCCAGTGGGTATTCCGGCACCCTGCAGCCGCTCCGAACTCGTACCTGCAAAATAAAAAGACAGTTAGAGCGCATAGTGAAGCAGGCAACAAGCGCTTACTTACGTGCTTCCAGGCGCTTCTATTCATCACACGGGCTCCATCTTCAACTCACTTCAGCCCGTCATCCGCCATCGCCGGAACCCTGCAAAACAAGTGTCATCATTACTAAAGACTTTAAAGACATTTGAATGACTCGAAACTTACCGTTCGTGCAGTAAACGACGGACAGCAGTCCCCTGAAGTCAAGAGGCCTGCGCTACCTATCCAGTGAAGAAACTGGTTACAGCACCCTGCCCCGAGGCAGATGGAGAGCTCGGCATTCACTTACCTAAGGTGAGAGCGTTAACCTTTGGGGGTCTACAGGAGAGGAGAAGAGGAAAGAGATAGGGACACCCTAATAACCCCAGTTCATTAACCCCATATTTTCTATCTGCAGACATCTTACTCTACACGTCAGGCATACAGTGCACAGAGGTCCAGCCCAAAGAGCAAACCGGGTGCTACACATCACCTTTGAAGATACGGTAGTCGCCCAGTCAAGACCGGCGCCTCTGCGAGAATCAGGTGAGCGTTACATTGGGTCCCAGACCCTTTTATTTTGGCCTTCAAAGATGCGTGGTTTACTTTCCTGTGAAGTGTCTACTTGTGTGGCATATTGCTTTTCCAGGACACTTTGTTTACTCTCCTGCCAAGTGTCTACTGAAGCAGCATGTTTCTGTGTCTTTATATTTCTCTTAGGATCCTTGACACATGTGTTATCAGCCTCTTTAGTTCGTATTGGGTCCACCAACCCTCCTTAGGCACCCCTTGTTCGATCCCCAGCCCCTCTCATGGACTCAGACAGCACCCATACCTTGTTTTCGGGTTCCTGCTGTGTGGCGTCCTGCTCAGGCTTCTCCGACTCTTTGGGTGAGCTTCCAATCCTTCTCGCTCCACCCCTGCAGTGGTCTGCGTCCCTGCTTCAGCCAGTCTGACTGTGTGGCTTCCCTCCAGAGGCATCCCAAGTCTTCCGCATACTTAGCCTCTCTTCAGTTTCTCGTGGCCCGCCAGTCCTTGGTAGCACCCTTCGAAACTGTGGCTTCTCTCCACGGCGTCCCAGTCTACAACTTCTTCCCAGTCTCTGTCTGCGGCATTCAAACCTCCCTCTCGGTTCCTCAGGGGCAGGCTTGACCAATGGCATAGTCCTTCTTCTAATTTGTACTTTGTGAACCAATAGGCAGTCTTCAGCAACTAGACTGCGTATGTTGGTTTTCATAGGTATTATTCATTGTTCCATCCTTCCTCCTAGTCACAGTACTGAACTGCTGAGCATCGCAGAGTTCAGTTGCACTCTTCTTTGTCTCTGTATTCTCCTGGGACTTGGTTCCCTCAACTCTACACAGACAGCTAGAGGGGTGGAAGACCACAGGGTCATTAGTGGGGTGAAAGGAAGGAGGGGATGGAAATGAAGGGGGGGGATACCACGTTTTCCCAAGGTGATCGTCACTGGTCCCATAGAGGGTTTCCCTCCCACTCAAGATCACCCGCTGAGTACCTAGCCCAGAGGGACTATCTGGTAATGTTCTCACCTCCCAGGCCTCATCTGAAAAGGCTTCCCCTTGGAAGCAGTGACAATACCCTGGGATTAAAAACAGTGCTCTTTTTTTTCTGAGTGCTTGCTCGCCATCCTTCACAGCACCCTGCAATCTACTCAACAGGACATAGTGCAATATTACAACTTTGCATATCAAGAGATATATAAAGGGCGCCTGGCAGAGTCCTGATATGCCTAGGAGGGTACCTGTATGCAAAATGCTAGAAATCAGGGTGGGAGATCCGTAGACAGCTATCTGATTTGGATGCTTTTTTATTTTGCCTCCAAAACAATTTTGCACAGATGATAAAATTAAATATTTACATGACTTTCGATGAGCACGAAAGTGTACGGACAGACGTTATTTAAACACAGGAAATACAGGTGAGTATCGACCTCTCGCTTGTCGAGGTGCAATTTCCAAAGTGATGCACAAGTATACAATACAGGTAAGTGAGAACATAGGATTTTTACAAGGTGCTACCCAAGACTGTAATAGGTCCGGGGATACTGAACAAGACGGTGTACACAACACTATCTATAAACACATATACACAGGGGTTGTGTCACGGAATATCGACACTGGAGTGTTTCGGCCATGCGGGGCTGGGTAAGAGCCCGAGGTAGTGGTGGCCTTCATCAGGATGATCGTGGTACTGTCTGTGTAGGTAATCCGTGGGGGAAGGGATAGCTGTGAGGATCTCAGGGAGTCATTTATAAATTGAAGTATTATTAAATAATGGCTGATTGGTGCCTCAATACACTGGTAGTGTATTTGGAAGAACAGCTTACCGTCTGCTAAACCTTACCCAGCCCCGCATGGCCGAAACACTCCAGTGTCGATATTCCGTGACACAACCCCTGTGTATATGTGTTTATAGATAGTGTTGTGTACACCATCTTGTTTAGTATCCTCGGACCTATTACAGTCTTGGGTAGCACCTTGTAAAAATCCTATTTTCTCACTTACCTGTATTGTATACTTGTGCATCACTTTGGAAATTGCACCTCGACAAGAGAGAGGTCGATACTCACCTGTAATTCCTGTGTTTAAATAACGTCTGTCCGTACACTTTTGTGTTTATCGAAAGTCATGTAAATATTTAATTTTATTATTTGTGCAAAATCATTTTGGAGGCAAAATAAAAAAGCATCCAAATCAGATAGCTGTCTACGGATCTCCCACCCTGATTTCTAGCATTTTACATAACTTTGCATATCAGAAAACACACGCAGGAACTGGGAGGCTACAGCAGGGGACTCATGCGTAACTGTTGGCCCAATGCCATCGAAATGCTCATTTTCTTCTTTGCAAATATGGGATTGGCAGGGTACTTTGTAACAACTTCTTTATGTTGGGGGGTTGTCTCGGGAGGATAGCTCAGCGGCAACGTGCTCGCCTTGGAAGCAAGATGACACTGCGAAACACAGGTTCGATCCCTGGGTCCGCGCTTTGAATCCTCTGGGTATTAAGCGCGTTATAAATAACCTATCGTATCATATCATCTCATAGCTTTGTGCTGCTCGATAGAGCATGGTTGGAATTTGGAGCTGCAACCCTTCACTTCCTCATAGTATATACTTCAACATATGGGGTGAATCTCCCGAATTGCACCACCGCTTTTGGAAGTTTGGTTTGCTTTTGTGGGTCACATTAATGACTCCAGGTTTGTGCTCCTGGATATTGCTCATTTATGAGAAGGTCTTCGCCACTATCGGGTGGGGGGGGCGGCAGAAGAATTGTAGAAGGCAGGATTGGAAAGAGAAAGTGTGTGATGCGGTGATGCCGGCTCTGCTGTATTTCTTAATTTTGAGGATTTGTGTAGCTCTTCAACAGACAATCACTTACAGGTAGAGGCAACCTTGTGGAATCCTTAGGATGGTCTTTAAGATCATTTCTGGACTGGAGTAGATGGTCTTCCAGTTAAAGCCCAAAAATACTTACCCCTGCTTTGACCTTTACAGAATCCTACCCTGTACTGATATAAACGGAGCACTGTGCAAGTCTGAACATATGGGAGACATATCTAACTAAAAATGTCAATACTAAAACATTCCATTAAATGTGTGTGATGCACCTTTCTATGTAAGCAGTATTGATGGCTCTCCAAAGAGCAACACTTCCATCATCTCGTCCTCACAGGTCTGACCATGTCTCCATCTTGATCCCTGCAGATCCTTCCCGTGGTTTGATTTGACAGTTGTCCAGACCAAGGAGACTCCGCTCAGCCGGCTTTTTACAAGCAGTCCACAGCTACTCGAGCACCTCAGCTGCGTTTACTGCGCCTCCTTTCAGACACCTACTGAGGAAAGCACGGAGTCTTGCCTCACCGCTTCCTCACTCCTGTAGTTGACTTTGTTGGAACAGAGGGTTGATGGCCACAACTAACCCACCAAGCATCATGAGGAGGGGTGCTGAGGACTGGAGCATGCAGAGGTCTGCACTGCATTACACACATGAACCACCACTGCTGCCACGTCTTGCTATCCAGACTTTAGTTCCATTCTGGGATATCAGAAACATGGAAATCCTGGTGAAGTTCAGTGATTACAGATTTGATGTCTCTTAGGCACTTGACTCTTCGGGACTATCTGACTCCATGTGTCCCTCTTCCCCATTTGGTTATGGTGACATGCTGTTCATCCAAGCGGGGGACTATGAAACAACTACATGTGGAAAGACTGACCGATAAACCAAGAGACGTTATTTTTATTTTCTGAATGTGTACTAGTTCTCTCACTATTAAAAAAAAAAAAGTATTTTTCACAACAAAGCAGAATATAGATGTGATAAATTACAAAGACGAACCCACAAATGTGAATTAATGCTAAAGATTGTTTTTTGAGATCTCATTTGTTTATACGTTGTCCCAAATGGCTTCAAGAACACCCCAACTTTCAAAGACACTTCAAAGGTTTTCATTTGCTTTTTTGTCACATGACAAATGGCCTAAGGGCCTTCCCTCTCTCTCTGGTTTAGAGACTTGATAAGTGACTTTGAAAAATTCAGAGAGGTCTTTTTGCAAACATACTGACTCCCTTCTAAATATTCAGTATAATTTGCCTTCAAACGCCCTTCGCCATCTTCTCTGCAACTCAGGCTGAACCCTTGTCATTGGTGTTGCAGCCCACAATCCATAAATGTGTGCCAATTCAACTTTTTTTATTAGAATGTTTGGTTGAAGAAGGCTTTAGAAAGCGCCACAGTAGGTAGAGGGTTCCCATGTTTCAATCAGTGGCACCATGAAACAGGAAGTGCTCATCATGAAGAAAACTTGTTTTTAATGTCTGCCATTTTGTAGAAAATAAGGAAACTTGGTCTGTTAGGGAAAGAGTTGCTTCTTTTGTACCCATTCGCCTTATTACTATGAGGTTAAAGAAAACCTAAAAGGAGTGTCTCAATTCATTACTATTAGCTGCTCTGTGATGCAGAGAACACCTTTTGGTGGGCCATTATATTTTAACTGAAGCAGTAATTTCATACATGAACCTATTTTTATTCAGTATGCGTGTTCCTTACGTGTGACACCTTTGAACTGTGACATGTAACATACATTATAGTGAATTAAGGTCTGCCTTACATTATTTATTGGGGAACATTTTTCCGTTGTGTGTTTTGTGCTTTGTTCCCAAATGCACGATGGCTGAAACTTTCATACAAAAATGTATTTGGTTAAATGCATACGTTTGCTTTCCCACATTTTCTTTTCTTTCAATTTAGATTTTGTTTCTTACTGAAATTCATATTTCTGATGTAAAGGAGTTTTCTCCTTTTCAGTTATTTATTGTCAGTCCCTGAACATGAACATATGCTATAAACTATGGAGAATTAATCTATGTGCTATATTATGTTTTATGTATTGCAGTGAACAAGTTTTCCAAAGGTAGAATGAGTTGGTATATGTATGTATAACACTATTTCTGAAACATGTTAGTTAGGGTGGCTATCCTTATCCTCACATCAACCACTGTCCACTTTTTTCCCACCATTTAACCCTTTGTAATCCTGTGTGAAAATATAACAAAATTACTAGAAAGTAGCAGATGTGTCTAACCCAAACAGGGCTTCTTGGTGTGCTGGAGTATGGAGTCGGGCAAAGGTGTGGCATTTTTACAAGAATCTTTATTTAAATAATAATGAAAAAGGCATATCTTCCCCCATCCCTAAAGGGTTTTCCCCCCTACCTAACTAAAGAAAGCTTGAGTGCTCGTCGCCGGGGTGGTTGTCAAACTCAAAATGTCCATCTTCTCTTCAAAATAACCTATTCAGAAATAGGAGTACAGTTGGAGCCGCCAGGGGAAGGGAGTAATTCCCCCTGGTCTTGTGTTGAACTCTGCTAAAAACTACCAAGAGAAGGTGGACATTCTCTTGCCCTGAACTAAGAATGAATGTGAAGCAGCCAGGGGAAGGGAGCCATTCCCCCTGGACCTATTGTGCGTTGTATCGAAATATACCAGAGGAAGGGAATCATTAACCCTGGTTTTATTGGAGGTTCTGCAGAACCACACCAGGAGAAGGGAGCCATTTTCATGGAGACACCATTATGTAAATACTATTTTGAAACTTACAAACCAGGGGAAGGGAGTCATTCCCCCTGGGTATTTTTCGTTTGAAGGAACATTTTGTTAATGCCATTCAGGAAGCAGGAGAAAGGAGTCATTCTCCTTAAAGAAATAACTGTATGTTAGTTTACTCTTCAATTATATAGTGTGAGAGATAGAAGTAGATTTTGACACAGGAAGGTGGAATTTACTTTCACAGACATTCTGACAGGCTCTTTTAGCATTAGCTTTGAGGCAGGGAAACCCCTCTTATAAATTAGGGATAGTTTATCATTTCCAAAATAAAAATCTATAACCAAAATCATGCCACCTTTGTGTCCGTCTCCTTCTTCGACACCCTTACACGCCCTTGTCGCCAGAGTGGGGCTAGAAGTATCAAGTGTGATGGTTACAGGGAATCGTACCAAATCTGTGCCTTTTTTTTGTGTGCCCCCCGCAGTCTCTGCAATGTCGGGGGCGCACAAAATACTGACTCCCACTACTGCGCCCAAGCAGAGCAGAGGTTGCAGGGGTGTCCCCCTCTCTCCTTGAGCGCAGTAACGGGAGGTGGGGGTGCCCCACACTTACCATTGCGGTAAGCGGGGACAAGTAAGTGAAGAAAAAAAAAGAAAAGCACCTTGCAGAGTCAGCTCTGACCCACGTTAGTGGGAGGAACTGACGCTGCATGGATAAAGGAGTGTAGGCGCATATGTGGGCTGGGGTGGGGGCGGGAAGGGTAATGTAGGTCTGGGGATGTGGTGCGCTCTACAAATCTGAATAAATAAAGTGATTTTGATCACTGCGCCACACCGTAATCTCGTCGACATTTTCGTCGGCTCAGTGATCACATAGATTCGGTTACATCACTAGTGATCTTCCTCGTCTCAGTTGTGTCAAAGAGACTGAAAGAGAAGAACATATCGTGAGTATTCTCCGTCAACACACTATCATCGAAAGAGACATTCAGGCTAGAGGGTGCCATGAGAGCAATCTCCTTTGCCAGAGCATTAGAAGAGATCAAGGATACTACAAGAACAGTACTCCTTGTTTTCAGTGACAAGAGGAGGAGAAAGAAAGAAGAGAAATAACAGTGTGTTAGAAACAACAGGAATGTTTCACTTTTAAAAAAGCCCTAAGAGAAGCCTGGAAAGTAGTGCAAAAATTGATAAAAACTGTTGCAGGAAACTATCCACAGTTAACCAATGGCTCACCAACTGAACCAGGAGAAGGAAGTCATTCTCCTGGTTCTTCCACCTAAATTGTTGAATCAGAAACTATGCCAAAAGGTTACTCAATAGCAGCTTGGAGACTGACTAAGCCGACCAGGAGGAGATAGCCATTGTTGAACTGTGGGACCAGGAGAAGGGAGTCATCCTCCTGGAATTCTCTACAAGTGCAGCACATGAACTATTGTCAGAGACTAATAGAAATACGCCCCTAGGACTGATCCCATGTCACCAGGAGACAGGAGTTATTCTCCTGGAGCCATTTATGTCACACCATTGCTTCTCAGCCTCCAGCCACGTTCCTGACCAGCTCCACACCACTGGGCAAAGGATCCTTGCTGCCTGCTTCCCATCTCCAGCGGATGACAGCTTTCAGCTTCTTCGGAGCATTCTCCACATCTTCCTTGCTTTTTCAGGCTGGTCTCTCTTCAGTGCTGCTCCCCTTCTCAGCTGGCGTGCATCCAGGACTCTTCTCCCTCTGACTAAGCCCTCTGTCTATTTATTTTTATGTTGCTTAGGTGAGCCCTCCCCCGTGGAGCACCAGAACAATTCCTACTGTTCATGAGTGACTCTTCATGGCTCCTTGGGGCCACCTCTTCTCAGTACTTGCATCAGTGTCAATCTGTGTGTCTCGGATGATCTTCTTCATCTCAGTTGGGGAAACTGACATGATGAGACAATAGTGCATGGATGCATCAGTCAGAGCAGGGGTGTTGTGGGCCTATCACCCAGGTGGTCATCCTCATTCCAGTAGGGGAGTCCCTACCCATTAGGTCCTCTTGCATTTAACCACCCCTAGGGGGAATATTCAGTTGCGCCCTCGCCTCCCTGGCCTCATGAGAAGGGGATCCCCCCTGTGGAGAAGTGACGACACCTAGTGAATCATCGAGATAACTCCCAAGGCTTACTTTCCTTTCAATTCTCTTGATACATTTACTGAGACAAGGGAGATTACTCTCAATATCTTGTTCCCATTTGGTACTTCTGGCACAGGTACTGAGACTGGGGAGATTACTCCCGATGTCTTTTTTACCGTTGGTATTTTTGAGACAATTACGGAGATGCAGGAGATTTCTCCCGAGGCTTTTTTCCCATTTGATATTCTTGATACAGTTACTGAGACGAGAGAGATTACGCTTGATGTCTTCTTTAGCTTCAGCACCCTTCCCCAATCACCTACCAGGTCTCCCATGCCCTTGTTACCTCTTCTTTGTTGGAGCCACGTCGCCAGTTCTTCCTGAGTGTCGGGTCGATGCGTTCCCAAGGAACGTTCTCCATGCTTCTCTTTCCGCTCCCCGCTGCCATGCTTTGGCTCTGCAGGGTCCACAGCCAGATGGTATTGGTACAGTTAAATGGACCGCTCGGTTCACCTCCTCGAGGTCTCGCCACTGTCGGTTGCCTCCAGCTTCCAGTAAGGCCTCCTATGGGTCGGCCTTAAAAAGACTCCTGCAATCTGCTGTCACTGTCCTCCCGACTGGAGATTCCCTTGACCGACGTAGCTTCTTGCTCCCAGATTTGAACTTCCTGGGTCTGCTATTTTAATTTCCTTCAACTGGTTCCTCCCCAGTGAATGCGTCAGTCCTTTGTTTGTGTGCATTGGGTAGTCATGCCTCCTCAAGGCCACCACTTCCCAGTAACTTATGTACTTGCCAAAGGAGTAGTTTGGATAACTCCACCAATCTTCTTCTTCACAGTACTCTTGGAAGATAACTTGAGAGCAGACTGTATGTCCATTTTAGTCTTCCTGATCTTGATGGTATCAATATTTACAGGAAGAAAGGAAGGGGGATTACAATACCATACAGTAGTGCTGTCAGATTGTTTCCCAGCAGACTTTATGGATTTCATAGACTCAAGGGCAAGAGGGCTAGAGAGTTCCATCACGGAACGTGAGTCCTTTTCCCCATGAGGGGAGTCTTTCCCTGTGAGGTCCCGCTTTCTGCCACCCATAGGGGGAATGTAGCATATCTGACTCATCTCCATAGCCTTACAGGGAAGGACTCACCCCTGGGGAGAAGTGACGTGCTCCCATGAATCGTCACAGTAGCAAATGTAACCTGGCTGATTTTTGGAACATGCATTGGAGGTGATAGTCATATAAATGAAAACATAAAAAAGACTGTCGAGCAAACATGGACCATGGCAATCTGGATGACATTATGAGGCGGTACATTGCGTTTCCCCTTCAATGGCAATGCAGATAGGTTTAGCTTTGCAAGTGCAGAGGGTAAGCCATTTTTGTCCTGTGGTAGCCTTAAAAAAGATATTACCTTTTTACATTTACAAACCCAGACAATTTGGGCTTTGTCAGTGCTTGTTTAAATATGGTTCTCACTAACGGTTGACACACATTAGTGATGTGGTGCGCAAAACCGTTATCTGCATGTAACGCATTCTAGCACGTAGACAGCACAAAACGAGCATCAGCCAAAATACATAAAACAGTGGGGGTAACATTCTCACCATCTCGGTGTTGTTACAAGGAATGGAGAGACTGACCAAGTGGTGCCATATTGGTTGCTATAGACTTTTACTAAATGATAAACCAAAACTCTCTATCCGTAGCTCTAAGAGGATTTCCCTACCTAAACTCAAGAAACTTGTGTGCTCTTCAGGATGTCTGTGTGAGTAGAAAAAAAGCCACCGTCCCTCTCACAAAGGCTCCTACTCTATCCCTGTCACTACAACAAATGACCATGAAATCCAGATACTGTTCGTAATCCAGAAGATTCTCCTGGATATAAAGCATCCAATCCCCTCAGGTTGTTTAAAGCAAAAGTTCCATACAAGTTCCAGTTCTCCGTAACCTAAAAGCTAAGAAAACAATCACATAAAGTTCTTGTGGGGCTAGGAGAATGACTCCCTTCTCATAGCTGGTTCCCCAATGTTTCTCACAGTTCTTAATAAGCTTTGTAGCTAGGTTTTCACAATCGCTATGTTTTGCAAAATTCTTGATCCGCCCCACAGGGACGATGAAGCTGTTCCTGGTGTTCTTCTCGGTTCTCCAGTACTGCACTTTTGTTGAACTGGCCTGGGGCTTGTATCACACAATTTACAGTTTTCTCTGCTTCTGTAAGGGTCACGGTCTTGTAACTTCCCGGCTCCTTCCTTGTGCGTGTTCCCTTTACCTTCTCTCAGGAACTCTTCAACAGTTTTGCCAGGGGTCGCAGGTCCACACTTCTTAGTTCAACCTCTTCCTTTAGTAGCCCTCCCCACCTTGAGTTATTGTGAACTGCCTCAGCGTAGCTGTTGGACCCCCTCGGTCCCGCTGTAACAGATTACACCTCCTCCACGGTCTCTCGCTCTGTCCCGATAGTCACCTACGCGGCCCTGCTGTAGGCTATGGTAGGCAGTCTCTGCACCGTTGTTGGACCGAAAAGTCCACCCACTAAAGGTTGTGCCACGACCTCTCGGTCTCTGCAGGTTTATCATGCCGGTTCCCAAACGACTCGCAAGATACTTCTCGGACCTCCTGCTATTCCTCTTCTCAGCCTTGGAGACGAGCCTTGTGGCAGTCTCCCGAACCCTGCGCCAGCTTTCCAGGCTTCGCTGCAACCTCCTCAGTTGCCTGTTTCTCCCTTTGACTGTATCACAGCTTCCAGCTTGCCAGAACCACACAGGCCAGAGGATGACTAAGAACACAGTCTTTCTTAGCTGTTCACTTTAAATAGCGGGGACAGCCCAGCGTAACATCTGTCCAATTGACAGCAGCTGTTCTAGCCTTCGTCCCACTCAAATGCAGCGTTTATGAGCACTTCTTCACCTCAGTAACTATGTCAACAGGAGGGTTCGATGTGTTACAATAACAGATGTTTCAGAGGTAATCTTATGTTGATAAAATGTAGGCGTTATCGTCAGCCTCCGTGGTGGGGTTTTACAAGGACTTTGCCTCCCAATTACATTCTTATCCCCAGGAAAGGAGTCCCTTTCCATGAGATCCTTCCACATGTTACCACCCGTAGGGGGACTATTGGTTAGCGGCCTCACCTCCCTAGCCTCATGGAAAGGGGTTCTCCCCGGGGAGAAGTGATGCTATCTGAAGGATCGTCACATTCTGGCACTGGCTTTTTCCTGGTGAGCCCCTGTTTGGAAGAGGAAGACAGTGCAAAAAGCTGACTAGGCGAGATGTGAAGGAGTCACCGACTGCAGCCAGGGTAAAGGGACGGAAGCAATCAGGCATGGGAAACAGTAATAGTGAGCAGCAGCAGTTTATGCACAGACAAATACAAGACCTTATGGCAGCAGCTCGGCACATATCAGGGGAGTACTGGCAACTTTTGGCCTGGTGGACAAGTCCAATTTTCTGACCCATGGTGCAGTGGCGCAAGACCACAAAGCTCGTCCCAGACTTCCCAAACAACTAAACATCATATGAACCTATCCCCCCAGGTACTAATTGACATTGCTTTCCTTTAATGCAACATATCATTTAGTTATGTTTTGGTTTTCTTAGAGACCCAGGGCCCAGTGAACCTCCCCAACATACCAAACCAAGTCAACATGATTTCACCAGGATTCTATAATTTGGTGAAATGGGAAACCTTGGATTTGAGCCCAGGTTCCTTGTGTCCCAGTTTGCAACTGGACAACAGGTTACATCTCCATTGGAAGAGCCAAGCAGGTAGTCTGCCTTCAAAAGAAGAGCCAAACATGCGCTGGCATGGCAAACGTTCCATACCTGGTTTCCTGCCTCACCACTGCATAGCACAAAAGCGATACTTTGCACCCTGTTTACCATCCGTTTACCATCCCCCGCAACACAAGGACCTCACTTGGCATACTGCCTCCCCGCCAGGACGCATTATATAAATGGTTAATATTTATGTAGGGCATACACTATAGATTATAAACAGGGATCAAGTCGAGGGACCACGCGGGTGAACGGTGTCCGTCCACTTTTATGAGAGGGCGGATGCCGACCCCTGTGTTTTTAAGTTAGTAAAACAAAAACAAAAAACATTTTCTTTACACACACTGTGAAAAGCGACGTGGTGGGGACTCTATCCCAGCTCACGCTGTTGAAAGGCGACAGTATTAGCCACAAGACCAGATGAATTCTGTATTGAAGTTCAATTAAATATCTCCTATATTCACTTTCTCTAACGTCTCTTTCCGATGCTTGCGTCACCATCAACCCACTTTTTTATTTAGGACTCGAGCCCTGATTACAAACCCACATGAGTGAGACTTACCCTACAGCCTGTTAAGAAAAACAAGCCACAGTGATGAAAAGTGATTTGCTCAGGGTAACATTATGTGTCGATTGAGGTAGGCGGGGATTTAAGCCCTAGCTTCCTGGTTCCACAGTTTTAGACAGCAGATGAGACTTCATCTTCTCTGGTTCCATCTTGAATTATAGAACCAACAAAAAGCATTCTGTGAAGTTGTTATTCAAGGGTTAAACTAGTACACTGTTTAAGAAATATGGTATTCAATCCGCTGACCTACCTTTCCAGATTTACCCTATTTTCCTTGCCCTTCACCCTCTGGTGTCACTTTTTTGCACCACATCCTTGATGCCTCTTCAGCGCCTTCCTTGCAATTAACTTTAAGACTTCCTTACCCTTTTGCACCATCCCTTAACCCTTAACTCAATCCCCTTCCCTCACACCACTTTTAGTTGCCCACATTGCTCAGTCACCAATACCTTGTCACACACCCCCTTCCATTACCCTGGCTCACATGTAGACAATAGACCACCTTGATTTGTTAATCAGCCTCTGCCAGACATGATGAGAAGCTGTGGTGGTTGACTTGCTGGTAAATGTGGCTATCAGGTCTGCTCTTCGACAATGCAGAGTAAAAGACACAGAGAGGACTTGGTTTTTATTGTGCTCCCAAAATGCATTTTCTTGAGAGTTGACTGTATATTTTAGTTCATGGAATCAGAGGGAACAGTGAGGAGAGTCCATCTGGGATCTGGTGATGGAGAAGGAGTAAGAACTATGTATCATACTAATTTGTGTTTTCAAGGAAGGTGGAGGGTGTTTGGGTGTGTGTGTGTGTGTGTGTGTTTATGTTCGGTTTGTGTGACTGTGGTGATGTAGTTGAGTGTTTTTGCAATTGGGAAAAGTATATGTGGAAGAATGCATCTGTGTTCATGTGACTGTATATATATATTTCTGGAGCTTATGGATCTGCTTAGATCACATGCCCTGCACAGACCGACATCTAGTGGTAGTCACAGAGTATTACAAGATTTGTTTTTGAGACTCAAAAATGGAGTTTGACAGGGCGTGTTAGTAATACTATCCCTGGTGTGACGTGTACTGTAACCATGGGCCTTCACGCAGCAAGGTGCCTCAGATTGTTTTTTTCCGCCATCGAAGTCGGTCACAAATGCAGAGTACTCTTACAGGCTGATGACTTTAATTAGTTGAAAGTGTACTTGTAGGCTCTTTCTTTCCTTATTGTTCGCTTTGTCGCACAGCCAATACACTGCTCGACGACTTTCGACGAACAACCTAATCGTCGACTGATTGACGACCAGACGCGGCCTACATGGCCCTCTTCGGGCTTCGGTCCATTACAGTAGGGAGAGGGGGGAGGTTCTTCATACTGACCTCTTTAGAGAATGCATATTCTGTCACCTCCCCTTTCCCTCACCAATCTGCCCTTGTAAAAAAATAATGGACAAAACTCCCTTTAAATTTTGCCCTACCTGCCACCGAAAATTCCTGTGGAAGGACACGCACCAAGTGTGCAATTACTGTTTCCCGTGGGATCACCCCGAAAAGGTTTGCAAATCTTGTACACTTTTTCGACTCAACGTGACGGAAGACTCCAGCGAGGGCAGTATTGGTGTCATGAGTGACGCTGGAGGCAAGCAGGGTTCGTCAGAACCCCATGTGCAGGGCCCCAAACTCCAAGAAGCAGGCTGGCGACTGTGTGATGGTGAAGACACCCGGTGGCCATGGCACACATAAGCCCAAGAACACCAAAGACATACTCCATGGCTGACTTTAGATGGTACCGTCGAGCGTCGAAGGCTACACGGTGTCCACGGAGAAAGCTTCAGGTTCTTCACTGTCATCTGGGCCATCGCATACTCTTTCGTGCCATGACAGGCCTCCGAAACCGGACCTGAAGGTCATTTCGGACACCACACACAAAAAGGCCCTCCTTTCGTGTGCCGATAAACAGGCAGCGAAAGGCGTATCGGCGTCCCACAAGAAAACGCAGAAATTAATCAAGAAACACATTAGTGCTACGCTGCTTAAAGCAAGGTCGCTGAAAAAAGTCACACATTTCGACGCCTTTGTCCTTGAAAACCACACAGGCTGTAACCCCTGCCCCCTGTAGACTCTCTCTCAGGGGCTATGCGCCACAAAGACCAGAATCCCTCCCAAGCCATCTCTATCATGCCAGGCTTCCCACCTTCATGTGATTATACTCCTGAACAATTTAATAAGATTTTATGGAGGATGTCAAGTCTTGGGGACTTTATGGACAGGCACCCAGATAAACTAACATCCCTCAGAGATGCCTCACAGCCAAGGGCCCCATCACAACAGCCCCCTGCCAAAAAAGTGTGTCTTGAGCCACAGCTTCGCACCTCTGCTCTAGGCACCCAGGCCTCAAGACCCCTCTCAGGACATGTACTAGGACGAACCCTCAGGGTCACAAGACCCGGGGTCCCAAGGGGACTTTTATAGTCAAGACCAATTCTATGACAATGACATTTACGTAATCCAGTTGCCGGACCATCAGGACCAGCCAGTAGCAGATTCTCCCGTTGATAACCAACTACAATACAATGGACTGCTATTAAAGACTG
This sequence comes from Ambystoma mexicanum, assembly GCF_040938575.1. Classification (NCBI taxonomy): domain Eukaryota; kingdom Metazoa; phylum Chordata; class Amphibia; order Caudata; family Ambystomatidae; genus Ambystoma; species Ambystoma mexicanum. Next base: position 607,438,691 of record NC_090940.1, read on the forward strand.
TGCAACACTTTACCATTGACACTTAGGAAGCACAGGTCGACAAAGACTTAGTGGAAGACATCCTGGGGCACAAAAAATCTGCCACCCAGTTCATTCCACTCCTGCAGTCTGTACAAAGACGCATACAACCATCCCTACTGGCGCTAGTCTCATAAGGGCGGTCAATCCCAGAACAGAAAAACTATCCAGACCAGTGCCCACTGACCCCCTGTATATTAGGGGTCAGGCTAAACCTGATTAGTTAGTGGTCACCACTACCAGAAAGAGGGCAGGCACTCCCCTGGCATCGGCAGAGGCCCTGCCAGACAAGGGAAGCCAAAACAAATATACTTTCTGGAGAAAAGTCACCTTCTCTGCAGCATACCAAACCAGAATCGCCAGCAACACTACTCTTTTAGCTAGTTACGGCTGCCACAAATGGGCCAAATAGAAGCCGTCTTGGAACCCCTAAAGGCTCAATTGTTAAAGAGTATTACAGAAGGCAAGCAGATATCAACTGCATCCTGTAAAATAACCTTGATGCAGCAGATATTGCAGGACGCATCACAGCATAGGGTACGCTCATCAAGTGACACGCCATGCTGAGACAATCAGAGTTTAAGTTAGAAACCCAGGCAACCCTCCTAAACATGCCGGTTGAGCCTACTGTATTATTCGGGAAGGCGGTCAAAGACGCCCTTAAGAGTGCCAAGAAGGAATACGACACTCTCAAATCCCTTGGCCAGTTAACAAAGTGGGGGTCCTCAAACACTAAAAGGTTTTTGGGGTCAGGGTGCCCAACGTTCCTCGTGCTATACTCAGGGCGTACAGTCCTCATCTTGGGGCCAATCGCAATGACAAAGCTCCTCTTCCAATTTTCAAGAGGAAATTAAAGGGGCAGAACCTCACCTTGGAGAGGATCCACCCCTCCCAAACAATGACGCACCGTTTCAGGTCCCCTCCCATGCCACTCCAGTAGGAAGCTGAATTTCACACTTCACCCACGCATCGGAGGGGATAACGTCAGGCAACTGGGTGTTGTCCACCATGGCAGGCGGGTATTGTATCGAGTTGTTACAAAAAACACCTTACCGCCCACCAAGACAGAGGAAAATGACAACAAAAGAAAAACGCATAGTGTTGGAAGAAGTAAAGGCACTGCTAGAGAAGAACGCCATAGAGATCATCCCAGCAAACCAGGTAAACAAGGGTATTTATTCAACATACTTCCTTGTGCCAAAGAAAGGCCGTTCCATGAGCCCAGTTCTAGATTTGCGCCCTGCGAACAAATAGGTCGAACCCCAAAAGTTTCACATGACCACACTCAAAGAGGTAATCCCACTCCTAAAACGGGCGGACTACATGGCAACATTGGATATGAAAGATGCATACTTTCATATTTCACTGCTCCCAGCGCACAGAAAATACCTGTGTTTCAAGATAGCGGGAGTTCACTACTCAGCACCAAGAGTAATCACAAAGGTACTCACAGTAGTGCCAGCACACCTGCGCACTATGTCCTTCCCAGTATACCCTTATCTGGATAACTGGCTAATGTTTTTTTTTATTTTTTATTTTAAATTATTTGTTTGATTTTACAAACTTTTCATTTTGCAGTGAATTACATTTAAAAAATAAAACATTGTGGCTAGATTTCAAACATACAGTTTACTCTCAGATTGGCTAATTACCCGGGAATCTCCTCAAATTTGCAAACAAAATACCCAAAAGACAATAGACTTTTTCAATCTGGGCTTCTCCATCAACGAAAAGAAATCAAGCCTAGTCCCCAGCAAAATAAAACCATTTCTAGGGGCTATTCTGAAGACAAACTAGGAGCTGGCTTTCCCCTCAAACGAGAGAGTACAAAACATGCTGCTGCAAGTACCTTACTACAAAGTCGGTCGCCAGATAACTGTACGCAAAGCGTTTTTGTTCGGGATGATGGCCTCATGCATTCACTTGGTTCCACATGCGCATCTGTGCAAGGCCCAATGCAGGAATTGTTAGCAAAACAATGGTCTCAGGCAAGCAGTCAGTGGGACGATCTAGTAGTTTTCGCTAACCCTGGTACAGGCTCTTTGCTGATGGTCCAGGGACAACCTGCTAAAAGGAAAACCTGTCAGCCTTCCACCAGCACAAGCGATCTTAATTCGCCGGATGGGGGCTCACTTCCTCCACCACACAGCCCATGGCCAATGGACACGTGCTACAGCCCAAAGACATATAAACTTCTTGGAATTATTGGCAGTTGTCAAGGCTCTTCAAGCCTTTTAGCAACATTTTACAGGTCAAACAGTGCAGGTCCTCACAGAGACCACCGCCGCCATGTTCTACCTAAACAAGCAAGGGAGCACACACTCTCAAAGTCTGTTCAGGCTATCCCAAAAAATATGGAAGTGGGCACTCAAGCGGAACATGTTCCTAACATCTCAACATGTTCCAGGGGAACTCTACTGGCAGACACTCTAAGCAGATACCTTCTACCAGAAGCACACGAGTGGCAACTCGAAAGAAATATCCTAGACAGAATATTCTCACAATGGGGCCACCCCCATTAGACTTGTTCGCCACAAGCCTAAACGCACAATGCCCAGACTTGGCGTCCAGGTTTCCACAACCAGGGTCCAAGCGGAACACCCTGTGAATGAACTGGTCAGGGAAATGTGCTTATGCTCCCCCTCCAGCCCCGACACCACTCCTTAGCAAAATAGTGCACAAGATGCACCAGGAACAAGTACCTAATCCTGATTGCTCCTATGTGGGCAAGACAAGCTTGGTTTCCACATCTGATCAAACTGGCGATGTGCGACCCAATCAAGCTCCCGTGCAACATGCTAATGCAACACAAAGGAGCATCTCTCCACCAGCGCCCTCAGTCTATGAACTTGGCAGCTTGGCTCCTGATTTCATACAATTTGGCCACTTAAATCTTCCACAAAGGTGTATGAATATCCTAAAAGAGGCACGAAAACCCAACACCAGACACTGCTATTTCAATAAGTGAAAGAGATGTGTGATATGGTGCATGTCACAAACACTAAACCCACTACATGTTTTACCTGCTAGACTCCGGCCTAGTATTTAACTCCATCAAAGTGCATCTGGCGGCCCTGTCAGCTTACACCACTTCACAGAACAAGGTGTCCTGTGGAAAGTTCCTGTCATTAAGGCCTTCATGGTAGGGGTACAGAGGCTATACCCCCCCCCAATCTCCAACCCTCCCGGGGTTGGGATCCCAATGTTGTGCTCACCAAGCTCATGGGTCCAAACTTTGAGCCTATGCACAAGGACAGCCTAAACCATCTGACTTACAAGACTGCATTTCTAGTAGCTATCACCTCTATAAGAAGAGTCATAATGCAGTCTTATTCCTTCTCATGCCTCAATTTGGAGGTATTCTGCCGGTGGCTAGCTGCTGGCTTGTTGCTCCTCACCCCCTCGTAATCCCCATCCATTCACCGGCCAATTCAGGAGCCTTGGCTGGCCACGCTACTACATGCACTTTCTTAATCGCATGCTAGACCATCAATGACTGGTGCCTCACATAGCACCCGTGTGCCTGGGTCTTCCACACTGCCTGCCCGTTGATGACAATACTGACGCCCCTATGCTGCTGTTGATGCATAGCCATTATGACCCAGATGTGAGCCCTTTGACTGCTGGCTCCTCATTCCATCTGCCATTGTTGAGCCTTACGCAATAGCTCGCAGTACCGGGACTTGGTACTTTGGGGGCAGGGTTGTGTATGGGTGGATGGTGTGGTTTGGAACTGTTTTTGGGAATGCCAACATTTGGAATCCTGGCATTCCGATACTGGCGGTGTTGAACCCTACATTGTCTGCCTTTCTGTGGTTGCAGCAGTTTGTGCCTGACTCTGTGTGCACATGTCCCTATTCAATGTGAATTACTAACTCTGTGACCTCAGTTGTGCATGATGTTGTGCTTTTGGCATTGGGTGGGGTTGAATGTTAGGTGTTGGAGGTATTCAAATGTGGCTCTGTCTGATTGCGGAGTCCTTCTCTCTTGATTTCGTCACCTGCCACTGCTCATGTTCGTTCTACGGGTGACTCTGCTCATAGGGTTTCGGGACTTGGGATAGTAAATGTATGCCTTGCTATGCAATGTCATTATCTCTTTATTTGCCTGTGGAGTTGTCTACAGGCATTGCACTGCTGTGTGACTTTAAGGCAATTGTCAGATAGTTGGTCCTGGTGGTCATGACTGCTTCTGGGGGCTCTTTAGTTTATGTTTAACGGTTGCTATAGGGACTTGCGTTCTTTAATTTGCTGCTTTGGGGTCCCTTCACATGACCTTGTTAGCTGAGTGTTCTTGAAAGGTTTGGCTCAATGGGTCAGATTAAGTTTGACTTGGATTATCATTACATGCATGATGTGCTTGCTTATATGTTTGTGACATTGGGACTTGGTCAGTGGGGTTCTCGGCTGACTCTTTCTACGGTGGAATAGAGGGGACGACATGTTTTCCTATACATGATTGGGGGTGGGAGATTGCTGTGCTGTATTGTACGAAGGGCAATACTGAGTCAGGTGGGGGGAGTTATACACCAGGGCATGCCTTTATTTATACTTCGGATTTGTTATAGTGGATTGGGTAATGTCTGTCTAGCGGGGCGTGGAGACAACTTTGGTGGTCACGACACACTTCAGCGAATTTGCAGGGTTACCTCGGTAGGAATATCTCATATGAGTGACTAGTATGGTGAAGGCCTTGGGATTAGGGTTTGGGGGTTTGTGTACATATGTTGTTCATGTTTGGGAAGTTGGGGATTTGGGTTGGACATTTGAGGCATATGAGTTTCATGGTTATTTTTTGATAGTTGTGAGGTGAGTTATAGGGCGGTGTTTGGTGTGAAATCAAATAATTTAATTTTATGTCTGCTCCTTCGGTATAGATATGTGGCGTTGGCGTGAAAGGTTAATTAGGGTAAGGATATTCAATTGACTCATATTAATATTATAGGGACAATTTTCTTTGTCATATCTATGATAGTTGGGCATGGAGTTTACTTTCTGGTGGGTATAGTTCAGAATGTTGTACTTGCTGTAAATATTTATGCTTTTATTGAGACTGTTGTTTATCGGTCTGGATCTCTTGTGCAATGCTTATGCTGTATGTTTGTCTGTTTTTGTGTCTTCTGTTGTTGTGTCTGTTCTTTCCTTCCTTGTTCCTTTCATTATTTGGAGCCTTGCCTTTGGCATTGATGTTTAACATATGCGTTGCAATTACTTGATTTGGGAGTTATGGTTGCTTTGACTTTTGTTTCGTGGAATGTTAAGGGAATTGGTAATGCTCTGAAAAGACGCAATGTTTTGGCACGATTATGGAGAAGCAGAGCTGATGTGGTTTTCCTTCAGGAAACACATTTAGATGAACAAACTGAAAAATACTTGACCAATTCCAAATACTCAAGGGTTGTCTCCAACTGCAATGACCCTATATCTAGAGGGGTGAGTGTATTGTTTAGGAAAGGCCTACTGATTCAAATTGAAAAGACAGTTGTAGATGAGGAAGGTAGGATCCTATTGCTTAACATACTTTATGATGGGAAAAAGAGGACGATTGGTACTGTGTATGCACCGTGCTCACCGACTGTCAGGGTATTCATAGAATTTCGCAGAAAAGTGTCGCAAGCGGCTGGCGCAGAGTGTCCGCGTGCGATTGTCTGCGCCAGGCACGTGCGCCAAAACCGATTTCCGCGCACAGCATATTCATGGATTTTAGGCTCCCAAACCAGCCGTGGCGCAGGGAATCGCAGCGACCCTGCAGCAGCGCCAGTAACGGCCCCAAGAACGCCCTCGCGCAAGGAAAAGCCATCAAAATCGCTAAATCATCGCAAAGGGCTGCGCTAACCCTGGACCAGTTCACCGGGCTGGCAAACAGCAAACGCCAAGCGGGGAACGTGTATTTCAGGGGTGCGCGGGAAGTTCCACACGCGTTTGGCCCCGTGCAAGCAGGGTACGTGTATTACATGGGTGCGCGGGAAGTTCCACACGCGATTTCAGCAGGGTACGTGTATTCCAGGGGTGCGCGGGAAGTTCCACACGCGATTTCAGCAGGGTACGTGTATTTCAGGGGTGCGCGGGAAGTTCCACACGCGATTTCAGCAGGGTACGTGTATTCCAGGGGTGCGCGGGAAGTTCCACACGCGATTCCAGCAGGGTACATGTATTTCAGGGGTGCGCGGGAAGTTCCACACGCGATTGGCCCAGTGCGAGCAGGGTACGTGTATTCCATGGGTGCGCGGGAAGTACCACACGCGATTTCAGCAGGGTACGTGTATTCCAGGGGTGCGCGGGAAGTTCCACACGCGATTCCAGCAGGGTATGTGTATTTCAGGGGTGCGCGGGAAGTTCCACACGCGATTGGCCCAGTGCAAGCAGGGTACGTGTATTCCATGGGTGCGCGGGAAGTACCACACGCGATTTCAGCAGGGTACGTGTATTCCAGGGGTGCGCGGGAAGTTCCACACGCGATTCCAGCAGGGTACGTTTATTTCAGGGGTGCGCGGGAAGTTCCACACGCGATTGGCCCAGTGCGAGCAGGGTACGTGTATTCCATGGGTGCGCGGGAAGTTCCACACGCGATTTCAGCAGGGTACGTATATTTCAGGGGTGCGCGGGAAGTTCCAAACGCGATTGGCCCAGTGCGAGCAGGGTACGTGTATTCCATGGGTGCGCGGGAAGTACCACACGCGATTTCAGCAGGGTACGTGTATAGCAGGAGTGCACGGGAAGTTCCACACGCGATTCCAGCAGGGTACGTGTATTTCAGGGGTGCGCGGGAAGTTCCACACGCGATTGGCCCAGTGCGAGCAGGGTACGTGTATTCCATGGGTGCGCGGGAAGTTACACACGCGATTTCAGCAGGGTACGTGTATTTCAGGGGTGCGCGGGAAGTTCAACACGCGATTGGCCCAGTGCGAGCAGGGTACGTGTATTCCATGGGTGCTCGGGAAGTTACACATGCGATTTCAGCAGGGTACGTGTATTTCAGGGGTGCGCGGGAAGTTCAACACGCGATTTCAGCAGGGTATGTGTATTTCAGGGGTTCTGGGGAGTACTACACGTGAATTGGCCGTGTGGGTCCTCCCAGGTGTACGCTCCACAACCTCCACGGCCCCTGCAGGCAGCCCACACCACGGGGGACTACCCTGCACCCCTGCTCATGTCCCGCAGGCAGCCCATCCACCATGGGCATGCCCCCCAGCCAACCCACATGTCACCTTGCACTACTGATCAACAATGCATGTCTCCCACCACCCCCACCCCCTAGCAGTGCAGGGGCAGCCTCCACCAGGCCCCCACTCATGTCCCCCTGCACCCCCACCCCCCAGCATCCAGGGGCAGCCTCCACCAGGCCCACACCCATGGCCCCTATCACCCCCACCCCCCACCCCCCAGGGGCACCCTCCACCAGGCCCCCACTCATGTCTCCCACCACCCCCACCCCCCAGCCACCAGGGGCAGCCTCCACCAGGCCCCCACTCATGTCTCCCACCACCCCCACCACCCAGCCACCAGGGGCACCCTCCACCAGGCCCCCACCCATGTCTCCCACCACCCCCACCCCCCAGCAGTGCAGGGGCACCCTCCACCAGGCCCCCACTCATGTCTCCCACCACCCCCACCCCCCAGCAGTGCAGGGGCAGCCTCCACCAGGCCCACACTCATGTCTCCCACCACCCCCACCACCCAGCCACCGGGGGCAGCCTCCACCAGGCCCCCACTCATGTCTCCCACCACCCCCACCCCCCAGCCACCAGGGGCAGCCTCCACCAGGCCCCCACTCATGTCTCCCACCACCCCCACCCCCCAGCAGTGCAGGGGCACCCTCCACCAGGCCCCCACCCATGTCTCCCACCACCCCCACCCCCAGCAGTGCAGGGGCACCCTCCACCAGGCCCCCACTCATGTCTCCCACCACCCCCACCCCCCAGCAGTGCAGGGGCAGCCTCCACCAGGCCCACACTCATGTCTCCCACCACCCCCACCCCCCAGCAGTGCAGGGGCAGCCTCCACCAGGCCCCCACTCATGTCTCCCACCACCACCACCACACCCAGCCACCAGGGGCACCCTCCACCAAGCCCCCACCCATGTCTCCCATCACCCCCAACCCCCAGCAGTGCAGGGGCAGCCTCCACCAGGCCCCCACTCATGTCCCCCTGCACCCCCACCCCCCAGCAGTGCAGGGGCACCCTCCACCAGGCCCCCACTCATGTCTCCCACCACCCCCACCCCCCAGCAGTGCAGGGGCAGCCTCCACCAGGCCCACACCCATGTCTCCCACCACCCCCACCCCCCAGCAGTGCAGGGGCACCCTCCACCAGGCCCCCACTCATGTCTCCCACCACCCCCACCCCCCAGCAGTGCAGGGGCAGCCTCCACCAGGCCCACACTCATGTCTCCCACCACCCCCACCACCCAGCCACCAGGGGCAGCCTCCACCAGGCCCCCACTCATGTCTCCCACCACCCCCACCCCCCAGCCACCAGGGGCAGCCTCCACCAGGCCCCCACTCATGTCTCCCACCACCCCCACCCCCCAGCAGTGCAGGGGCACCCTCCACCAGGCCCCCACTCATGTCTCCCAGCACCCCCACCCCCCAGCAGTGCAGGGGCAGCCTCCACCAGGCCCCCACTCATGTCTCCCACCACCCCCACCCCCCAGCCACCAGGGGCACCCTCCACCAGGCCCCCACCCATGTCTCCCACCACCCCCACCCCCCAGCAGTGCAGGGGCAGCCTCCACCAGGCCCCCACTCATGTCTCCCACCCCCCAGCAGTGTAGGGGCAGCCTCCACCAGGCCCCCACTCATGTCTCCCACCACCCCCACCCCCCAGCCACCAGGGGCACCCTCCACCAGGCCCCCACCCATGTCTCCCACCACCCCCACCCCCCAGCAGTGCAGGGGCAGCCTCCACCAGGCCCCCACTCATGTCCCCCTGCACCCCACCCCCCAGCATCCAGGGGCAGCCTCCACCAGGCCCACACCCATGGCCCCTATCACCCCCACCCCCCAGGGGCACCCTCCACCAGGCCCCCACTCATGTCTCCCACCACCCCCACCCCCCAGCCACCAGGGGCAGCCTCCACCAGGCCCCCACTCATGTCTCCCACCACCCCCACCCCCCGGCAGTGCAGGGGCACCCTCCACCAGGCCCCCACTCATGTCTCCCATCACCCCCACCCCCCAGCCACCAGGGGCACCCTCCACCAGGCCCCCACCCATGTCTCCCACCACCCCCACCCCCCAGCAGTGCAGGGGCACCCTCCACCAGGCCCCCACTCATGTCTCCCACCACCCCCACCCCCCAGCAGTGCAGGGGCAGCCTCCACCAGGCCCACACTCATGTCTCCCACCACCCCCACCACCCAGCCACCAGGGGCAGCCTCCACCAGGCCCCCACTCATGTCTCCCACCACCCCCATCCCCCAGCCACCAGGGGCAGCCTCCACCAGGCCCCCACTCATGTCTCCCACCACCCCCACCCCCCAGCAGTGCAGGGGCACCCTCCACCAGGCCCCCACTCATGTCACCCACCACCCCCACCTGTCACGCCATGCGCTCGCTCGCGGGCGCCACTTACCTGTCCTGGGGTCCATGGTCCACGGCCGCAGCGGTTTCCTCCTTCATGGAGACTGTACCCGCGGTGGCGTCTCTCCTCACGCCAACCCGCGGTTCGGATGGGCGCCGTGGACGCCGCCATCTTGCGAGGATCTGCGCATGCGCGGATCGTCAGTGTTTCGACGTCCCGCGCATGCGCAGTGCGTTCCAAGCCTCGCTTTGACCCCGGGCCATAAAAGAGCGCCGCATACACAGGGACAACGCGTCTCAACGCGGTTGTTACTGTGTATGCGCTGCTGGAGTCCTGGCGCTTGTTGTCCAACTCTCCGGTTTCCTGTTCTAACCTTTTCTGCCTAGTTCTGCCTCATTTCCTTCTTCCTGGTCCTCCTACTCTTTCTGCTCCTTAATTCTGATACCTTGCCCCTCCCTGGTTTAGGGTAGAGTAGGTTCTGTCTGGGTCCCAAGTTGTAGTGGGGACTCTCCTGTCAGTTCTGCCCTTCTTGCAGTTTGCCTTCCTTGTCTGTCTTGTGCCCTGCCGGTACCTGTGCCTTACTGCCTTTTGGAAGTTCCTGAGTTCAGTCCTGTTATCATCGGTGATTTCATCAAGCCTTCTCAGCCAGTGGAAACACTGTCCCGACGTCACGCAAATTCTGAGAAGTGCCACCCGTGGCGTTGGGAGTTGGTTCAGTGCCATCCTGTGTTATATCGCCAGGAGGGGATTGGGCTAATTTCTCGCGTTACCCATTCATCGGCCATCATACATCGACATACTGGCAACCTCAACTCCACGGTCTACAGGAAGCAGAGGTAACTCACGTTCTCGTGAAGATTCGTTTAACAGATTGAGACGCCTATCCCTCAGTCCCGACATGGACGACATGCAGGAACTACGTGAAGAAATGCGTGCCATGCGTCTTGAAATGACCACTCTCCGCCAGGAAAACAACACTCTCAGACAAGCATTGGATCGGTGTTTGGCTAATCCCGCACAACCTGTCACCCCGCCTGAGAACTCCATGGCTTACACCACTCCGATGAAGTATGATGGTGATCCGCGCCGAGTGGCAGAGTTCTGTACTCACTGTCGGATCCATTTCCAATTCAGGTCTGCACATTTTTCTCAAGACAAGGCTAAGATTGGGTATATCCTTGGAAATCTAACTGGCAATGCACTCGCTTGGGCCGCACCTTTGGTCTCTACCAACAGTCCTCTGTTGGGTCATTTCGCTGCCTTCGAGAAAGCCTTTTTGGACGTCTTCAAACCGCCCAATTTGGCTGCCATGGCCCAGAATCAATTAATGGAGATCAAGCAAGGGTCAGGTGACATAATCCACTACATCAGTCGGTTTCGACAATTAGCAACTGATTCACAATGGCCCGAAATCACTCAAAAAACCTTGTTTCGTCGGGGACTACGAGAGGAGTACAAAGACGAATTGCTGCACATTCCGGAGCCAGAAACATTGCCTGCATTGGTGGAACAAGTCTTACGCATCGACCACAGGTTAACCGAACGACGGAGTGAATGCCGCAGATCTGACAGGTATCAACCAATTCTTCCAGCACAGAACCCTGGACCGGCTGTTTCTATCGATGTAGGTCCAGCACCCATGCAGTTGGGTGCCGTCAGAGGTCCGTTATCCGAGACTGAAAAGAAAAGAAGACGACAGAAGAACTTATGCATGTATTGCGGTGGTTCTGGCCATTTTCTTGGCACCTGTCCGTTACGTCCTCTGAAGAAACAGGAAAACTAACAGGCCCGTTGTTTGAGGCGAAGGCAGCAGCGGGCCGCCCTTCTGAATCCGTCCTTCCCCCCATGAATTCAGTACCCTTGTTAATCCTGAAAGTCGGTGTGGCTTGGCTTGGAAAGTGTGTGAAGACCTGGGCCCTTTTGGACTGCGGAGCATCTGGCAACTACATCGATGCCTCGTTCGCGATTGCCAATGGGATCCGTTTACATAACAAGGAACGACCAACGGTGGTTGAGGTGATCGATGGTTCTACTTTGTCTTCTGGTCCGGTTTGCCAACACTCCGATCCCTTGTGGCTCTCTGTGGAAGGGCATCTCGAACGTGTCTCATTGGACGTCATCAAATCTCCTTCATTTCCGGTGGTGTTGGGTTTACCATGGCTGTTGTATCACAATCCCCAGGTCGACTGGACCGCTCGCTCCCTGGTGTTCTCTTCGACACGTTGTCCTCGTGACTGTGTAATTCACGAAACCTTTCCTGCAATTTTGGAGTCCCTCAATCCTGCTGATTTATCTGCTCGTTTATGTGCCACTCAATCGGTTCCTCATGAATATGCCGGATACCACAAGGCGTTCTCCAAGCCTGAGGACATACCACTACCACCCCATCGGCACTTTGATTGTTCCATTGACGTCCTGCCTGGTGCGATCATTCCCCACGGCAAGATCTATTCGTTGACTCACCTCGAGAAGGGCATACTACAGGAGTACATTACGGAGTGCCTCAACAAGGGCTACATAGTGCCGTCCAAATCCCCTGCAGGATTCCCATTGTTCTTCGTCAAGAAGAAAGAGGGCACTTTGCGTCCTTGTATCGACTACCGTCAACTAAACGAGATCACGAGGAAGGACAGGTACCCGTTACCACTCATCCGGGACATTATCGAATCCCTGAAATCAGCACAAATCTTCACCAAGCTGGATCTAAGAGGGGCCTATCACTTGGTGCGGATTAAGAAAGGAGATGAGTGGAAGACGGCCTTCAAAACACCTATTGGTCATTTCGAATACAGGGTGATGCCGTTTGGCCTCTGCAACGCCCCGGCAGTCTTCCAACGGTTCATGGACGATGTCTTTTCTGACCTTATTGGAATATCTGTCTGGGTTTACCTGGACGACATTCTGGTTTTTTCTGACACTCATACTGCACACGTGGCGCATGTACAGGAAGTCCTCCGTAGATTGATACACAACGGCCTGTATGCCAAAATTGAAAAATGCCAATTTCATAGGGAGAGCATGGAGTTTCTGGGTTACGTGATCAGCAATACAGGAGTACAGATGGATCCCGCAAAACTGCAAGCTATTCAAGAATGGAAATCGCCACATGGCGTGAAGTCACTTCAGAGGTTCTTGGGCTTTGCCAACTTTTATCGGCGTTTCATTTCACGCTTCTCTCAACTGGCCAACAGTCTAACCCACCTGACCAGTACCAAGGTGCCGTTTCTCTGGGACACGCAGGCCGAGGAAGCATTCCAGGAATTAAAAAGATCATTCATGTCGGCTCCTGTTCTTAGACATCCAGATGAGGTAAAACCATTTGTGGTTGAAACAGACGCCTCGGACTACGCAATTGGGGCGGCCCTACTACAACAAGATGCAGTCACGGGGATGGAGCACCCGGTGGCGTATTACTCAAGGAAATTGTCAGTGAGTGAGAGAAACTATGCAGTGATAGAAAAAGAATTACTGGCGATAAAGGCTGCCTTCGAGGAATGGCGACATCACTTGCTGGGTGGGAGGTTCTCGGTGGTGGTTCGCACGGATCACCGTAATCTACAGTTCCTGCGCTCTTTACAATGCAGAACCTCCCGTCATGCTCGTTGGGCCTTTTTCTTTTCACAGTTCGATTTCACCGTCACGTACATTCCTTGTTCCCAGAACACTAAGGCTGATGCCTTGTCTCGGTCTCTGGAAAACAATGTTGAAGGTGTCAAGGAACCGGAACCTCTGATAGCGTCCAAACATTTCCTATCGATGGTGACTCCCCAGCTCCAACAGTTGACTGAGGCCACACGAACGGACCCCTCTAGAACACAGTTACTACAACGTGCTGACATCAGGGAACGTGATGGCTTGTTGTTCTTTAAGGATCGTCTGTACGTTCCTACATTGGAACTCCAGAAAATCGTTTTACAGAATTGTCATGATTCCGTCGTTTGCGGTCACCGTGGAGTCCGTACAACACAAGAACTGGTTGCACGACAGTACTGGTGGCCTGGATGGGCTACATTGGTAAAGCATTACGTGGACTCTTGCCCAGTATGTGCCCAGACCAAGATTCCTCGCAAAAGACCCATTGGTCTTCTAAAACCCACGCCAACGCCTCCGTACCCTTGGCATACCATCGCCACGGATTTCATAGTTGACCTGCCCCTGTCTGGTGGTTTCACGTGTATAATGGTGGTGGTGGATTGTTTCACCAAGACAGCTCATTTCTTGCCCTTTCCTAAGCTGCCCACTGCATCCCAGATGGCACGATGTTTTCTACACGAGGTGTATCGTCTTCATGGTCTTCCGGAGAAGATCTTGTCAGATCGGGGGTCTCAATACATCTCTTCCTTTTGGGGCCGACTGTGTTGGCATTTGGACATTCAGCGAGCCCTGAGTTCCGGCTATCATCCGCAGACTAATGGACAGACGGAACGTACCAATCAGACCCTTGAGCAATACCTACGTTGTTATGCCAATGCTACCCAAGACAATTGGTCGGAATGGTTGGACACCGCGGAAGCAGCTTACAACAACGCTGTTCATTCCGCTACCGGACTCAGCCCTTTCTATTGCTCTACCGGTCTTCATCCTAGACTGCTGCCTGTTCATCCAACATCTTCCAGTGCCGTTCCATCTGCAGATGCCCTGGTGTCCCTGATCCGCGATCAACATCGTCTGGCGGCCGGTACCTTGGCAGCGGCACAAGCACAGATGAAGGAGCAGGCTGACAAGAGACGGACCCCTGAGCCTGTCCTTCATGTTGGGGACATGGTTTGGCTGTCCTCCAAGAATCTACCGGTACGCAACTTACCAGTGAAACTGGCCCCTCGCTTTTTTGGTCCCTTTCGCATCACAGGGCGTATTTCGCCTGTTGCCTTTCGTTTATCTTTGCCCCGCTCTTGGAGGATCCATCCTGTCTTTCATGTTTCCCTCTTGAAGCCCTACGTGCCCGATGTTATGGGTCGTACCTGTTCCCGTCCTGCCCCGGTCTTGGTTCTGGGGGTCCCTGAATTTGAGGTGCAGGAGATATGTGATTCACGGATTTGGCGAGGTGCTCTGCAGCTTCTGGTCAGCTGGAAGGGTTATCCTGCTTGTGACCGTACTTGGGAACCGCGCTCCTTCGTGCATGCACCGCGCCTGGTTCGGGACTTCTATCTCCGCTACCCTTGGAAACCCGGTGCTCCTGGGTTGTCCGGGAGGGGGTATGGTGTCACGCCGCGCGCTCGCTCGCGGGCGCCACTTACCTGTCCTGGGGTCCATGGTCCACGGCCGCAGCGGTTTCCTCCTTCATGGAGACTGTACCCGCGGTGGCGTCTCTCCTCACGCCGACCCGCGGTTCGGATGGGCGCCGTGGACGCCGCCATCTTGCGAGGATCTGCGCATGCGCGGATCGTCAGTGTTTCGACGTCCCGCGCATGCGCAGTGCGTTCCAAGCCTCGCTTTGACCCCGGGCCATAAAAGAGCACCGCATACACAGGGACAACGCGTCTCGACGCGGTTGTTACTGTGTATGCGCTGCTGGAGTCCTGGCGCTTGTTGTCCAGCTCTCCGGTTTCCTGTTCTAACCTTTTCTGCCTAGTTCTGCCTCATTTCCTTCTTCCTGGTCCTCCTACTCTTTCTGCTCCTTAATTCTAATACCTTGCCCCTCCCTGGTTTAGGGTAGAGTAGGTTCTGTCTGGGTCCCAAGTTGTAGTGGGGACTCTCCTGTCAGTTCTGCCCTTCTTGCAGTTTGCCTTCCTTGTCTGTCTTGTGCCCTGCCGGTACCTGTGCCTTACTGCCTTTTGGAAGTTCCTGAGTTCAGTCCTGTTATCATCGGTGATTTGATCAAGCCTTCTCAGCCAGTGGAAACACTGTCCCGACGTCACGCAAATTCTGGGAAGTGCCACCCGTGGCGTTGGGAGTTGGTTCAGTGCCGTCCTGTGTTATATCGCCAGGAGGGGATTGGGCTAATTTCTCGCGTTACCCATTCATCGGCCATCATACATCGACATACTGGCAACCTCAACTCCACGGTCTACAGGAAGCAGAGGTAACTCACGTTCTCGTGAAGATTCGTTTAACACCACCCCCCAGCAGTGCAGGGGCAGCCTCCACCAGGCCCCCACTCATGTCTCCCACCACCCCCACCCCCCAGCCACCAGGGGCACCCTCCACCAGGCCCCCACCCATGTCTCCCACCACCCCCATCC
This sequence comes from Ambystoma mexicanum, assembly GCF_040938575.1. Taxonomy (NCBI): domain Eukaryota; kingdom Metazoa; phylum Chordata; class Amphibia; order Caudata; family Ambystomatidae; genus Ambystoma; species Ambystoma mexicanum. Next base: position 607,454,412 of record NC_090940.1, read on the forward strand.
CCCAGCAGTGCAGGGGCAGCCTCCACCAGGCCCCCACTCATGTCTCCCACCACCCCCACCCCCCAGGAGTGCAGGGGCAGCCTCCACCAGGCCCCCACTCATGTCTCCCACTACCCCCACCCCCCAGCCACCAGGGGCACCCTCCACCAGGCCCCCACCCATGTCTCCCACCACCCCCACCCCCCAGCAGTGCAGGGGCAGCCTCCACCAGGCCCCCACTCATGTCCCCCTGCACCCCCACCCCCCAGCAGTGCAGGGGCACCCTCCACCAGGCCCCCACTCATGTCTCCCACCACCCCCACCCCCCAGCAGTGCAGGGGCAGCCTCCACCAGGCCCACACCCATGTCTCCCACCACCCCCACCTCCCAGCAGTGCAGGGGCACCCTCCACCAGGCCCCCACTCATGTCTCCCACCACCCCCACCCCCCAGCAGTGCAGGGGCAGCCTCCACCAGGCCCCCACTCATGTCTCCCACCACCCCCACCCCCCAGCCACCAGGGGCACCCTCCACCAGGCCCCCACCCATGTCTCCCACCACCCCCACCCCCCAGCAGTGCAGGGGCAGCCTCCACCAGGCCCCCACTCATGTCTCCCACCACCCCCACCCCCAGCCACCAGGGGCACCCTCCACCAGGCCCCCACCCATGTCCCCCACCCATGTCTCCCACCACCCCCACCCCCCAGCAGTGCAGGGGCAGCCTCCACCAGGCCCCCACTCATGTCCCCATGCACCCCCACCCCCCAGCATCCAGGGGCAGCCTCCACCAGGCCCACACCCATGGCCCCTATCACCCCACCCCCCACCCCCCAGGGGCACCCTCCACCAGGCCCCCACTCATGTCTCCCACCACCCCCACCCCCCAGCCACCAGGGGCAGCCTCCACCAGGCCCCCACTCATGTCTCCCACCACCCCCACCCCCCAGCAGTGCAGGGGCACCCTCCACCAGGCCCCCACTCATGTCTCCCACCACCCCCACCCCCCAGCCACCAGAGGCACCCTCCACCAGGCCCCCACCCATGTCTCCCACCACCCCCACCCCCCAGCAGTGCAGGGGCACCCTCCACCAGGCCCCCACTCATGTCCCCCTGCACCCCCACCCCCCAGCATCCAGGGGCAGCCTCCACCAGGCCCACACCCATGGCCCCTATCACCCCCACCCCCCAGGGGCAGCCTCCACCAGGCCCCCACTCATGTCTCCCACCACCCCCACCCCCCAGCCACCAGGGGCAGCCTCCACCAGGCCCCCACTCATGTCTCCCACCACCCCCACCCCCCAGCAGTGCAGGGGCACCCTCCACCAGGCCCCCACTCATGTCTCCCACCACCCCCACCCCCCAGCAGTGCAGGGGCAGCCTCCACCAGGCCCACACTCATGTCTCCCACCACCCCCACCACCCAGCCACCAGGGGCAGCCTCCACCAGGCCCCCACTCATGTCTCCCACCACCCCCACCCCCCAGCCACCAGGGGCAGCCTCCACCAGGCCCCCACTCATGTCTCCCACCAGCCCCACCCCCCACCCGTGCAGGGGCACCCTCCACCAGGCCCCCACTCATGTCTCCCACCACCCCCACCACCCAGCCACCAGGGGCACCCTCCACCAGGCCCCCACCCATGTCTCCCACCACCCCCACCCCCCAGCAGTGCAGGGGCAGCCTCCACCAGGCCCACACTCATGTCTCCCACCACCCCCACCACCCAGCCACCATGGGCAGCCTCCACCAGCTCCTCACAATCCCCAATCATGTGCGTTATGGTCAGCCTCCACAGCCAAAAAGCCCTACCAAGTAACCCATTCACCCACATGGAAATGGAAATTACATGTTACACCCCCAATGTTCATAAAGCTAATGAACCCATGTCCGTCACACACAATGGTTGCAATTGAATGGGAAAACACCCAACATGACATGCATGAAACCAATGAGATGATACCACACAGTGAAGTATGAAAACAAAATTGTATTAAAAAAAATAAGAATGCAAAAGAAGTGAAACAAACTACAATGTCAATGAAAAAAAGATAAGCTGCATGTCCGTTTAAAAAAATAAAAACACCAAATCCGAATCCAAAAAAATGCTGTCCAAAGTCAAATGAAAAATAAAATCAATCCAATGAAGAACTATGTACAATACTTCCAAGGGTCCATGAGCCCAACTGAACAAAGGAAACCTACAAAAAACCCTAACTAAAATGCAACTATATACAAAAAGTGGAGCAGTGTCCGTCGACTCCAAATCATAAGAACAAACAAAGGAAACCTAAAACTAAAGAACTATATACAAAGGCGGTGGGCAAATCCAGCGGCTCACTCCGTGGTGTTCCGGGCCAGGGCATCATCGAACTCCTGTTCGATGTCCCGGAGGCGGTCCTGTTCCATGGCCCCGAGGGTCCGCAGGGACGATGCCGTTCCCTCCTCCAACCCCCTGCGGATTGCCTCGAGGCACTCGGCCCGCCTCAGGGCCCTCCGCATGGAGTTCTCCGCCCTGACCATTGTGAGCCGCGCCTCTTCCGCCCGCCGCCGCTCCGCATCTATGGCGTGGCCCAACCGCTGCCACACGGAAGACACTCTCTGTCCTGGGTCCTCCTGCCCTCCGGCCGATGCCTGCCCCTCCGATGTCGAAGGCCCCGAGCCTTCATGGCTCCCACCATGTTGCTGCTGCTGCTCTGCCTCTGCCCGTGCACTGCCTCCTGCTGCCTGCACATCCTCCGCCGGCTGGGGTGCAGTCGTAGATGTGGCCACCCCTGCTGGATGTCCGACTCCCGACTGTGGCAGGGATGCCTCCTCCACCAGCCTGGCCGCACCGTCAGAGGCAGCTCCACAGGGCACCCAGGTGACTGATGGGTGGGAAGATGGCACAGAGGGCGACTGGCGCGTAGGGGATCCAGTTGAGGAGGGGGTCGGAGCAAGCCCCATCAGACGGAGGAATCCGGCCTGGGTGACCTGTCCCAGCAGGCTGACGTGGTCAACGAGCCATTCGAGATGACGTGCAGTCTCTCCATGAAAAGACTGCAGGTCACCTCGCATGGCCCGTTGACGCAACGCCACACCAGCCAGGACAGGATCAACCCGGACCTGGATAGCCACGTCCGCAGGCAGAGGAAGGCCAGTTGATGTCAGCTCATCCCCTGCCTGAAAACGGGTCTGGACGTAGGCATCCCTGCTGGTGCAAGATGATGCAGGGACAGGATCGGGGACAGGATTGCACACAGGCACCTCCGCGGCGGCCTGTGCTGCCTCCTGTCCATGGTCCTGCACTGCACCACTAGCACCAGTGGGATCCCCACCTCCAGACCCCGTCTCTGGTGCTTGCACGGCCTCCTCCTCCACCAAACCCCCCACCAACCTGGATGACTCCGTGCCATCTTCCCCTGTTGGGCCCTGTGGGGTCCCAGCTGCCCCTTCTGCTGCCGAGGAGTCCAACTCCAACCTCCGCCTCTTGGACCTCCCCCCGGCAGCTGCGGCCTGGGACGCGGCACCGGACTCCTCACTCCCCGACGAGATGACAACACGGGAGGGGAGCCGGGCCTTGCGTCTCCGGCTGGCGGTGGGATCCCCGCCGCTGTGCTCCACAGCACCTTCTCCGCCCTCTTCATCAGTTGACGCTGCAGACAGGGAGAAACAAAACACAGGCATCAGGGCACTGTACAATGGACACATACACACATGACAGTTGCACATGAGTGGCATTGGCAAACCTCAGACATGTCATCACAATCCCCAACACACATGTCATTACAACTCGCACACATGAGCCATACCACAGCCATATCGCAACTGCCACCACCATCCCTAGACATACAACAGCATGAGCAGCCAAAGGTGAGCCCGACATCACATGCAACACAGGAAGTGCACCACACATGTACACACACCACCACACTTGCATGCATGTGTACACCTCTGCCAAGTGTCGCACTGTTCAGACGGGCATCCATGTCACATCTGCCAATCAGGCTTCCACATACCGCTGTCACATGCATCCATGTTGCATCACTGTTGCACCCTTGTCAAATACACACACATGCACATGTACACAGTGCTGATACATGCAGCCGAAAACAACATACATGCGTGACATCACGGACATGTCTACTTACATACACATTCATCCAAACATGTGTGCCCACACAACTGCATTTGGCATGCAAGCCTACACACACAAGCACCATCCATGTCTCACACATTGCAGCCCTCGCATGTGTCAGCCCCACGGCCCTGTACACCCCCAGCCATACTCGACCCCATACAAACAGATGTGCAACCTGCACACTACCGAATAATCACCACACGCACTGCTCACAATCAGGATGCATGTACACTCACCGCTCGACTCCAGACGGGTCTGCTTCTCTAGGACCTGGACGTGGAGCGCTGGGGATATGCGTTCCAGGACCCTCATCTGTTCTTCCGACAAGTGGCCCCGGCGCCCCTTGGCATCCGATGCCTTCAAGAGGCGCCGGGCCTTGTTCAGGGTCCTGGACCTGAAGTCCTCCCAGCGCTTCCTGACATGTTGTAAGTCGCGGACTGCCACCCCCTCCGCGTTGATGGCAGTCACGATGTCAGTCCAGATCCGAGTCCGTCCTTCCTTGTCGGCGCGGGAACTTCCGAAGAGGGCATCATACTGCCCCAGGACTTGCTCCACCAGGACACCAACTTCGGTGGCACTGAAGCTGGTGCCCCTCTGCCTCTCTGGCCGGGGGTTGTCAGTGGTCACAGATGGTGTTTGCCCCGACATGACAACCCCAGAGGCAGGAGTGGGTGGGCAACTGGGTCCTGGGGCTGGGCTGTGGAGCGATGGAATCCCAGTCGGGAGTCTTCGGTTCCAGCAGGGGTGGTCACAGCAACAGCACCCCTGGCTGATGTGCAGGCAGCAAATGGCAGTGCACGTGGGCAGCAGGCAGTCAGGCAGCAGCAGATGACAGGTGGGAGCGTGCTCGGGGCTCTGGGGGGCAGTAGTTCGGCCTTCTGGGCAGGAGCGTGGTCTTCCGTGTGCATACGCGTGGCCAGCTTGATACGGAGTGATTTGGCACGTGAAAAATCTGCACGTCAGCGTGTAATTCGAGGAAAGGCCCTTAGCGCGTCTGCACGCATACGCATTTTCATTGGACAGAAGTCCCCTCAAGCGCAAGCGCCCCTGTGATGTGACGTGTACAGACGTGCATGCGCATTTCAGCACGCGTGAAAAAATGCACGTCCGCGTGTAATACGAGGAAAGGGCCATGCGCGTATGCACGGCAGCACGCATATGCGATGTCATTGGACCAAAGGCCCTTAGCGCGCGTAAAGGCGTCGCCAGCGTATGCGCGTCTATGAAGTCACGTGCACGTTGAATTGGGCACACGTTTGAAAATGTTGCGTGTTAAAAAAATGAAAGACACGTCCGAGTGTCAAAGCGTGTAATTGGTGGGAATGGGCCTAGCGCGTACACGCCACGTAAGTGACGCTGGACGTGTGGGCCTGTATAAATGGTACGTGTAGAACACCATTTCCTTGTACGTGCTTTTCGTGGAGAGCGAGTGGGTGAATTCTGTACTTCTTGTCGTTTCACATGCGATTTACTTCACGGCGTTTCAAGTTCGTATTCCCTGTTACCTCTGACAGCTTTTTCTCTTTTTTCTCTTTTACTGGTTTACCTGGGCCTGTTCCCTCAAACAGTGTTCCCTTCTACTGTTGTCCTGTCTCCTCAGACAGCGTACAAATCTTCTTTTGGCGGGGGTGTTGCCAACCAAACGCGCTCCTTTTTCACGCTCTTTTACCTGGCAGACGGTGAGTCACGCACGTATCTAACATCTGTGCTTGCCCCGTGTGTCGCCTACCCCTTCAGAGGTCATTCTAGGCTGCGTGTGACACACATACGTTCATTCTTGTGTTACTGGGTGCCACAGCGTAGTGCAGGTTTTTCTTTCTGCACACGTGGTCTAGGAGGGGTTGCGTGCACGTCATCTCCCTTTTTTGGGGCTCCTGTGCGTGGCGTGACCCGTCATCTTTCCCCAGGGGTTACATTCAGCCTTGCTAGAGCACTAGGGTACAATTACCATCTGGTACCCAACCCCTTTGACCCCCAATTGCCCAGGACAATAGTTTACAGCCACTCCCATACGCACATTAACATCAGTGCCATGGCTGGGAGGCGAGGATTCCGTAAGGGTGGCAAAGGTGGAAGAGCCACAAGTGGTGGCCGTGGTGGATCCGGTAGGGGATGTGGTCGTTACTTGCAGGGTGAGCCTGTCCCCCCATGTGTGGAGGACCAGTCAAGGGCACCCATAACCCCCCCCCCCTTCCCGTTGAGGCTGATGTGGCTGACACCATCCATGCTCAGCCCTTGTTGGACCAGCCCATTGTGGCACCAGACCTGGCTGACTCCATGGCTGACTTCCAGGTCAGCAGGCCTATGACACATGCGCTGGTGCACGTTGATGTCATCATGCCATGTGCATCTGGGGCAGCAAGGTCATCTGCTGCCCCAAGTAGGCAGGGTGGAGAGGCTGCAGGGGCAGCTGCGGCTCCATCCACCCCAGCTCTCACACACCCAGCCAGGACAGTGTCGGTCCTAGTCCATCCTGCTGACATTCCCCCTGACACCATTACACTTGAGCCAATGCCTGCACCAACTCCCATGCTGAGTGTGCAATCCCACACTCCTGATACAGAGTCCACCAGGGCTCCTGCCCCTAGTGTCCAGAGCGGCGCAGGACACTCAGGATCACCACCACCTTCCAAGCGGAAGAGGAAGAGTGCTCGTCCGGCACAGGCTGATGCCCCAGACACGGCTACACAGTCCGGCCCGTCGAGGAAGCCCAGCTTCACGGATGCCGAACTGAATGCACTTGTCGAGTATGTGTCCGCACATGATAACGAGATGGTCATTGTTGCAGGATCCAAGACCACACCTGCACAACGCCAGGCACACTGGCAGACCGTTGCGGACATCGTAAGTGCCCTTGGAATCGTGAGGCGCACAGCCAATGATTGCTATAAGCGCTGGAATGACCTAAAGCGCAGGGCAAAGAGTAAGCTGGCCTCAAGTCATGCCGCAACTCTAGTGACTGGAGGTGGGTCTCCAGTAGTAGACATGGAACTCACTCCACATGAGTCAGTCGCTGGGACCTACGTCACGGAGGAACAGATCCAAGGCGTGGGAGATCTGCCTGATTACGAGGCATTGTCCGGTGAGTGCACATGCATGTGTGTGTCATCCATGTGCATGGTGTGTGTGTGAGGGCTTCTGTTTGTGTGCCAGGTGAGAGTGTGTGCGCCTGAGTCGTATGGGTCAGCCATGTGCTTCATGCAATACATCCTGTGCAGCTGCATTTGGCCATAGCAGTATCCCTTCTGCCAACAGTAGACATCTAGCCCAACTGCACGCCAGTTGCCCTTGAAGTGTCACCTTGCCACAACATTGTTGCTTAATTTTCACTGTTCATTCAGTCAGATTGTTTGCATTCCACCACTTTTACTAGGCATTTCGCAGTCCTCTAGTCACATGTCTGACATGGCTATGGTAAAGTGGAGTGACTTTGTTACCTGGATATCATTTGTTCACACATGTCCCTGTGCAATTGGACCATTTTGGAATGGCAGCTCCAGGTGAAAAATCTGACCTGTTTGAATTAGAAAAGCTATTACATGCGGGAACTGGACTGAATGAATAGGTGCTGCCCTCCTCTCCATCTTCACTCAATAGCAATGGTACATGCCATCTGTGTGATGGCATGTGTGTGTTTCACCTGGCAATCACAGGCCAATGTGTGATGCCACTGCCAGGCAGCATGCAGAAAATGTGTTCATCTTCCATCTTGGTGTCATCAATGTGTGCCATTTGCCTCCCCTTCATACGCAGTGAGGGTGCATGCATGGGAGGGTTTTAGTCATGTGGGACCATGTGTCAATCAAGTACTGGTTCTGTTGCTTCTCAGCCCTCATTGTGTGCCATGGTGCTAATGCCTGTTTCCATTTCTTTGTTTTTATGTCTTTGCAGGGGAAGACGCACCTGATACTGCTGGGGTTGTGGAGATGGTGCAGACCCAGGAGGGGTCCGAGGGCCGACCAACCACCAGTGAGGGACGTGGTGTGGTGGTGGGTGAGAACCCACAAGTGCTGCAGGTCGTGCTCTCAAGGGGTGTCTCTGGCTGCACCTCCCCCGAGCTGTACTCAGGTGTTGATTCGGATGATGAGACCTACGTGCCGTCGCAGGTGAGTGTTCCAGGGAGGGATTCTGTTCCTTCCCACCCACCTGCACCAGGGTCAGAACCCTCAATGGGGATGTCAGTGTTGGCAGCTACGCCTTTGGTGGTTACGGATGCAGGGTCACACTCTGCGACATCTGATCCTGTTCCTGGGCCAGCAGATCAGAGGGGGAATGCAGTCCTGCAGCCTCAGGCAGTGCCGGCACAGCAAGGCGCAGTTCGCCTTGCCCCAGACAGGTGTGGTGCCTGCCGACGTGGTGGCCGTACGCCACCTGGCAATACCGCATGGGAGCAATCCATTTACGGTATGGCAACCCAACAGGCAGCATCATCCGAGATGATGGCTCAGGCCATGGATAGGGTGGCCACTTCCATTGTCCCCCCTGAAAGGCTGATGGAGCGACTACAGCAGGCAACCGACTCCATCTGCCAGTCACACAGGGAGGACATGTTGGCGTCCCACAGGGACAGGCGGGCGGCACTGGCGACTCTGCAGGAGGCCATCTCCATAGAGTCCCAGGGCCACAGGGAAGCCCTGAGGCAGGAGCTCCTTCACCTCAGGACGACTCTTGTTGAGCTTGAGGCTTCAACACACCAAAGGACAGAACAGCAGCTGGAGCGTCTCACCCGTTCGCTCTCAGCTGAGATGCAGGCAACGAGGGCGGAGGCCGTGAGTTGTTGCATGGGGACCTCCGCACACTCATCCTCCAGAACGAGACCTACCACACCCGCATGCTTGCAGCCATGGAGGAGCAGACTAGGGCCTTGCGTGGGCTGCCTCCCATAGTGCAACCACCTCCGGATGCAGCTGCACAGGGTGATAATAGCGACAGCAGTGATACTCCCACAATAGGGTAGCCGTGTGGGCCATGAGCCCATGGAGGTGTTTTTTTTTCCCAGGATCCACACAGGTGGGTTTTGGTGTGCACCCTGTCCTCGGACCTCCTGGGTGGCCTCCCCAACCCCCCCCCCCCCCCGGGCCCATCAATGGCCATTTTTTATTTTTATTTTTATTTTTCCCAATTCTTTTGGGACAATTTGTTGCCTTCCGTGGTTCCTGTGGGCATACGCTGCATTGTGGCTGGGCACATGCAGGCTTGTCATGTATTTGGTTCAGATGCTTGGGTTTGAGTCACACACACCCCTCCTGCTTCCCGTTTCCATGGGCTTGCAAAGGGTGTGCCCAAGTGACATTGACGTACATGGTGACATTGGACTCCCACTACATGTGTGGGTAGTCTAGTCAATACTGTGTATACATTCCAAGTGCATATTGCTGTTGTGTTGTACACTGCATGTTGCATTGATGTGTAACTCATCATCTGTGTCTACCTCCCAATTTGCAGGTCCCTTCCTCATGTTTACACAAGGCCCTCTAGTTTGGAGATGGGGTCCATGTTGGCAGCAGTGCACCTACAACTCTACATGGCGCCAACACTGCACAGTTGGTAGTGGTGGGAGTGCAGGCATTTCCAGGTGGTGAGAGTACTAATTTATTACATTTGTGATGTCATGTTAATGGTAGTACCTGCTCAAGTTTGTTGTTGGTCCTGCATTACTGTGAGCATTTCAGGTGTTGCAAGTTTCAATTAGGAACACTGTACATTGTGACACTAGTGTCATGTTGTGGGGATTACTTTGTTTACCTGCAAATAGCATGACATGGCACGGTGTGTCGTGTGGCGGTGCTGGGGATGGGTTGGCTGACATGGCACTGTCCTCTTGTTGCATTTTGCAAGTGGGTATTCATTTTAGCTGCTTGAATGCGTTTCTTCACAAAACTGCATTGGTGGTGTCTGTGTGGGTAGGGATGCACACATTGTAACACTGCCAGGTGAACAATCTCAGGCTGATATGGTTTTCACGGTTGATTCTCCAGACATTCAGGATCAGTGTCAGGTTGAGTCATCATTGATTGTCAGATGGAATGTTCCAGGGCAGTGTGCACTCCACAGGGGTGTGATTTCTATGTGAAGTAATTACCCACTAGCTGTGTACGGGCTGCCTCCCCCCGTGCCCTTTCCCCTCCCATGCGCAGCGGCTGTGCATGTGGTTGGGGATGTGGGGCCACCACCATGTCCACGGCCAGGCCCCGGCGTGTTGCAACGTTGTGCAGGACACATGCTGCCACTATGATCCTGAACACTACTGGGGGAGCGTACAACAGCTGCCCGCCAGAACGGTCAAGGGAGCGAAAGCGTGACTTTAGCACTCCGAATGTGCGCTCCACTATGCCCTGGGTTGTAATGTGGGCTGTGTTATATCTTACCTGGGGTGGCGTGGTGGGGTTCCGAATTGGCGTCATCATGTGGGGGCTGAGAGGGTAGGCACTGTCCCCTGTGGAGGCAGTGATTGGTATCATTGGTGGGGTTGTGACCTTGCTCAGTATCTGACATGCATGCATGTGCAGTGGCATTCATACTCACCAAGCAGCCATGTATCGCCATGCCGCCCAGCTTCTAGGTCCCGGCTTAGGGTGGACATTCGGTAAATGAAGCTGTAGTGGGTGGAGCCGGGATAGTTGGCATATACTGAGGTGATGATTCCCTTGGCATTACATACTACCTGCACGTTGATGGGATGCCAGTGCTTGCGGTTCCTATAGATGTGCTCTGATGCCCTGGGGGGACGTAGAGCCACATGGGTGCAGTCGATGACACCTAGCACTTTGGGGAATCGTGCCACACCGTAAAAATCCAGGGCGGCAGCATGCCTTTCTGCAGGTGTTCTGGGCAGGTATATGTGCCTGCGGACTGATGGGCGTGCAGTGATGATGTTCATGACCTGGTGTAGGCAGCGTGACTGGGTGGCCTGTGATACCCCACCCACTATTGCACTTGTCTGCTGAAATGATCCAGTGGCTAAGAAGTGCAGTACATTGAGGACCTTCTCCAGGGGGCTGAGTGCTTGGGAGCACATGGTGGGTAATGTGAGGTCATCCTCCCACTCACTCACCAGGTCCAGTATTATGTGTGGTGGAAACCTGTACCTCCCATACACCTGGTCATCAGGCATCCCGAAAAGGCTGGTTCTGGGTGTGAATATTCTGGCCCTGACTATCCTCCTCCTCCTCCTTTGGTAGCCCATGCCCACTGCTGCTAGGAACGGTATGTTCATCCTGGGTCTGAGCTTGTTATTTTGTTAGCGCGCTAATTTATGCGTTACGCATGTTGTAGGCGAGCGTGTGACCCGCGCACCCCTGAAATCCAGTACCCAGTCCAATAGCGTGTGGAAATTCCCGCGCACCCTGGGATACAGGTGCGCTGACGTACTTGCGTGTGTAAGTACCCGCGCACCCCTGATATACACGTACATAGGCCAATCGCGTGTACGCGCACTTTTGTCCAATTACACGCGATGACACTCTGACGTGCAGTCTTTCCACGTGTGCTCTGTCATCACGTGCTGTGTGGGAAACACCCGTGCGGGTCACGTCACAGACGCGCTTACGCGCTGAGGGCCTTTGGTCCAATGGAATCGCGTATGCGTGCTGACGCGCTTACGCGCTAAGGGCCTTTCCTCGAATTTCACGCTGACGTGCAGGATTTTCACGTGCCAAACCACTCCGTATCAAGCTGGCCACGCGAAAACACACGGAAGACCACGCTCCTGCCCAGAAGGCCGAATTACTGCCCCCCAGTGCCCCGAGCTGCCTCCCACGTGCCATCTGCTGCTGCCTGCCTGCTGCCACCGTGCCCTGCCATTTGGTGCCTGCACATCAGCCATCTGCAGGGGTCCAGTTGCTGTGTCCACCCCTGCTGGAACTGAAGACTCCCGACTGGGATTACATCGCTCCACAGCCCAGCCCCAGGACCCAGTTGCCCACCCACACCTGCCTCTGGGGTTGCCATGTCGGGCACTTCCACATCTGGCACCAGTGGCAACCCCAGGCCAGAGGGGCACCAGCTTCACTGCCACCGAAGTTGGTGTCCTGGTGGAGCATGTCCTGGGGCAGTATGATGCCCTCTTTGGATCGTCCCGCGCCAGCAAGGAAGGACGGGAGAGGATCTGGGCCGACTGTGTGGTTGCCATCAACGCGGAGGGGGTGGCAACCCGCGACGTCCAGAAGATCAAGAAGCGCTGGGAGGACTTGAGGTACAGGACCCTCGTGAAGGCCCGGCGCCTCGTGGAGGGGGGCCGGGGCCGCATGAGTTCCATCCAGATGAGGGTCCTGGAACGCGTACGCCTAGCGCTCCACGCCCAGATCCTTGAGAGGGAGACCCGTCTGGAGTTGAGCGGTAAGTGTCCAAGCATTGCTGTGTGAGACAGGGCATGTTGCGGTGTGCTGGTTGTCTGATACTTGCCTGTATGTGTGACATAGGCCATGTATGCATGTATGTGTGCAGGGACATCATGGTAATGCATGTGCGACCAGTGATGTGTGAACCACATGGTTGTTGCATGTGTTTAAATGCCACATGGGGAGCCCTATGCAGATTTCAGACATGAGAGCATGCCAGTCTCTGTTCCTGGACATGGGTGGGGGTGAGGGATGGATGCTGATGGCAGGTACATATATGGTAGCCATGTCTGTGTGCCTGACCTGTGTGTCTGTGTCTTGTGCATGCCATGGATGCATGACACATGTGTGTCACAATGCACAGATTCACTGATGCAGCCTAGTTACCCTTGTATCCGCTGTGTTTGGGGTGTATGGGGCCAGATGGATGTGACTGAGGTGAAGTGTGTGCATGTGATAGGCATGACCCATGATGCATGTGAGTTCCATATCATTGTATGTTTCAAGAGTCCATTGGACATGTATGGAAATGTCCATGGCATGCACCATGCCTGTTACTGTGTGTGTTTTGCCTGGACTGACCCATGTGTTGTGGAGGGACATGATGGAAGTGTACTTTGACAGTGGTACTCATCTGCTATTGGGATCTTCCATGTTCGGGGGTTTCCTGCATGTGTCGGCCAATCTGGCGGCCCTCTCCTCCTCTGTGGAGGCTATACGCCAGTCGTTCTCCTTGCCGTCTTCCGGCCCAGATGCCACCAGGGCCCCCTGTGGACCTGCCCTGACCTATGCAGCCAGCTCGGTGGGGATCCCATCCCTGCCACAGTCGGGAGTCGGAGGTCAAACAGGGGTGGACACCACAGCAACTGTACCCCAGCAGATGGAGGATGTGCCGGCATCATCAGGTAGGGCACGTGCACGACGGCGTCGGTGGATTCCATCAGCCTGGATGCCGTCGTGCTGGCAGAGGCAGTTGCGTCGGAGGCAGCAGCAGAGTCAACGTGGGAGGCATCATGGCTCGGGGCCTTCAACATCGGAGGGGCAGGCATCGGCCGGAGGGCAGGAGGACCCAGGACAGGAAGTGTCTTCCGTGTGGCTGCGGTTGGGCCAGCAGATAGGTGCGGAGCGGCGGCGGGCGGAAGAGGAGCGGCTCACGATGGTCAGGGCGGAGAACTCCATGCGGAGGGCCCTGAGGCGGGCCGAGTGCCTCGAGACAATCCGCAGGGGGTTGGAGGAGCAGATCTCGTCGTCCCTGCGGACCCTCGGGGCCATGGAACAGGACCGCCTCCGGGACATAGACGAGGAGTTTGATGATGCCCTGGCCCGGAACACTACGGAGTGAGCCGCTGGACTTGCCCGCCGCCTTTGTATATAGTTCTTTAGTTTTAGGTTTCCTTTGTTTATTGTTATGATTTGGAGTCGACGGACACAGCTCCACTTTTTGTATATAGTTGCTTTTTTGTTAGGGTTTTTAGTAGGTTTCCTTTGTTCAGTTGGGCTCATGGACCCTTGGATATTGTGTACATAGTTCTTCATTGGATTGTTTTATTTTTTAATTTTATTTTTTCTTCTCCATGGAGCAATGGTGTTTGGATTTTATTTTTTTTCTGTCGGATTGATTTCATTTTTAATGTGACTTTGAAGTACATTTTTTTTGGATTTTGTGTTTTTCATTTTTTGGGACGGACATGCACCTTTTCTTTTTTTCATTGGCATTGTAGTTTGTTTCATTTCATTTGCATTCATATTTTTTAAATACATTTTTGTTTTCATACTTCACTGTGTGGTATCATCTCATTGGTTTCATGCATGTCATGTTGGGTGTTTTCAAATTCATTTGCAACCATTGTGTGTGACAGACATGGGTTCATTTGCTTTATGTACGTTGGGGGTGTAACATGTAATTTTCATTTCCATGTGGGTGAATGGGTTACTTGGTAGGGCCTTTTGGCTGTGGAGGCTGACCATTACGCACATGGTTGGTGATTGTGAGGACCTGGGTGCAGGGGGACATGAGTGGGGGCCTGGTGGAGGCTGCCCAAGGTGGCTGGGGGGTGGGGGTGGGTGGGAGACATGAGTGGGGGCCTGGTGGAGGCTGCCCCTGGTGGCTGGGGGGTGGGGGTGGGTGTGAGACATGAGTGGGGGCCTGGTGGAGGCTGCCCCTGCACTGCTGGGGGGTGGGGGTGGTGGGAGACATGAGTGGGGGCCTGGTGGAGGGTGCCCCTGGATGCTGGGGGGTGGGGGTGGTGGGAGACATGAGTGGGGGCCTGGTGGAGGCTGCCCCTGGTGGCTGGGGGGTGGGGGTGCAGGGGAACATGAGTGGGGGCCTGGTGGAGGGTGCCCCTGCACTGCCGGGGGTGGGGGTGGTGGGAGACATGAGTGGGGGCCTGGTGGAGGGTGCCCCTGGATGCTGGGGGTGGGGGTGGTGGGAGACATGAGTGGGGGCCTGGTGGAGGCTGCCCCTGGATGCTGGGGGGTGGGGGTGGTGGGAGACATGAGTGGGGGCCTGGTGGAGGCTGCCCCTGGTGGCTGGGGGGTGGGTGGGAGACATGAGTGGGGGCCTGGTGGAGGGTGCCCCTGCACTGCTGGGGGGTGGGGGTGGTGGGAGACATGAGTGGGGGCCTGGTGGAGGCTGCCCCTGGTGGCTGGGGGGTGGGTGGGAGACATGAGTGGGGGCCTGGTGGAGGGTGCCCCTGCACTGCTGGGGGGTGGGGGTGGTGGGAGACATGAGTGGGGGCCTGGTGGAGGGTGCCCCTGGATGCTGGGGGGTGGGGGTGGTGGGAGACATGAGTGGGGGCCTGGTGGAGGCTGCCCCTGGATGCTGGGGGGTGGGGGTGGTGGGAGACATGAGTGGGGGCCTGGTGGAGGCTGCCCCTGGTGGCTGGGGGGTGGGGGTGCAGGGGAACATGAGTGGGGGCCTGGTGGAGGGTGCCCCTGGATGCTGGGGGGTGGGGGTGGTGGGAGACATGAGTGGGGGCCTGGTGGGGGCTGCCCATGGTGGCTGGGGGGTGGGGGTGATAGGGGCCATGGGTGGGGGCCTGGTGGAGGCTGCCCCTGCACTGCTGGGTGGTGGGGGTGGTGGGAGACATGAGTGGGGGCCTGGTGGAGGGTGCCCCTGGTGGCTGGGGGGTGGGGGTGCAGGGGGACATGAGTGGGGGCCTGGTGGAGGGTGCCCCTGGATGCTGGGGGGTGGGGATGCAGGGGGACATGAGTGGGGGCCTGGTGGAGGGTGCCCCTGCACTGCTGGGGGGTGGGGGTGCAGGGGGACATGAGTGGGGGCCTGGTGGAGGGTGCCCCTGCACTGCTGGGGGGTGGGGGTGGTGGGAGACATGAGTGGGGGCCTGGTGGAGGGTGCCCCTGCACTGCTGGGGGGTGGGGGTGGTGGGAGACATGAGTGGGGGCCTGGTGGAGGGTGCCCCTGCACTGCTGGGGGGTGGGGGTGGTGGGAGACATGAGTGGGGGCCTGGTGGGGGCTGCCCATGGTGGCTGGGGGGTGGGGGTGCAGAGACACATGAGTGGGGGCCTGGTGGAGGGTGCCCCTGCACTGCTGGGGGGTGAGGGTGGTGGGAGACATGAGTGAGGGGTGAGGCTGGTGGGGGCTGCCCATGGTGGCTGGGGGGTGGGGGTGATAGGGGCCATGGGTGGGGGCCTGGTGGAGGCTGCCCCTGCACTGCTGGGGGGTGGGGTGGTAGGAGACATGAGTGGGGGCCTGGTGGAGGGTGTCCCTGCACTGCTGGGGGGTGGGGGTGGTGGGAGACATGAGTGGGGGCCTGGTGGAGGGTGCCCCTGCACTGCTGGGGGGTGGGGGTGGTGGGAGATATGAGTGGGGGCCTGGTGGAGGGTGCCCCTGCACTGCTGGGGGGTAGGGGTGGTGGGAGACATGAGTGGGGGCCTGGTGGAGGGTGCCCCTGGTGGTGGCTGGGGGGTGGGGGTGGTGGGAGACATGAGTGGGGGCCTGGTGGAGGGTGCCCCTGGATGCTGGGGGTGGGGGTGGTGTGAGACTTGAGTGGGGGCCTGGTGGAGGCTGCCCCTGGATGCTGGGGGGTGGGGGTGGTGGGAGACATGAGTGGGGGCCTGGTGGAGGCTGCCCCTGGTGGCTGGGGGGTGGGGGTGAGTGGGAGACATGAGTGGGGGCCTGGTGGAGGGTGCCCCTGCACTGCTGGGGGGTGGGGGTGGTGGGAGACATGAGTGGGGGCCTGGTGGAGGGTGCCCCTGGATGCTGGGGGGTGGGGGTGGTGGGAGACATGAGTGGGGGCCTGGTGGAGGCTGCCCCTGGATTCTGGGGGGTGGGGGTGGTGGGAGACATGAGTGGGGGCCTGGTGGAGGCTGCCCCTGGTGGCTGGGGGGTGGGGGTGCAGGGGAACATGAGTGGGGGCCTGGTGGAGGGTGCCCCTGGATGCTGGGGGGTGGGGGTGCAGGGGGACATGAGTGGGGGCCTGGTGGAGGGTGCCCCTGCACTGCTGGGGGGTGTGGGTGATAGGGGACATGAGTGGGGGCCTGGTGGAGGGTGCCCCTGGTGGCTGGGTGGTGGGGGTGGTGGGAGACATGAGTGGGGGCCTGGTGGAGGGTGCCCCTGCACTGCTGGGGGGTGGGGGTGGTGGGAGACATGAGTGGGGGCCTGGTGGAGGATGCACCTGCACTGCTGGGGGGTGGGGTGGTGGGAGACATGAGTGGGGGCCTGGTGGAGGGTGCCCCTGCACTGCTGGGGGGTGGGGGTGGTGGGAGACATGAGTGGGGGCCTGGTGGGGGCTGCCCATGGTGGCTGGGGGGTGGGGGTGATAGGGGCCATGGGTGGGGGCCTGGTGGAGGCTGCCCCTGCACTGCTGGGTGGTGGGAGACATGAGTGGGGGCCTGGTGGAGGGTGCCCCTGGTGGCTGGGGGGTGGGGGTGCAGGGGGACATGAGTGGGGGCCTGGTGGAGGGTGCCCCTGGTGGCTGGGTGGTGGGGGTGGTGGGAGACATGAGTGGGGGCCTGGTGGAGGGTGCCCCTGCACTGCTGGGGGGTGGGGGGGGTGGGAGACATGAGTGGGGGCCTGGTGGAGGATGCCCCTGCACTGCTGGGGGGTGGGGGTGGTGGGAGACATGAGTGGGGGCCTGGTTGAGGGTGCCCCTGCACTGCTGGGGGGTGGGGGTGGTGGGAGACATGAGTGGGGGCCTGGTGGGGGCTGCCCATGGTGGCTGGGGGGTGGGGGTGATAGGGGCCATGGGTGGGGGCCTGGTGGAGGCTGCCCCTGCACTGCTGGGGGGTGGGGGTGGTGGGAGACATGAGTGGGGGCCTGGTGGAGGGTGCCCCTGCACTGCTGGGGGGTGGGGGTGGTGGGAGACATGAGTGGGGGCCTGGTGGAGGGTGCCCCTGCACTGCTGGGGGGTGGGGGTGGTGGGAGATATGAGTGTGGGCCTGGTGGAGGGTGCCCCTGCACTGCTGGGTGGTGGGGGTGGTGGGAGACATGAGTGGGGGCCTGGTGGAGGGTGCCCCTGGTGGCTGGGGGGTGGGGGTGCAGGGGGACATGAGTGGGGGCCTGGTGGAGGGTGCCCCTGGATGCTGGGGGTGCAGGGGGACATGAGTGGGGGCCTGGTGGAGGGTGCCCCTGCACTGCTGGGGGGTGGGGGTGATAGGGGACATGAGTGGGGGCCTGGTGGAGGATGCTCCTGGTGGCTGGGTGGTGGGGGTGGTGGGAGACATGAGTGGGGGCCTGGTGGAGGGTGCCCCTGCACTGCTGGGGGTGGGGGTGGTGGGGGACATGAGTGGGGGCCTGGTGGAGGGTGCCCCTGCACTGCTGGGCGGTGGGGGTGGTTGGAAACATGAGTGGGGGCCTGGTGGAGGGTGCCCCTGCACTGCTGGGGGGTGGGGGTGGTGGGAGACATGAGTGGGGGCCTGGTGGGGGCTGCCCATGGTGGCTGGGGGGTGGGGGTGCAGGGGGACATGAGTGGGGGCCTGGTGGAGGGTGCCCCTGCACTGCTGGGGGGTGGGGTGGTGGGAAACATGAGTGGGGGCCTGGTGGGGGCTGCCCCTGCACTACTGGGGGGTGGGGTGGTGGGATACATGAGTGGGGGCCTGGTGGAGGGTGCCCCTGCACTGCTGGAGGGTGGGGGTGGTGGGAGACATGAGTGGGGGCCTGGTGGAGGGTACCCCTGGATGTTGGGGGGTGGGGGTGTTGGGAGACATGAGTGGGGGCCTGGTGAAGGCTGCCCCTGGTGGCGGGGGGGTGGGGGTGATAGGCGACATGAGTGGGGGCCTGGTGGAGGGTGCCCCTGGATGCTGGGGGGTGGGGGTGCAGGGGGACATGAGTGGGGGCCTGGTGGAGGGTGCCCCTGCACTGCTGGGGGGTGGGGGTGATAGGGGACATGAGTGGGGGCCTGGTGGAGGGTGCCCCTGGTGGCTGGGTGGTGGGGGTGGTGGGAGACATGAGTGGGGGCCTGGTGGAGGCTGCCCCTGGTGGCTGTGGGGTGGGGGTGGTGGGAGACATGAGTGGGGGCCTGGTGGAGGCTGCCCCTGGTGGCGAGGGGGTGGGGGTGATAGGGGACATGAGTGGGGGCCTGGTGGAGGGTGTCCCTGGATGCTGGGGGGTGGGGGTGCAGGGGGACATGAGTGGGGGCCTGGTGGAGGGT
The DNA here is from genome assembly GCF_040938575.1 of Ambystoma mexicanum. Lineage (NCBI taxonomy): Eukaryota > Metazoa > Chordata > Amphibia > Caudata > Ambystomatidae > Ambystoma > Ambystoma mexicanum. The sequence goes on from NC_090940.1 coordinate 607,473,453, forward strand.
GCCCCTGCACTGCTGGGGGGTGGGGGTGATAGGGGACATGAGTGGGGGCCTGGTGGGGGCTGCCCATGGTGGCTGGGGGGTGGGGGTGGCAGGGGGACATGAGTGGGGGCCTGGTGGGGGATGCCCATGGTGGCTGGGGGGTGGGGGTGGTGGGAGACATGAGCGGGGGCCTGGTGGAGGCTGCCCCTGCACTGCTGGGGGGTGGGGGTGGTGGGAGACATGGGTGGGGGCCTGGTTGAGGGTGCCCCTGGTGGCTGGGTGGTGGGGGTGGTGGGAGACATGGGTGGGGGCCTGGTGGAGGGTGCCCCTGCACTGCTGGGGGGTGGGGGTGGTGGGAGACATGAGTGGGGGCCTGGTGGAGGGTGCACCTGCACTGCTGGGGGGTGGGGTGGTGGGAGACATGAGTGGGGGCCTGGTGGAGGGTGCCCCTGCACTGCTGGGGGGTGGGGGTGGTGGGAGACATGAGTGGGGGCCTGGTGGGGGCTGCCCATGGTGGCTGGGGGGTGGGGGTGATAGGGGCCATGGGTGGGGGCCTGGTGGAGGCTGCCCCTGCACTGCTGGGTGGTGGGAGACATGAGTGGGGGCCTGGTGGAGGGTGCCCCTGGTGGCTGGGGGGTGGGGGTGCAGGGGGACATGAGTGGGGGCCTGGTGGAGGGTGCCCCTGGTGGCTGGGTGGTGGGGGTGGTGGGAGACATGAGTGGGGGCCTGGTGGAGGGTGCCCCTGCACTGCTGGGGGGTGGGGGTGGTGGGAGACATGAGTGGGGGCCTGGTGGAGGATGCCCCTGCACTGCTGGGGGGTGGGGGTGGTGGGAGACATGAGTGGGGGCCTGGTCGAGGGTGCCCCTGCACTGCTGGGGGGTGGGGGTGGTGGGAGACATGAGTGGGGGCCTGGTGGGGGCTGCCCATGGTGGCTGGGGGGTGGGGGTGATAGGGGCCATGGGTGGGGGCCTGGTGGAGGCTGCCCCTGCACTGCTGGGGGGTGGGGGTGGTGGGAGACATGAGTGGGGGCCTGGTGGAGGGTGCCCCTGCACTGCTGGGGGGTAGGGGTGGTGGGAGACATGAGTGGGGGCCTGGTGGAGGGTGCCCCTGCACTGCTGGGGGGTGGGGGTGGTGGGAGATATGAGTGTGGGCCTGGTGGAGGGTGCCCCTGCACTGCTGGGTGGTGGGGGTGGTGGGAGACATGAGTGGGGGCCTGGTGGAGGGTGCCCCTGGTGGCTGGGGGGTGGGGGTGCAGGGAGACATGAGTGGGGGCCTGGTGGAGGGTGCCCCTGGATGCTGGGGGTGCAGGGGGACATGAGTGGGGGCCTGGTGGAGGGTGCCCCTGCACTGCTGGGGGGTGGGGGTGATAGGGGACATGAGTGGGGGCCTGGTGGAGGATGCTCCTGGTGGCTGGGTGGTGGGGGTGGTGGGAGACATGAGTGGGGGCCTGGTGGAGGGTGCCCCTGCACTGCTGGGGGTGGGGGTGGTGGGGGACATGAGTGGGGGCCTGGTGGAGGGTGCCCCTGCACTGCTGGGGGGTGGGGGTGGTTGGAAACATGAGTGGGGGCCTGGTGGAGGGTGCCCCTGCACTGCTGGGGGGTGGGGGTGGTGGGAGACATGAGTGGGGGCCTGGTGGGGGCTGCCCATGGTGGCTGGGGGGTGGGGGTGCAGGGGGACATGAGTGGGGGCCTGGTGGAGGGTGCCCCTGCACTGCTGGGGGGTGGGGTGGTGGGAGACATGAGTGGGGGCCTGGTGGGAGCTGCCCCTGCACTACTGGGGGGTGGGGTGGTGGGATACATGAGTGGGGGCCTGGTGGAGGGTGCCCCTGCACTGCTGGAGGGTGGGGGTGGTGGGAGACATGAGTGGGGGCCTGGTGGAGGGTACCCCTGGATGCTGGGGGGTGGGGGTGTTGGGAGACATGAGTGGGGGCCTGGTGGAGGCTGCCCCTGGTGGCGGGGGGGTGGGGGTGATAGGCGACATGAGTGGGGGCCTGGTGGAGGGTGCCCCTGGATGCTGGGGGGTGGGGGTGCAGGGGGACATGAGTGGGGGCCTGGTGGAGGGTGCCCCTGCACTGCTGGGGGGTGGGGGTGATAGGGGACATGAGTGGGGGCCTGGTGGAGGGTGCCCCTGGTGGCTGGGTGGTGGGGGTGGTGGGAGACATGAGTGGGGGCCTGGTGGAGGCTGCCCCTGGTGGCTGGGGGGTGGGGGTGGTGGGATACATGAGTGGGGGCCTGGTGGAGGCTGCCCCTGGTGGCGAGGGGGTGGGGGTGATAGGGGACATGAGTGGGGGCCTGGTGGAGGGTGTCCCTGGATGCTGGGGGGTGGGGGTGCAGGGGGACATGAGTGGGGGCCTGGTGGAGGGTGCCCCTGCACTGCTGGGGGGTGGGGGTGATAGGGGACATGAGTGGGGGCCTGGTGGGGGCTGCCCATGGTGGCTGGGGGGTGGGGGTGGCAGGGGGACATGAGTGGGGGCCTGGTGGGGGATGCCCATGGTGGCTGGGGGGTGGGGGTGGTGGGAGACATGAGCGGGGGCCTGGTGGAGGCTGCCCCTGCACTGCTGGGGGGTGGGGGTGGTGGGAGACATGGGTGGGGGCCTGGTTGAGGGTGCCCCTGGCGGCTGGGTGGTGGGGGTGGTGGGAGACATGAGTGGGGGCCTGGTGGAGGGTGCCCCTGGATGCTGGGGGGTGGGGGTGGTGGGAGACATGAGTGGGGGCCTGGTGGAGGGTGCCCCTGCACTGCTGGGGGGTGGGGGTGGTGGGAGACGTGAGTGGGGGCCTGGTGGAGGGTGCCCCTGCACTGCTGGGGGGTGGGGGTGGTGGGAGACATGAGTGGGGGCCTGGTGGAGGCTGCCCCTGGTGGCGGGGGGGTGGGGGTGATAGGGGACATGAGTGGGGGCCTGGTGGAGGGTGCCCCTGGATGCTGGGGGGTGGGGGTGCAGGGGGGACATGAGTGGGGGCCTGGTGGAGGGTGCCCCTGCACTGCTGGGGGGTGGGGGTGATAGGGGACATGAGTGGGGGCCTGGTGGAGGCTGCCCCTGGTGGCTGGGAGGTGGGGGTGGTGGGACACATGAGTGGGGGCCTGGTGGAGGGTGCCCCTGGATGCTGGGGGGTGGGGGTGGTGGGAGACATGAGTGGGGGCCTGGTGGAGGGTGCCCCTGCACTGCTGGGGGGTGGGGGTGGTGGGAGACATGAGTGGGGGCCTGGTGGAGGCTGCCCCTGGTGGCGGGGGCGTGGGGGTGATAGGGGACATGAGTGGGGGCCTGGTGGAGGGTGCCCCTGGATGCTGGGGGGTGGGGGTGCAGGGGGACATGAGTGGGGGCCTGGTGGAGGGTGCCCCTGCACTGCTGGGGGGTGGGGGTGATAGGGGACATGAGTGGGGGCCTGGTGGAGGGTGCCCCTGGTGGCTGGGTGGTGGGGGTGGTGGGAGACATGAGTGGGGGCCTGGTGGAGGCTGCCCCTGGTGGCTGGGGGGTGGGGGTGGTGGGAGACATGAGTGGGGGCCTGGTGGAGGGTGCCCCTGGATGCTGGGGGGTGGGGGTGCTGGGTGACATGAGCAGGTGTGCAGGGTAGTCCCCTGTGGTGTGTGCTGCCTGCAGGGGCCGTGGAGGGTGTACAGGGAATACCTGGGAGCACACAGCCAAATCGCGTGTTGAATTTCCCGCGCACAACTGAAATCCACGTACCCTGACAAATCGCGTGTGGAACTTCCCGCGCACACCTGAAATCCACTTACCCGGCCAAATCGCGTGTGGGACTTCCCGCGCACCCCTGAAATCCACGTACACGGCCAAATCGCGTGTGGAACTTCCCGCGCACCCCTGAAATCCACGTACCCTGACAAATCGCGTGTGGGACTTCCCGCGCACCCCTGAAATCCACGTACACGGCCAAATCGCGTGTGGAACTTCCCGCGCACCCCTGAAATCCACGTACCCTGACAAATCGCGTGTGGAACTTCCCGCGCACCCCTGAAATCCACGTACCCGGCCAAATCGCGTGTGGTACTTCCCGCGCACCCCTGAAATCCACGTACACGGCCAAATCACGTGTGGAACTTCCCGCGCACCACTGAAATCCACGTACCCTGACAAATGGCGTGTGGAACTTCCCGCGCACCCCTGAAATCCACGTACCCGGCCAAATCGCGTGTGGGACTTCCCGCGCACCCCTGAAATCCACGTACACGACCAAATCGCGTGTGGAACTTCCCGCGCACCCCTGAAATCCACATACCCTGACAAATCGCGTGTGGAACTTCCCGCGCACCCCTGAAATCCACATACCCGGCCAATTCGCGTGTGAGACTTCCTGCGCACCCCGGTATACACGCACACGTATTTTTTGTCAGTGGGTGTCCGTGTTTGTGGGTACCCCTTTGCACGTCATTTGTCCTGGAGGGCCACAGTATGGGACATTCATCATGGCAGTATATAGGTGCTATTTGTTGGCGCACCTTTTGGCGCACATTTCTTCCAGGCGCAGAGACGCTACCGCCTGCTTTCTTGTGCCGGTTGTGTTTGTGCCTGTGCGCTGGTTTGAGCGTGCGCTTTTTTGCCCTATTCTATTCCATGAATACGTGTTGTAGGCGAGCGTGTGGGCGTTCCGCGCACTTGTACCCTGTACTTCCCCCGTGACGCCCACATTTTGGCAAGTTGTTCCCCATTCCGAGTGTTATGCCCGTGTTCCGCCTACTTTTGTAGCGTGCGCCGCGCTATGTGCGATTTTCGCTGTGGCCTGTGCGATTTTCGCTGTACCTGGCGCACGCAGTTAGATGGCCTGTGCGCCAACGTGCGCCGCGCACTTTATTATCGCACATCCGATGGTTTTCTCGCGCTCGGCCTTCCATGAATCGATGTGCGCTGCTTTTCGTGCGATTTTCGCACTTGCACTGCGATTTTCGCTATTCCACTGCGATTCGCACGTTTTTGGCCACTTGCGCCGCGCTAATTATTCCATGAATCGGCCTGTGTGTCATTTCTCAATCAATTGAGCCTTTTGCTGGATGGTATGGAGGGTGAATCTTTTGTTTTGGGTGGTGACTTTAACTTAGTCATGAATAGTAGGTTGGATAGAAAATCGGAATGTAGATATTACAATGAGAAGTTTAGTGAAGAATTGAAGGCGTTTGTATATAAATATAAACTTGTAGATATATGGAGGGAACTTCATCGGGACCAAGAGGAATTCTCGTTTTATTCACCTGTTCATGACTCGTTCTCCAGAATTGATTATTTCTTTATTAGTGATACTTTGGGTAGTCAAACAGTGTCCACTAACATACCAGAAAGAGGTACCTCTGATCATGCTTTATTGGATCTGCATCTATTCTTGGACAATGTTGGTGTCAAGACAAGGAGATGGAGAATGCAAGCTAACACACTGAAAGATGATTTGGTTACTGAGGGTTTAGATGCTTTTATTGGACATTACTTTGAGAAAAATGTGGGTTCGGCTGACATCAAGTCTGTATGGGATTGTTTTAAGGCAGTCTTACAGGGAGAATTGATTAGTAAGGGCCTGATCACGACTTTGGCGGTAACGCCGGTGGTATTACCACTGGCAGTATTAGCCCTACCGCCGAACTCCCCGGCGCTAATAGCGCCGGATCACGAGTTCGGCAGTAATGTAATTCCCCATTCCCCATTGAGCCCGTTCGGGAATGCCCCATTCCCCATTGGGCTCAATGGGGAAAATTTGCGCTCTTACCGCCGGCGGATTTCCTGCCGGCGATAATAGCGCAAATTTTCGGCGGATTTCCCACCAGCCAAGAGCTGGGGCAAAATCTGCCGAAGTCCTGATTTGGCAGACCCTTAAATCCGGCGGAAATAGCACGACCGCCGGATTTAAGGGTTACCGCCAAAGTCGTGATGAGGCCCTAGGTCTGGCCATGCTAAGACGAAGAATCAGACAATGATTAGTAATTTGGAGGCGAAGATCAAATATTCACAGGGGGTTTGTGCGGTTTATAGACATAATATCGAAAAAATAATGTCGAATTACAAAAATGTCGAATTCAAAAATGTCGAATTCAAAAATGTCGAAAACACATACATATAATAGAAAAAGTCATTAATTCGAAAATAAAATGTCGAAAAAAAATCGAAAAACCAATGTTAAAATAACTATGTAAAATGTCACACATACTAATGTTTTTTATTGGGGGGGTCCCCCCCCAAGGGGGGGTCCCCCCCCAAACCCCCATCCCAAACCCCTACCCCAACCCTCCACTCCTCCCCATCTCCCCCAACACCCCCCATGGATATACCTTTAATTTTTTTTAAAAAGTATTTAATAAAACATTAATTAAATAATTAATTATTAAAAAAAAACATCCCAAACCCCTACCCCAACCCCCCCCTCCTCCCCATCCCCCCCACTCACCATGGATATACCTTTAACCATTTAAAAAATATATGTTTTATAAAATATAATTAATTATTTATTTAAACATTAATTCGAAAAAAAATTCGACATTTTTGTAATTCGACATTTTTATTTTCGACATTTTTTTTTCGACATTTTGACTTTCGATATTATTGTATTCCACATTATGACTGGACACCGGTTTGTGCTACTGACAGTTCGGCTCAAAATAAACTGAAATTGCATAAATTAGAAGCGGAATTAAAGACTCGTATACAGAACCTGGCTAGTAAGAGTTTGTTCTATTCAAAACAGAGGTTTTGGGAATCGGGCGATCGGAATGGTAAATTACTGGCTTACAAGCTTAAAGGATTGGTGACAGATGTTTCTACTATTCACACTGATGGTGGTGGTACTTTACATAGGAATAGAGATATCTTTGATTATTTCTGGGGCTTTTATGAGCCTTTGTATACGGAGGATAATGCCCCAACTGATGATAGCTTGGATATGTTTTTTGGAAAAATGTCACTCTCTAGATTGGCTCCTGAGAAAAAGGAATTTGCCTGATTCGGCAATCGAGGTTGCTGAAGTTAGTGTGGCTATTTTGCAAATGAAAGATGGAAAATCGCTGGGTCCTGATGGAATAGTCTCGGAATTTTACAAAATAAATTGAGGTTCAACTCGCACCTATTTTGTGTGAACTTTATTCCGACTTTATAGCATCGGGAATGCTGTGTGAGTCCATGAAAGAGGCCTTGATTGTTGTGATCCCGAAACCTGATAAGGATCATACTAGGTGTGGAAATTACGGACCTATTTCTATGTTGAATGTTGATCTATACATTTTCACTAAAACTTGGGCCAATAGATTGAAGTTATGTGTGGGGGGTCTGATTGATGGGTTTCAGGTGGGTTTTATTCCAAGACGGTATGGCTATGACAATATTAGAACTGTGCTAAATGTGGTTGGTGAGCGTTTTGGAAAGGTCTCAAATGAAGTCATTGGGTTTTTTGATGCTGAAAAAGCTTTCGATAGGGTGAACTGGAAGTTTCTGGAGTACACTTTCATGAAAATAGGATTTGGCCCTATCTTCATGAAAATGGTGGAGTGTGTTCATAGGGATGTTAGGGCCCGAGTATTGGTTAATGGGGTTATTTCTGATTCTTTTCAGTTATTAAGGGGCACACGACAGGGTTGTCCGTTGTCCCCTTTTTTGTTTGATTTGTCGTTGGAGCCACTTGCTACTTATATTAGACAATGTGAGGTTATTAAAGGGATTATGGTTGGGAAAGTTGAAGTTAAAGTTTCATCGTATGCTGATGACATGCTTCTTATGTTGTCTAATCCTGAAGTCGGTGGTGATGTAATTAAAGAAATGTTTTGGGAAGTAGGTGATTTATCAGAGCATAAGGGGAACTGGGATAAAACTGAGGTTTTCCCTTTGTCTAGTCACTGTGATTGTAATGTTTTGCGTTAGTGGAATTGTAAGTGGTCACCAGGAGGGGTTTAATATTTAGGGATTCATATCATTGAGGATTTGAAGAAATTGCTGCAGTTTAATTTGGACTTGGTAACTGCGAATATGTCATTGTTGGTTAAGAGATGGGAAAGATTGTCATGGAATTTGTGGGCAAAGATAAATGCAATTAAAATGGTCCTATTACAAAAGGTCTTATATGTTCTCCAGTCCATCCCGTTGTTGTTATTTAAAAAACACTTATTCAAGATTGAAAAACTTTTTTCTTCTTTTTTGTGGGGTCCTGGAAAAAGACCTCGGATTCCAAAATACATGCTGGTACAAAAGTTTGAGGATGGGGGATTTGGTTTCCCTGATTTGATTAAATATTACAAGGCTTTTTTGCTTAAAAAAAGCTCATATTACTTTAGGGCCTGGAAAGCACATGTACCAATTTGGTTGCGCATGGAGAGGGAGTTATGTGCTCCATTTGACCTGGGGACTGTATACAGTATGGATAAATTACCAGTTAGGAGATTGAAGTTAACTCCAATAGTGGCAACTAGACAGGTGATGGGGCATGGTTTAGGGATAATGGACAGAGTTATGGCTTCAGTCCTGTAGGATTGTTTAGCGTGTCTTGGGAGCACAGAGAGCAGCACCACTGCACAGGATCAATGTATAGCATGTTTTTTGAAGTGCAGCGCCACTGCCTGGGTTTGGTGCATTGATATAATGTGGTACAGCAAGACGTGTTATTGAGCATTTTTTTTATGCAGCGCCACTGCATGGGTTTAATGCAATTGCTTCAAGCTATGTGTTTCCAGTGCAACATATGGATATGTAAATGAAGACAGGCTACACAGGTTAAAAACAAACCATTTTCTCATTTAAAAGCGCATTTTATTTTTCATATTCAAAATGCACACAATTTTTTTTTCTTTTCATCTGAAATGCCTATGTTGCAAGAGACACATTTGAAGATTAATGAACTAATATAATTAACCGTACTAACATGATTCTAACTTCTTAGTAATATAATGTGTTCTCCAATGCAAAATGAGGCAGGCTGAAACTCATTTCAGACTGTGTGCAGATTTTTTTTTCTTCTTGCCTCTATGTGCTCTGTCCACAGTATTTGCAGGAAGCAAGGATTCGAATAGCAGGAAATCAGTTTTGTTACAGTTGCTTACTGTAAAAGATTTCTATTGTATGCAGAGGGAGGATAGGACATGATAGAATTTTATTGGTTAGGATCCTTTGGTAGGAGGTAACGGGAGTTTGCTTGTATAATCTCGGGGAAGAAGCTAGGCAGATGACATCTTGACACAGCTCGGAGAAGGACTGGGTTGATAGATGGGGTGCCTGATTCCTAAAGCAGATTCAATACTGCTACAGAGGCTGGGATTTCCAGTCAACAAGTCCCAGTTTGAGTGACAGCAAATGCTTGTCCTTGCTGGGTGAACCCCTCCAGAAGGCGACCAGCCAAAGAAGTTACATGCTGAACAAGCCTGGTAATTATCTCGCTGAAGTGTGGGGGCTGTGTGTATGTGTGCGAAAATATTCAGTCAGAGTAGGAGAGGAGATTCCTGTGTTTTAACCACATGGTTAATGTTGCAAATTGAATTCTTGTTCCTTGCCACTCTCTTTTTATTTTGTTACACATAATGTTGTTAATGTGAGTTTTCCATTTATTTCTGTAAAAAAAGAGTAAGCTCGTGTTAAAATGCAAGTTTTATAATACAAAAAAATGTATCTGAAAGCAGGCGGGAAGTGTGTTTCATTTTTATCTTGTCCTTTGTGCATCTATCATTATAACACTGGTAATATGGGAAGATCTTTGCACAGTGCAATTGTCAGTTTTAAAAGTTGCTAAAAGATAAGACATGGTGGTAGCTGTGTGCATGAATCCATTCAGTGTATGAGTGTGTGTATTTTCTGAATGGAACATAATAATAACAAAATGAAATAGCCTGCTGCCGAAGGTCTATGAGTCGGCAGAAAGAGAGGCCCTGGACATAGCTCACCAAACGTAAATAAGTTGGTGATAAATACCACATATAGCTTGCTGTCGTAGATAAGTCAGTGAGAACAGCCCATGGTGGCACACTAAAAATGAAAATGTGGTATTTCTGAAATGTAGGCCTGAGGTCTCTCTAGTGATCACAGAAACAAACTAAGCAAAAATAAGAGGTTCTGGATATTGGGGCCATATATAAAACAAAGGAATTATGCTCACCAGAAATACCACCAATAACGCATACCAACATAATGTATATCACTAAATGTATCAGTGTGCTGAAATAATGTATGTATACTGTAGTACTATATACCAAATCTAATCTGAATGCAAAGAGTGATTATTACTGAATTATTTTCATTTTGGCGGTAAGAAAATACCGCTAGGTCCCAGATCTATACAAAATACCCAACAGTCCTGATGCTTCTCTATGGTATAATGAAGCGTTGCAGATTGATAATACATGTTTGCATTGGAGTAGTTGGGTGAATAAAGGAATTCTGAAACTGGCTGATGTGATGGATGACGATCGGTTGTTGAGTTTTGTAGAATTATGAGATAGATTCGGTTTGAGGCGAAGTGAAAGGAATAGGTGCTTGTCTTTAGTGACTGATAAATAGTAGGCTGGAAATGGCTGATGGGTCTATTGGTGAGAAGCCGGAGATTAGTAGGTTGTTGGAGGGTCAGGAATACGGTGTGCGTACTTATATGCAATTCATGCCTATTGATGAGAGGCTCCGAGTTGCGTGGTCTAGATTGCAAGAGATTTGGTCGAATGATGTTCAGGGAGAAATATTCTGAAGGTTACTTTGAATTTGGGACCTGATATGTGTTTACGTTTAATTCAGCAGAAGGTTGTTGGGCGGTTGTATTGGACGCCGGTTAAGATGTTTAAATTGGGGTTACAACCTAATGATTTGTGTTGGTGTTGTAATGTTGATAGGGGTACCTTATTGCATTTACTATGGGATTGCCCGAGAGTACAGGCATTTTGGACGGCAGTAATTGATAGGATTGATTTGATTTTTGGTATTGTTTTGCGGAGATCGGCGGTGAATGTCATTTTGCTTTCCCATAAAGATAGAGGTGGAAGAGCTGGGAGACATTCTTGCTGGATTGATAGGGCCTTAATGATATATGATATGATAGTTTATTTATATAGCGCCTATACACAATGTGTTTCAAAGCGCTTCAAGGCAAGGAAGGGAACAAGGGAAAATACAACAACATTCTTACAGGCCATGAACAGTAAGGATGTGAAATTAACTATAGTACTCGGCCTGACAACATTTCAGATAGTGCAAGTGCTAAGACATAGATAAGGAAGGGAGGGGGAGAGTGGGAAGGAAATGGAAACAGACAGGCGACTACCATACTAGGCCTGACTACATTTCTGGTAGAGCTGGAGGAAAACTAAAGGTGAGGGAGAGGGGTGCAGAAAGGGAGGGGAGGAACAAAACAAGTGACTATCATACTAGGCCTGACAATGTTTCAGATAGTGCTGGAGGGAGGGGGGGGGCAACAGTAAAGGGATAGGGGAGTGACAGACGAGGTTGCTATCATAGTAGGTTGAGGAACAATTAATAGCGATAGCGATTAAGTTAATCCTCAGGATTTGGAAAACAAGGAAAAAACCTAATGTTGAAGATTGGCTGATGAAATTGCATATTTTGGCACAATTTGATAAGGTTTCATTTCGTAATAAGGATAGGGAGGAGGATTATAGGAAGCTATGGGGTCCGTTTATGGCTCTTTATGATTGACATGGAGGTGGGGTTGCTTTGATATCTATTGTATTCGTGGTAAGGCTGGTAGGGTTCCTCTCCCCCCCCTTTTTTTTCCCCTTTCTTTCCTCTTCTTTCTTCTTCCCATTTGTAGTGTCCTTTGTGTTGTCTTTTGTGTTTGTGTTGTCTTTTATGTATTCTTGTTACTTTATTGATTGTGTTTCACTTGAATTGGTCGATTTTTGGTCTGTAATACTCATGATGCTTTTATCATTCTGTGAATTGAATTTTTTCTGATCAATGTGGAACATTGTTACTTTTGTTATTGTTACATATGTTTGTGAAAATTAATAAAGAGTTTTGGAAGAAAACATTAAAAAAAAAAGTCAGTGAGCTGCAGGCTTTGTCCATACAAGCCCCTTTTTTTCATAATACACAAAGACAAGGTAGTCCTCAGAACGCATCCTAGCTTCTCACCTAATTTAATTTCAAAGTTCCATGTTAATCAATCCATAGAAATACCTACCCTCTTTCAATATTCATCTAATTCAACAGAAAGAAGCCTCCATACACTTGATGTACGGAGGGTGGTCTTGTACTATGTGAACAAAAACAAACCTCTAAGGAAAACAGACCAACTTGTTGTTTCCATAGCACCTGGAAGAGAAGGTGATCACATAACTATCCATCTGGAGATGGCATTCTTTGATAAGTGCATAAAGCTCTTCTATTCCCTATCCAAGAAAGTCTTACCTTTCACCCCCAGGGCTCACTCTACCAGAGGTACAGGAGCTACCTTAGCTTTCCTTGTAAACGTCCCTTTAGACGCTATTTACAAAGCTGCTACATCAAGTTGCATCCATACGTTCACACAGCATTATTGCATTGACACACACTCTAAAGCAAATTCACAGGTGGGACAAGCGGTCCTCAAATATCTCTTTGACACTGCAACTTCTCACTTCCCACCTCCTTCTCCAGATACTGCTTGCTAACCTATGCAGAGCATGTGATCTATGCAGATCCACAAGCTCCAGAAGGGATACATCACTCACCGTAATCATATTTCGAATGGATTGTGTCCTCCCACGTATTCCTCATCTTAGATATTCTTATCTTCAGCATTGCTGCTTTCGGAATAAAAAGTCTCTCCACCAGAGGGCGCTGTGCTCGAGGCCGTGTCGTCGATGTCCCTCAAAGGCTGCCGTCGAGCGTCGACGTCATCCGCAGTATAAAGGGCTCGAGCCGCGTCCATTGGCTTCAGTTCCGTTTTTCCGATAGCTTTCGCTTCGTGTCACGAAAAATGGCGCTTCAGTTCTTTGAACTTTGTCTTCCTCATCAAATCCTTCCTTGCCAAAAACTGGCTTTAAAAAGTATCAGAAATGCTGGAAGAAGAGGTCAATCACCGACCCCCATCGAAATTGCCTCTGGTGTTTGGGTCCGGACCATCGGGTCGACGAATGCGGTTCCTGTCAGGCAATGACCAACAAAGCTCTTAAGGAACGAAGAGGTAAACTGGCTGTGGGGGAGGAATCCTCGAAGTCTTCTTAGAGAAAATAGAAAGACTCAGGGTATCAAGTGGTAAATCTGGACACAAGTCGAGGAAATCAAGACCGAGGAGTCGTTCGAGAAAATAGTCCTCTTCTTCGTCAAAAAGATTGAAGAAAAGATGACACCGATCTCCCTCTTCCTCGTCATCTGAGACAGGGGTTATCACCTGCCCTTCAAAGCATGATTCCTCTAGGAAGTGGGAGCCTTTTAGAGCCTCGATGATGAGAATCTTTGAGAACGCGGCCCAGACCCCCCTCAAAGAAATCTCGTGACGACCATGCCCCAGCTCATTCTTAAAGTGACAGAGGGAGGTCAAAGACCAAACTGTCAAAATCCGATGAAAAAAATCGCAGAGGGCGTCATCGAGGGAGACCTCTCCGATACCTCATTCAAAAAGTAAATCACGCCTACCAGTGCATAAACCGGAGGCAACGCCTGACAAAATGGCACCAAGTGCCCAACTGCCATTAATGGCAGTGTCGAAGGTTTCCTCGACACCTTTGTTGAAGGCCTACCCGACGCCAGTATCTAAGGCATCGACAGTTCACGCGACTACGCTTTCATCGGGGGGTCCTTCGACTGTGTCGAAGCCTGCGTCGATAACATTGACGCCATCAACGCCTTTGTCGAAGTCAACTCTAATTCCGGCACCCAAACCGACTTCTTTGTCGAAGCCAAGGTCTATGCCCGTTGAATCACCAAGTAAAAGGTTTCATCCTGAGTCTAGACAGGATTTTATCAAATCTATGTCTTCCATTTTTGAAGAGCAATCCTCTGAAGAGGAGATCTCTCCTTCTGGTGTTAGATTTAACTCCTGAGGAGTTAGTTGATCCTCACTCTAAGATGGCTGACCTGTATGTGTCTACAGGCAGCAAGTGGTCTGGACACATCTCCCGAGTTGGATTTTGAAAGATCCGACCCTGCTGATCATGCATACTGAGGATATAGGAGACTTATAAGGTGACAGAATTCATGAGGTGGAACAGAGGTTCCCCTACTTACCAGCAGGATGATATGACGGACATTCTCTCTGAAGGTCCTCAAAAGGATCCTGTCCTTTCCTTCCACTTAGCTCTGCAAAAGAAGTTGATGACTGCATGGGAAGCACCTGAATTAGGGCCTGCGGTAAGTAGAAAATTCACGAGCAAATACAAGCCCTCTTCTTCTGATCCTGAATACTTAATAAAACACCCGTCACCTGAAAGTTTAGTGGTCCAAGCAGCCACATCCACTAGACATTCGACATACTCTACAATTCCCCCAGATAGGGATGACAAAAAGATTGATACATGGTCTTGCAAGATTTTCTCTTCGGGAAGCATAGCTTTAAAATCGACGAATGTGACTCGCACCCTTGCAAGATTCACATACACCCTGTGGGATTGTATGACAGCAGTAGCTGAACATATTTCTGATGGCGATCAGCAAGAAGGTTTTCTTGCGAATGTGAAAGACGGAAAGGAGGCTATGGGGGCATGCCTTCAATCAGGGCTGGACACTGCTGACAGCATCAGTAGGTCCATGGCATCTAGCACAGTGCTACGCAGATTTGCGCGGTAGAGGAAGTCTGGCTTTGCACCAGACGTGCAGGTCAGGCTACTTAATATGCCATTTGATGGCTTGAGGTTGTTCGGCAGCAAGGCAGATGAAAGTTTAGAAAAGCTGCAGACCTCAAAAGCGGCAGCTAAGTCTCTTAGCGCTTCTATAAAACAACCTCAATAACACTCCTACTCAGGCTCATCTTCCTGGAGGGGTCGTCCCTTTCGATTCTACCCCTCATTTGGGAGAGGGAAGGGACAGGCTAGTCAATGAGGACAGCAAAGAAAATGAGGAAACAGTGCTAGATCAGCCCCAGCAGCAGCAACTGTCTCCTCAGCTGCTTCCGCAGCAAAGCCACTCTGAGGTCTTGACCCACAAGACCCCGGTGGGAGGCAGGATCTCTCAGCATCTGAACGAATGGCGGGGCATTACTTCAGATGCTTGGGCACTGGGAACAGCCCAAGGTTACTGCCTCCCCTTTCAGAAAAGACCTCAGGATCATCCACCGGGATACAACTCTACCAAAATTCCAGATCCGCTCCTGTTGCAGAAAATGTTAACTCTGCTAGAGAAAGGTGCAATAGAACATGTAACTGTAGCGGAAAGGAACAAAGGTTGGTACTCCCCATAATTTCTCATACCGATAAAGGACAGAGGATTGAGACCCATCTTGGACTTGAGAAACTTGGACAAGTTCAAGATGGACACACTTTCTCAGATCCTTCAGGCTGTTCAGCTCCAAGAGTGGTTGGTATCATTGGCCCTTAAGGATGATTACTTTCATGTGCCAATCCATCTCAAGCACAGGAAGTACCTAAGGTT
This sequence comes from Ambystoma mexicanum, assembly GCF_040938575.1. Taxonomy (NCBI): domain Eukaryota; kingdom Metazoa; phylum Chordata; class Amphibia; order Caudata; family Ambystomatidae; genus Ambystoma; species Ambystoma mexicanum. The sequence continues at coordinate 607,488,910 of NC_090940.1, forward strand.
CGCGATTGCCAATTATCACTATCAGTTTCGAGTTCTACCATTCGGGTTGACCTCTACCCTGAGGGTCTTCACCAAGCTGATGGCGGTAGTGGCAGCAAGTCTCAGGAGAGGTGGGATTCATGTCTACCCTTACCTGAACGATTGGTTAATCAGGGCATGTTCACCTGAACAAGCCCCAGAACATCTGAACATGACCTGCCACTTCCTACACAGACTGGGCTTCTCCCTCAATTACAAGAAGTCAAATACGATACCATTCCAAAGACTTCAATTCATCGGAGCAATCTTGGATACTCCTCAGGCAAAGCCTCACCTCCCGAGATGAATGCTCATCACATTCTGCAGATGGTATCAAAGTTCCAGAATGACCAGCACCTGCCAGCCTTCGATTTTCTGAGGTTGCTCGGCCTCATGGCATCCTGCATTTTTCTGGTGTCAGAGGCCAGATTGAGAACGAGATCCCTTCAATGGGTCCTCAGGACTCAATGGTCCCAATTTTCGGGGGATATGTCAGATCTTCTGCAAGTTCCGGCCAGAGTGGCTCTAGATCTTCTATGGTGGGCTTGCAAGGAAAATATCCTCAAGGGAGAATATTTTTGGCTACCATGGCCAGAGATAACAGTAGTGACAGACGTCTCAATCACGGGGTGGGGAGCCCATCCCAACGATCTGACAATCAGCGCTCGTTGGTCTTCATCAGAGTCCAAATTACACATCAACCTTTTGGAGCTGATGGCAATCAGACTAGCGCTGAAGCGCTTTCTGCCCTCTGTACGGGAAAAAATTCCTGATAATGTCAGACAACACAGTAGCCATGTACTACCTCAACAAGAGATGGGGCGAAGGGTCACTACCACTGTGCAGAGAGGCAATGCAGCCCTGGTTCTGGGAAATGCAAGAAGGAATCTCTGTCTGCAGTTCACCTAGCCAGAGAGCAGAACACGGTGGCGGACGCTCTGAGCAAGCAGAGCACAGTTTCTCACAAGTGGGAACTAGCTCAGGAAGTCCTTCAAGAGATCTTCGCCCTTTGGGGAACGCCTCAAGTGGATCTGTTTGTGACCAGTGTCAACAGGGAGTGCGAACTATACTGCTCAAGGGAATTTCCACCTAGAGGAGCTCTAGGGGACGCGTTCGTAGTGGAATGGGAATTTCCACTCCTATATGTGTTTCCTCTAGTCCCCGTGATTCCTCATGTAATCAGGAGGTTGAGAAAGTTCAGGAAATCCATGATCCTAATAGCCCCAGATTGGGCCAGAAGGACATGGTACCCGGACCTTCTGGACATGTCCATCTACCCTCCAATACGTCTTCCACAAAGAGAGGATCTTCTCTCGCAAGAGGAAGGTTGGGTTCTCCATCCAGAGGTCAAGACACTCAGCCTTCACGCAAGGTTTCTCAGAGGCTTAGATATAAGGATTGGGACCTCCCGGATGACGTAATGGAGATTTTGCTGTCGGCTTTAAGGCGAGCAACAAATTCCTCGTACCGGTGTCATTGGAACAAGTTCAGTAACTGGTGCATGAATAAGAATGTGGATCCATTCTTATGTAATACTCCTACAGTACATCTTTCCTTTTACACTTGGCCAATTTGGGCCTCCAAGTTGGTACAATAAAAGGATACTTAGCAGTGCTATCTATTTTTAAGTGCTCCCCAGAAGAAGTGTATTACTTCAAAATGCCCTTGATTATTCAGTTCCTAAAAGGGCTCACAAATGTGTACCCTCCAACCCCTTTTTAGGTACCTGTCTGGGATTTAAATTTAGTTTTAAAATTCCTCACATGTATTCCATTTAAGCCCTTACATTCTTGCCTGTTAAGGCTCCTTACTGTAAAGGCAATACTTCTAGTGACAATTACATCAGCCCGCAGGGTTAGTGAGTTGTTGGCGCTCTCTTGTAAGCCTCCTCGCACCATTTTTCATAAGGACAAGGTTACTCTTAGAGTCAAACCCTCTTTCTTCCCAAAAATAGTCTCTGACTTTCACATGTCACAAAAAAAAATCACTTTACATTCCTTTTATCCTCCTCCTCATGCAAGTAAGGAGGAAGAAAGGTTACACAGATTGGACCCTAAAAGGGCTCTCAGTTTCAATATCTCCAGATTCGCTAAATTTAGGCAATGTGATCAGCTTTTTGTGGGATATACTGGACACAAATTGGGTCTAGCAGCAGGGTCGGACTGGGACAAGAAATAGGCCCGGTCACCCAAAAAAAATGTTGTCCACCACTCGCCTCACGACCCTTGACCTCTGATATCACCGGAAGTGATGTAATTTGACCCCCACCCCAAAGTGACATCCCGGGAAACGATGAAACACGACCTTTCACCCCTTGACAAAACAGGAAGTGGCATCAAATGGCATTTTTCCTAAGTACACTAAATTACTGTGAATCCAAGCAGACGTCCAAGGACAAATGATGATATGTTATTGTATAGCATTACGCTTAAGCTCTTTTTTATAGAACAAATATGCATACAATATCACCCAACCTGTGTTGGTACTCATTTATCGACCTAAGAAGGATGAAAGGCTTTTTGAGAAAAAAAAAAATTGAAAAAAAACAATTTCTTTCACATTTCTTTTTTCCAAACCAGCCCAGACATGGCCAGAAACCGCCCCCCCAATCCCCAGGGACGATTTCGAAAGGCTGTGGGGCCAATCCGACCCTGTCTAGTAGTAACCAAACAAACATTGTCCTTATGGATAATTTTGGCAATCACTGAATGCTATAGGTTGGCTGGAAAACATCCTCCAGATGGGCTAAGGGCTCATTCAACCAGGGGCATGGCAACCTCAACAGCTCTTCAGAGGCGTGTCCCGATGCAAGACATTTGTGCAGCGGCCCCCTGGTCCTCTATGCACACTTTTGCGAAGCATTATTCTCTAGATTCAACATCATCACAAGGGGGTCTCTTTGCCAAAGCTGCCCTGCATACAGTCCATGATTAATACTTTCTGGTACTCATTCCTCCAAATTCATACTGCTTTGGGAGCCTATCTAAGATGAGGAATACGTGGGAGGACACAATCCATTCGAAGAACAAGTTACTTACCAACTGTAACGTTCTTACTCCCACATATTCCTCATCAACCCTCCCATCCTACCCCGCCGTACAGTTTACGTATTTTACACTCAATGTTCCTTGAGAGCTCACGGTCTAAGGGATATGCCTTATCAACTCATCAATGGAAAATATATGAAAAAACAGAACTGAAACCAACGGGCGCGGCTCGAGCCCTTTATACTGCGCATGACATTGACGCTCAACGGCAGCCTCTGAGGGACATCGATGATGCGACCTCGAACACAGCGCTCTCTGGTGGAGAGATTTTTTTTTTCCGAAGCAGCAAAGCTGGAGATACGAATATCTAAGATGATAACTACGTGGGAGGAACATCCAATCGAAAGAGCGTTACAGTTGGTAAGTAACTTGTTCTTCTGGTGCTTGTAACTGCATAGAGTCACCTACGCCCGCCCTTCCTCCCCTTCTGGAGTAGATGGCGCATACATGCTTTCTGTGTTATTATGTTTCAGCTTTATCACATCTGTACTCACGCTACACTTCATGCAACCTCATGTCAGAAACAAACAATCTGATGGACCTCGACGCGTGAAGGACCATGGGTACAGTACACGTCACACTAGGGACAGTATTACTAACACGCCCTGTCGATGTCCGTTTTTGAGTTTCGATAACAAATCTTGTAGTACTTTAGATGTCTGACTATGCAGAGCATGTGAATGTAAACAGATACAAGCACTAGAAATACGATTACGTTGAGTAATGTATTGTATATATATATTTCTGATGCTTGTGTAATCTGCTTAGATCACATGCTATGCATAGGCCGACATCTACTGGAAGCTGCAGAGTATTACAGTTGTTGTATTCGAAATTTGAAAATGGACGTTGAAATAGGGCGTGCCAGTAATACTATCACTAGTGTGATGTCTCCTGTACCCATGATCCCTCACGCATGTAGGTCCCTCAGATTTATTTTTTCCGCCATCTTGAGTCATCGCATATAAGTGGAGTGCATTTTCGGCTTACGCCATTGAATTTACAAAGTATTTAAGATTAGTATTTCTTTCTGTCCTTTACCGACGCCGTGCCTCGACGAGGTGAAGACTCAAGAAAGGACAAGACTGACGGTCGAACAGAGAACTCGACGGCACCACCCGGCCATGGAAGGCCCATCGGGCCTCGGCCTTACAGTAGGGATAGTGGGGGGTGGTCAAAACATCATGTATTTTCCCACCCTTTCCCTGAGTCGCCCAGCTGCCTGCCCCCATTATTTGTATTTACTATGTTTATATAGCGCTTTACTCCAAAACGCTGCACATTTTAACACCAGGATACATATAACAATTAACAATATAAAAGTAACAGTAGAAGCATTTTACAATTATGAATCAGACCAACAAAATAGTAAGTAGAGCAATTAGACTGAAGGTAAGAAGGAGAGTAGTGCAGTAGAACTGGGAGGGAGAGGGGGTGGTGGGGAGGAGGAGGAGGAGGAGGGAAAACGTAAGGGGTAAACGAGTGAGAGTGGGGTCGAGGGGGGAGAGGAGGGAGATGATCATGGTGAAGGTAGGGGAGAGAGTGGGAGGGGGAGCGAGAAGGGGAAGGGGTTTCATGGCAGGGAATGGAGAAGGAGAGATTTAAGGGACGTGCGGAATGAGGAAAAGGTAGGAATAGAGCGGATTGAGAGAGGTAAGCAGTTCCAGTGCAGGGTGGCTAGATGTTGCAAGGAGCGGAAACGGGAGGAGGCACAAGGGGAAGGAGGAACAGTGAGAAGGAAGTGGTCAACAGAACGAAGGGAGCGGGAGGGAGTGTAGAAAGAGAGAAGGGAGGAGAGATAAGGGGGAGCAAGACCGTGGAGAGATTTAAAGACTAAGAAGAGAAAATGAAATTTAAGTTGGGAGTGAAAGGGAAGCCAGCGAAGGGAGGAAAGGGAAGCAGAGTTCGAGTCACGGAAGGTGAGGAGACAGAGGGTACGGATGGCAGAATGGTAGATAGATTTGAGGGGGGGCCAGATGAGAAGTGGGTAGTCCAAAGAGTAAGGAGGAGCAGTAGAAGAGGCGAGAGAAGATAAGGGAGGAGATTAAAAGTTTAGTAACATGGAAAGTGAGAGGGGGGCGGACTTTGCAAATATTAAAGAGGTGGTAGCGACAAGCACGAGAGGTGAGAGAGATATGATGGGAAAAAGTGAGAGAGGAGTCAAAGTGAATGCATAAATTGCGAGCGTGGACAGAGATAGGGAGATTAGAAGGAGGAAAATGAATGAAAGGAGGAGAGGGAGGGGGAAGGGAGTTGGAGGGAAAGAAAATGACTTCAGTTTTATCAGTGTTGAGGGAAAGAAAGCGAGAGGACACCCAGTTTTTAATGGCAGTAAGACACGAAGAGAGTTTAAGGTGGAGGTTAGTAGAGAAGGAAAGGAAGAGCCGAGTATCATTAGCATAGAAATGGTGAGAAATGCCAAATGAGGAGATAACAGAGGCAAGGAGGGAGATGTAGAGTGATAAAAGGAAAGGGCCAAGCAACAAACCTTGGGGTACTCCATATTCCAGAGGCTGGGTAGGAGAGGAGCGGCCTCCCCAAAAAACAGTAAAAGAGCGGGAGGAGAGGTAAGAGGATAGCCAGTTAAGAACAGAGCCTTTGAATCCGAAGGAAGAAAGAGTGTTGAGAAGAAGGGGGTGATCAACAGTGTCGAAGGCAGCAGAGAGGTCAAGAAGAATAAGGACAGAGGATTGCTTAGAGTGTCGAGCCGAGAGGAGGGAGTTAAGGATGTATGTGAGGGCCATTTCAGGAGAGTGTTTAGGACGGAAGCCAGATTGAGAGGGGGGGAATGAGAGAGAGAGATTAGTGACAAAGGATGAGAGCTGCGATTAGGCAAGGCGCTTGAGTAGTTCAGAGAGGAATGGGAGAAGTGAGAAAGCAAGGAAGTTAGAGGTGAGCAGGGGATCAGCAGAGGGTTTCTTCAGAATCGGAATGATAGTGGCATGCTTGAAAGCAGAGGAAAAGGTAGCTGGGGAAAGGCAGGGGTTGAAGAAGGAAGTTAAGTAGGGAATAAGAAGAGGGTAGATCTTGGGGATAAGAAGGGAGGGGAAAGGGTCAGTTGGAGCAGACAAGGGGTTGGCTTTGGAGAGGAGGATGGAAACGTCAGAAGGGGAGACAGGGAAGAAGTCAGTCATGCAGGATGGGGGGGGAAGGGGTTTGCAAAGTCAGAGGGAGAAAGGGTGGAAGAGGTTGAGGGATCCGGGGTAGGAGGAGCGAGAAGACGAGTAAGAGTTTGGAAGATGTGGCAAGGGTGGGAGGCTTGGGATTGGAGAAGGTTAGAGTAGTAGGGGTGTTTTTGTCAGAATGTACCAAAGTATTAACTGAAAAGGATACAATACTCAAAAGGATACAGGAGGTAGGGTCTTCCGGATCCCTGATCACACGATTTGATAGTTGTGAAGTCAATTGAAGACCTTCCAAATGATACAACCCTCTGGCTGATAGAACAGGCAGAGCGATGGATCACTGGAAAGGGCGTGGGTAAGGTATAGAAAGCCAGCCTAGGACAAATTAAAGTATCATGAATAACTGCTCCAACCTGAGTATGATGAATTAGATAATGACAGGAATGTTCACACTGACCGTTAGTTTAGGGTAGAATAATCCAGAAGTCTCTTGATGGATTTTGAATGAAGAACAAACGACAAGGAAGGGAAAATTAGTAAGGGAGACTTATCCCGAACGGAACGAGGCTCACGCTAGATACGGGTTGAATTCACCACAGGATAGCGTCCAAAAGTTCAGTTCAATGTCACCTTCCAATAATCCTTGAAAAGCTTCCTTCCCACTATAGGGATCAATCCTTCTGTTAATTCCACAGATGCAGGAGTTAGAAATAGCGCTCTTTTTAAGGAAAAACAAAGTACACGCGGTTATAAACAGCCGCGAAGAAAATAACGTTTGAAGACAACGTGCGCGTGTGGATTTTACACGCGGGCAGGATTCGCGCAGACTGGGCCAGCCGCGTGTGAAGACAACGTGCGCGTGTGGATTTACACGCGGGCAGGATACACGCAGCCTTGGCCAGCCGCACTTGAAGACAGAAAGCGCGTGTGGATTTTACACGCGGGCAGGATTTACGCAGCCTTGGCCAGCCGCGCTTGAAGACAGAAAGCGCGTGTGGATTAACACGCGGGCGGTGTTCCCGCAGTCCGGAACAGCCGCGTTTGGAGACAGCGTGCGCGTGTGGAATTACACGCGGGCAGGATTTACGCAGTCCGGGCCAGCCGCGTATGAAGACAGAGTGTACGTGTGGATGTACACGCGGGCAGGATTCCCGCAGCCTTGGCCAGCCGCACTTGAAGACAGAAAGCGCGTGTGGATTTTACACGCGGGCAGGATTTACGCAGCCTTGGCCAGCCGCGCTTGAAGACAGAGAGCGCGTGTGAATTATCACGCGAAGAAATAGCTCCAGGAATCAGCGTGTGGCGGAACACACGCTATTGAAGGCCCAAAAGTAGCTGTAGAAATATGCCGGGATGCAGATCAGAGGTTCAGCTACATAACGCCAATAGATGCAATCAGAAGCAGCGAGTGAAGTTTCTACGCTGCTTAAATACGTAATACCGTAGTTCACGTGACGAAGCAAAAGTCACGTGAAGTTAGCGACGTGAAAAGTGCAAACGTCGTTTTCCCGGTAACGTATCGAATAACCTCCATTTGGAGTAGAACGGTCTAGCTGTTCTACGAGCGTAGCGTCCAGCATGCATGACAGTTTTGCTGAGGAGAGGCAAGAGTCATAAAGAGCGTGGTAAGAGAAATATGAGGTTTGGTTGGAAAGCAAAGGAGATTTGAGCCAGAGTCTCTCAAGACGTCGAAGGAGACCAGAGAGCCATGGTTGAGAGGGTTTCCGGGTTGGACGGAAGAAGGAAAGGGGGAAAAGTAGATCAAGAGAGGAGGAGATGGAAGAGGAGAGAGTAGAAAGTACGTCATTGGCCGATAGTGAAGAGAAATCTTGGAGAGAGGGGAAAGAAGAAGAGCAAGTGTCAAGAAAGAGGGAAGGATCAAAGTTACGAAGGTCACATCGTGAAAAGATGGAAGGGGAAGGCTTAGGAGAAGAAGGGGAGTAAGGGAGAAGGAGAGTAAAGCATGATTGGAGAGATAGATAGGAAGTGTGGAGACAGTAGAAGAGGGGTAGGAAGAGTTGAAGATAAGGTCAAGAGTGGAGCCAGAGGAGTGAGTAGGAGAGGAAGGAAGAGGGGAAAGGAGTTAGGAGTTGAGGATGGATACAAGGGGAGAGGAGTGAGGGGGAGAAGGGAGGTGAAGATTAAAGTCGCCGAGTACAGTTAGAGGAGAGGGAGAGATGAGAGAAAGGAGGTGATCAAGGTCATCGTAGAAGGAAGAGAGAGGGTCAGGGGGTCCATATATGATTAGAAAGGAGATGGGGTGAGGAGAGGAAAAGGATTTGTAAAGAAATTCGAAAGAAGGGAAAGAAGGAAGAGATGGAGAGGAGGAAGAGGAAAGGTATTTGGGGTGGTAGAGGAGGCCAATACCTCTGCCACAGCCAGTAGGATGAGAGATACGAGAGAAGGAGGAAGAAGAGGTGGTTAGTGAAGCAGGGACTGAAGTGATGTGAGGAGGGATCCAGGTTTCAGTTAGACATAGGAAATGAAGGTTGAGACGAAAGAACATGTCTAAAACTGCTGCGGTCTTATTGCAGAGGGATCTGGCGTTCCAGAGAGCAATGTTCATGAGGCTGGAGGGTTGAAGAGTGGGGGGCGTAGAGAAGATTAGGATGGTGAGAGAGGGTAGGTGTAGATCGAGAAGAGTGGGGGAGGGGATTAAAGAGGGGAATGGACATGAGGAGGAGGGAGAAGGAAAGTAGGAGAGGACGGGGAAGAAGGGGGGAGGGAAGGAGGTGGGGGGAAGGGTGATGAGGACTGTGAGAAAGAGTTATGGCCGAAAGCATAACCGAGGGAAAGAGAGTGGTAAGGTGAGGGAATAGAGTGGTAGGGAAGGGAAGGTGGGTGTAGAGGGAGAAGGAAGGAGGAGAGGGAGAAGGTGTATTGGGGAGTCAAATAGGAAGGGGTGAAAGAAACTAAGAATAGCGCTGGAGGGAGTGGCAGAGCAAGAGGAGAAGGTAAAGGTGGTAGAGCACTGAGAAGGGGTAGGATGGTATAGAGATCCTCAGAGAGAGCAGTCGTGCCGGATCACTGCGCCCGTGCAGTTGGAGAAGCAGGTGGTATCCAGGTAGACAGGGGCAGGGGAGGAGGCTGGAGATAGTCAGTGGAGGAGTCTGCTGTGGAGATAAGCTGGGTTGGCAAGTAGGGACACGGAGCCAGCCAGGACTGGGGTTCGCAACAGCAAAGAGGTTAGTAGTGGTTATAGTGCCAGAGCCAGGTGCGATCAGGAGCGGTGAAGAGGTGGTAGGCAAGAAGCCAGGAAGGCACGATCAGAGGAGTAATGTCTTTTGTTTGGTAGTGGCTTTTGTGTCTGGCTGAGAACGATCAGGAGCAGCCAGAAGGTGGTAGGAAAGGAACCAGATAGGCGCGATCAGGAGCCGTGAGCGTGTTCCTGGCTGAACCAGCGCTGATGAGGAAGCGGGAGGAGGCTCAGCAGCAGGGTCAGTGCGGCAGGTGGTGAGCTAGGAGCATGGAGGGTGCGATCAGGTGCTGTGAGTGGTTGAATCCACGCTGGCGAGGAAGTGGGTGGAGGCCTGGCAGCACACCCGTCCCGGGACCGGGATGGTGGATCAGGTCGATGGACCCTGGCCCGTGGAGGCAGAGCACAAACAGGAAGTAGGTGGATGCCCAGCAGCGGACCTGACACAGGACCAGTATGGCGGAGAGGTCAATGGACACCCCAGGCTGTGGAAGAGCGGGGCGGTGCCCCTGTGGACCGGAGAGCTGGCTGTAGAGGAAGGCTGGTAGTTGCAGGGACCCGGACCTTGATGGTGGACAGGTCGTTGGACGCCCCGGTCTGAGGAGGAGGGGGCAGTGTCACTGTGGTCCGGAGAGCTGGCTGTTTAGGAGGGTTGGTAGGCACAGAGGTCCAGAGTGTCCGCGCAGGAACTGGGCAGGTAGAGGCAGCACTGGGGGGCCGCGCTGGGTTCAGCTGATGTGGGGCCTGTAGGGGAGGACTGGTCCAAGACGACCCCCCTCGCCTACACTTTCTCCCCAGGTGAGGACTATGGCTCTCTTGGGCGTCCCCTCCTGCCACCCGGGCCCAGGTGGTGGAGGGCTCACCCACTGGAGACATGGCCCGCACGTATTAAGTGCCCACACGTATTAAAACGTAGCTAGGCCTAGAAACCATTTTTGTCTGGTAAAGATGGTGTGAGCACAGCGCACTGTAGCGCGGCCCCCACCCTTGGAGGGTATCAGTCATCCTTGTTGCCGCAGCACCCTGGTAGATCCGCTGCGAGCACGTTCCCACGAACAAGACGGACATAAGCTAGCGTAATAGCCTAACATTGTAACAGTTCACCTCCCGCAGTGTATCTTCGTTCCCAGCATGACCCGGCCAGCAGGCCTAGACAAATGAAAAAAACAGTAAAATGGTCGAGTATATGCCAGACAATCTTTGTATATTAATGCTGAGACTACTTGCAAAGGATGCTTTTCTCTTTCATAAAACCCCTTATATTACAAAAAGCCTGTAGGATGTATGATTACAAGAGATCATGCCCCCACGATATAAGCGATGGTGAGCATATACCATTGCAGTTGGGTACTAATAATAACGGCACGCACCAGGAACCTGGCTGTCACGTGCATAACTGGAAAACTTACACCCCATGGGCTCGTGCCATAACTGAACTAATGCTGCTAGAGGACACAAGAAAACGAATGTAAACCATCCAAAGGGCCCATGTGAAGAAGGCATGAGAAGGTGCATGTCTAGGCCCCACATGCGCCACCACCATCACGCACAAGTGGTGGGTTACTTTCTATGTCCTCCACCAACCCTAACTCTACCTCACTTACTGCAAATATATATATATGCATCTAACTAAATACTGTACGTGTTAAAACATAAATGTATAAACAAGGTACTCAGACTGGTTATAATCAAGACACATCCAGCAAAGTTTAAATGCATGTTCTGTAGTGTTTTTGAATACGTATTATAGAATGTTCAAATGTTTGTGATGTCTTTACCTAAACCGGCAACACACGAGGGAGATACCTTTGTGAAATACGCGCAAGGTCATTCCCCCTCCCACCCAGCGAGGGCTGCCAAGGCATGAGAGCAGAGACCGCGCCGCGCTGCGTTACCTCCCCCAACTAGGCTGGAGCCGCTTGAAAGACTTGTAACCCCCTCTGTAGCATCCAAGGCCACCACCCGCCACCTGCATTATTTACAGCACAGCAGTAAACTTCTGCCTGAACGCACGCGCCCCCTCGTAAACCTTACAACCCACCGGACCATCTCAGACTTATGGCCCTGTGCAATCAGGACACCCAACACTTTGACAACACACAGCGGAACATCCATAACCACTTCTAACAAGGCAGAAAGACATGTACCGCCCATCCCAGGCCCCGAAGCTTAGCCCCTCGACCTATGACCCCGGTCAACAGGACACTGGTAACCATGCCCTGACGTATTGCCTCCAGTCCCCTCACAAGGTGCATTCCTCCTGTGTTGCATTAACCTGTAGTATAACCTATTGGAAGATTTACTAAAGAAGATAATACTGAAACGAGTGAATGACTGCGGTGTGCATGGCCTAGGGCAAATAAGTCAGGAAAGGATATTCATCTCTGACATTGGCCGCGATGGCACGACAACACCAGCCGGATGAACTCCGCCACCCTGCCAGGCCCAGCCCAACCCACGAGGCTGACCAGTGACGTCTTCCAGCCAAAGCCAACCACATCACAGCAGCACCTATAGTTAGTCATCGCCACCCAATCCCCTTGAACTTGTACCCCCTATAGTATGTAGGTTCTTATGACGTTTTTTGTAAATATATACGCCTGTCTTTGCTATTGTCAGACAGAGCGCTCTCGGAGTTTGCAGAGTTCTTTGCATGCCCTATTCTGATTGATAAACTCCCGTTTACGCTCACCCGCACTCTGTCTTGGCCTTATTCCCATTTTGGGAGAGTCCTTCATTGTCTCTCATTGCGGGGAGGATCGTGCTGTGTGGGGACGCTTGCCTTCAGTGGTGACCCCGATAGCGTGATTTTATTTCTTCCTAAACCCATTATAACCGTCCCCTTTTGGCACGAGAATCTCCGGTCGAAAAGGGATACGCACGGTGAGCCAGCTCCGGGAGGCTGCCCGCCAACGGCGACCGGTACACTAAGAAGTGCGCACTCAAAAGAGAGGGGGTACGGGATCCCGGTTGAAAAATCTACTTTGAGTACCGCTCGCCGGAGCCGGGGCTGACTGTTGAGCTGACGGCGACACTGCCTGGACGGACCCAGTTTCGGAGACTATCGGTTCAAGACGGGCACGTGAGTACTGAGTGTGAGCGATTGTAAAGGGAGCGGGGAGAGAAGCGTAGGACAGGGAACGAAAAGGGGGTACGAAGATATACTAAAGACCATTCTAAAATTTCCTTTCTTTTTCTTTGCATATGGCCATTAGGATTACGAGGTGAATAAAGAGATAGAAGTGACGGGAACCTAGCTCCGAAAGGGGGTGGAAGGCGGCGCCGCATAGTGCTATATTGACTAGTGCTGGGAATATATGACGAAGTGAAATATAAGATAAAAGTGTTCAGCAAAAGGGGGCACTGAGAATATATTAGCGATCGCTACTACTTCTTTTCTTTTTCTTTAAGGGCAGGGGGAGAATAAAAACGGAATTAGCACAAACTTGGGAGAAAAGTAAAAGAACAAAGGTCCTACTAGAGGGGGGAGAGCAGGTTAAAACCTATAAATATATGCATATGCCCTAAGTAAGATAGACAGGAACAGCCGGCTAGGGAGGAAAGGGAGGACAGTGTGAATGGTGTACTAAGTGTTACCAAGAGGTGTGTGCACCTCGGATGTGTCAAGGGACGACTTTGATGTTGCGAATGTGTAAAACGGCTATAAATATATAATTGTTAATTGGTCATGGTAAGTGTGACCGGATAAAACGTTTTGAAGGCAACATTGAGACAGCGACGTGAGTGGGTGCCTTTTGATTTCCGGGTTGATGTTGTCAAAATAAAGGATGGGTTGCTGTTGTATGTGTCTCCCAAAGAGAACAAGTTAAAAACTGTGTACCGTCTGTTCCGTGTTGTGCAGTCAAGGGAGGGAGAGCCCAACTGAGCATAACACTGAACGTGAAGTAGAATACAAAAAAAAAAAAATATAATAATATCGATACTACATTCACATTGTGGCTGTAGACACACACACACAGCGACACATAAGCACTAGGAGGACACAGAGATGGGGGCTGAAACACCCTTATCACATATTTGTAAAAGTCTTCCAGGGCACGCGGAGCGGATTAAGAAATATCACGACCAATGGGTAACCGAGTTGAAAGGAGAGGGGCTACCCCAAATATGGCCAGAGGGAGGATCATTTGACAAAAGTGTTCTAGATACGGTGATGACATGCATTTTCATAAAGTACCGAGGGAAACAGCTGCAGAATAGGAGGGAAATATTAGATCTCTGGCGGTTATTTGAAGAGATACCACCGCCTAAAGCGCCAGCACCAAATCCCGATCTCCCATCTACTACAGACAATCCACTGGTGTTACAGAAAGATATCAAAGAATTGCCAGGTGTAGCGCCACCAGTAGAGGTAATAAGTTTATATCCGATATTAAAGAAACCTGTACCCGCGGAAGGATACAGTGATCCAATGTACGTACCTCCCCCGACAACCGCTACACCCCACCGGCCCACTGCACCCCCACCATATGAAAGTACAAGGGAGCGAGGCCAGGCGAGCACACAAAGGGTGGACAGAGAGAAACTCACAGATGATCTAGAATCAAGACTGTCGATAGCAAAAGATGAGCTCTCGAGGATAAAAAACATATGCGAACGAACAGCACTAGATACAACCAGAGCTGGACGTACGTCTAGAGCATCGGATGAAAGCAGAAGGCCCGAAGAGGGGTGGAAAAAGGGCGAGATCTTGTTTAGGATTGAGGAAGAACCAACGCGAATAATAGAAGTAGGAACCCGAGAGGAAGATGGTGGTAACGAAGAAAGGCTTGGGGGATTCAGAGAGGAATTACTATGTGATGTTAGAGAGGAGCTAGATGAAAGCGACAGGTTGAGTATGGCAATAGGAGGGGGAAGCAAGGGGGAGGAAGGTGCATGTTCTATGCGAACCCTAGATGATGAGTGGGCGGGGCGACTGAGGAACAGAGTGGGGAAGATGGCATCACTGGGAACATCAGCAGCCAAAACGGGTCCGGATGCAACAACGAAAGGAAAGCTACAGCTCCCGTTGATACATAGGGGAGGAGGGAGGCCTAACTATATCCCATGGGCACAGATGGATAAAGCTAATTTATTAAAGCTATTGCCCCCGTTATCAGGCGGGGCAAGTAAGTGGATATATGCCTTCGAAAAACATACAGCTGGGGTACCCCTAGCTGTAGGAGATGTGAAAAGTCTGCTCGTATCAGCGGTGGGCGACCAGGCTGAAAGAGTATGGGTTAAAGCCGGTTTCCCGGGAGTAACCTTAGACTGTGACCGCCATGATGGGGCCTCCTTTAACACAGTGCGGGCTAGGGTGTGGGACGCCTTACGCGAAACATTTCCAGACACACCTGACTTACAGTCCGTGATGCAGTGTGCAATGAATGACGGGGAGGAGGCTATGGATTACATATTTCGGGTCCAAGAGATGTGGAGAGCGGAAACGGGCACGCCCTGGTATCAATCGACATCTTTATTTTACTTTATTATAAAAAGGGGGCTCCCAAAGGAAGTGCAGAAGGCGCTTGACAAAATAGCAGGTATAGAAGCAAAGGGATGGCCGGAAATTCAGAGCATAATAGTACACCATTGTAAACGAATCAAGGAAAGGGAGAAGGAGGTGGCACAGAAAAGATTGGCAGACGAGGCGAAGTTGGTGCAGACAAAGTTAGTGAAGGTTGCAGCAGCAGTAGCCGCGCTCCCACACAGCAGGGAGGGAGAAGATGAGGAGGAGGGGCTGATAGCAATACAAGGAAGGGTGGCAACTAATTGGGCGGGAACAGGACAGCGGCAGTGGAACGAGCAGGAGCAGGGTGGAGGTCCGCAGTGGCAAGAGTGGACCCCTCGAGGGGGACGAGGTGGGTACAGGAGCCGAAGAGGAGGTGGACCACAGGGGTACGGGGGAATGGGAGGAAGTGGATGGCAAGGTCCCAGGGGCCCTCAGGGGAGTTGCTGGAACTGTGGACGATGGGGGCATTACTCCAGGGAGTGCAGAAGTAGGCAAAACAACGGGTTCCAGGAGGTGGAACAGTATGGCCATCCCCACCCGGGAAGCCCATATGGCCTTCCGATGGGACAACAGCAACTGAGAGACCCAAGCCAGGGTAACACGGGCCAGCAACAGGGACCCCATTATAGAACACAGAACCACCCACAAAACATGCATAACAACGACAGCATGCAATATACACCAGGCAACCCTTTCGCGACAGCAGCAAACGGGGCCCCCGCACCAGCACCTTACAACGGCATGTCAGTGGTCTCAGGTAACGTATTCAATGAAGGGGGGGCGATGAGACACCCCGCATAGGACAGCCCACAGAGAACACTTGCGTGTCCAGTTCTATCTACCTCCCACAGTGCAGCAGAGGAACCATTGGTAGGGGCGCAGATAGGAGACAGGCAATTTATATTCATGGTTGATTCGGGAGCGGAGAAATCATGTGTCAGGGAGGGCCGGTTCCCGTTATCTAACAGGAAGTTAGAGACGCAGGGGTTCTCTGGGGCTGTAATTGAAGTTCCTTACACAGAAGTTTTGGATGTAACTATAGGGGGCAAGACTGTAAAAGCACCCTTACTGTATTATGAACAGTCCCCGATAAATTTACTGGGGAGGGACCTTATGAGTAAACTTAACATGACCATATCATTTACGGAAGGAGGAATAGTGTGTTCTACACCCGGGATATGCCCCTTGCGTGCAATGTTGGTAGTACAAGCCTACACAACCACACAGGAAATACGAGGGTTGCCACAAAAGGAAGAGATGTTCATTGCAGGGCTAAAGACTCTGGCCCTTATAGTCCCAGAGCTAAAAAACATGGATTGGAGGATTCCAGCAGAATTCCTCTTCCGCCCCATAGTGTGTCCAAATGCAGCACCAGGATCAGTGGTGTCGTTGGATTTGCACACTGTGCAGGTATCAACGAAACGGATCGCTGTGATTGGAATGGACAGAGAAGGATGTGAGTGGCGCACAGTACTGTGTACAAACGCAAACCTCGCCCTACGCGAAGTAACAGATGAGGATCTCTTTTTAGACACAGAAGCAGATGGTGAGATAGTAATGGAAATAGCGATGCCCTGTGACATTTTGATCCAAGCCAGAGAGATCCCCGTCCAATTGATGGCGGTGGTAGGAAAACCACCGTCATTTTTTGATGACGACATGAGGTTAGTACCAAACAATTTATGGACAACAGGCCCCCATGATGTAGGGCTGTTGCATGGAGTACAACCTGTGATAATAAAACTAAAACAAGGAGCTATCTTACCCCGAGTCAAACAGTATCCATTGTCCCGTGAGGCTGAAGAAGGGATAAAAGAAACGATAAATGCACTACTAGTACAAGGGATAATAGTGCCTTCAAACTCACCATGTAACACATGTATTTATCCAATCAAAAAAGCGAAAGGGGGGTCTTGGAGGATGATACAGGACTTACGCCCCCTCAATGATGTAATACAGAAAGAGTTCCCTCTAGTCCCGAACCCTGCGTCAATACTATGCAGCATCCCAAAAGCAGCATCACATTTTACAGTAGTGGACTTGAAAAACGCATTTTTCTCAATACCCCTGGCTGAAGAGAGTAGATATCTTACAGCGTTCACACTGGGGGGAAAAAGATATGAACATTGCAGACTGCCACAGGGATACTGTGAGAGCCCGAGCATATTCAACCGCATATTGCATGAAGACTTGGGAAACCTATCCGTAGAGAGTACAATTATTCAGTACGTGGATGATTTATTGGTGTGTGCACAAGACGAAGCAACATGTAGAAAAGATTCAACAATGCTCCTGACTTTACTAGCTAACAAGGGTTACAAGGTAGACAGGGAGAAGCTACAGTATTGCCTGACTGAGGTCCTATACCTGGGACAGCTCATATCAAAAGATGGAAAAAGAATAATTCCCGACAGGGTGGAGGCAATAAGGTCAGTAGGAGAGCCCACGACGGTGAAAGACATGCAAAAATTTTTGGGGATGTGCAATTATTGCCGAGCATGGATACTAGACTATGCAGCATACACCAGGCCCCTCCTGCAAGCACTCAAAGAAGCACAACAGGAGAATGTAAAAATAAAATGGTCAGAAGACATGAGCACATCGTTCAAATTACTGAAAGAGCTAATTTCAAGCGCTCCAGTACTAGCAAACCCTGATTATGGACACAAATTTTACCTATTTTCCCATTGCAAGGGAACACTTATGACAGCAGTACTGACACAAAAAACCTCCTTAGGACACAAGCCCCTGCCGTACTATAGTGGTACTTTGGATGCCGTGATGCAGGGTCATTTCGCGTGCGAACAATCGCTCTCAGCAGCCGCATTCGCGATTGAGAAAAGTGCCACAATAGTAATGGGATGCTCTGTAACATTGTTTGTGGAACACTCATTATTTGCAATACTTGAAAGATCAAAAAGCACGCTAACCACACAGCGGGCAACAGCATATGAGATCATATTGTCCAGCGCCAACATCCACATAGTGAGATGTAAAACAGTGAACCCCGCCACGTTTATCACAGAAGCGTGCACATTGGAGGATATGCAAAATCACGACTGCACAACCCACACAGGAGAAGGAGGGGAGGGCGCAGTTGTGTGTGAAAACGCTCTCAGCGAGGGGGAGGTGTACTTTGTGGATGGATCCGCATCAATTGATATGGATACGGGAGAAAAGCATGTTGGCATGGCGGTAGTGAGATTAGAGGAAGGTGAATTTGAAACACTAGTACAGTACCGCCTCCCGTCACATTACTCTGCACAAGCAGCAGAACTGGTTGCGCTCATAGAAGCACTACACGCAGCAAAGGGCTGTGCAGTTACAATATACACAGACTCAGCTTACATGACGACGACAGTACATGGAGGTCTAGCAAGATGGGGCCGTAGGGGATTCAGAAGGGCAGACGGAACGCCAGTGCAGCATGCAGAATTGTTAAAAGAATTAATAGAGGCCCTACAAAACCCTACTGCTGTAGCAATAGTGAAGTGCCAGGCCCATACATCCAATACAGACGTTGTGTCTTTAGGGAACGCGGCAGCGGACGCTGCCGCCAAAGAGGCTTCCTATTTTCAAAAATACGACACAGGTGAGTTCATGATGAAGAACACAACAACCGAAGAACTGTCAGAAGGGTACAACATGATGTCCTTATCACAAATTCTAGAATTGCAGGAAGGAGCTAGTGCAGAAGAAAAACTAACGTGGACAAAACGGGGATGCAGCCAATCAGGAACAGACCTATTATGGCGGCAAAATAACTCAGGGAAAGTGGTAATGCCACTGCAGTTACTAGAAGTAGCATTTCAACAGCTACACTTCCCCGCACACAACACCAAACAGCACATCGCAGCAGAAATACAGGAAGAATGGTTTGTGCCCTGTCTCCAGGAGCATGTGTCTCGATTGGCAATGGAATGTACAACATGCCAAATATACAACTCAGGAATGACCCTACGCACACTCCGGGGAACAATTCCCAAACCCCTTGGCCCCTTCAGAGAACTGCATATAGATTATGCAGACATGGGGGAAAGGTGTAATGATCGTGGTTGTGTGCCCGTTTTCAAGATGGGTGGAAGCAGGACCCTGTGCGCGACCTGATGCCAAAAGCGCCGCCAAGTTCCTAGTAAGGGAAGTGTTCCCGCGCTGGGGAATTTGTGACGTGATTCGCTCAGATAACGGCTCTCACTTTGTGAATGAACTCTTCAAGGAAGTTACCACGTTATTGGGTATAAAACATAAATTATGTTCGATTTATCATCCTCAAAGTAATGGCGTAGTGGAAAAGATGAACGGCCTGTTAAAGGGCAGGTTATCAAAACTATGCTTCTCATTAAAGAAAAATTGGATTTACTGTCTACCCCTGGCACTATTTGAGTTGAGAAATCAACCAAGTAAAGACCACCATTTGTCCCCACACAAGATCGTGACTGGGAGACGAATGAACACAGCACACTCTCCACTGCGTGAACACTCAGATGCTCACAGGAGCGCCGCAATATTGGGAGATGAGTTCACAGACTACCTAAGAAAATTAACAAGGGCAGCGCGCGCAATATCGAAGCAACTATCCCCACCCTTCACTAGAGAAGAGGGAAATGTAACGGGATCTGTCACGGAGCCAGAGCAACAGCTACAGCTAATGCCAGGCGACTCAATTTATGTCCGAAGCTTCGTGCGTCGGTGGAATGCACCACGATTCCATGGCCCATACGAAGTAATATTTTGCACGCCCACGGCAGTAAAGGTGAAGGGCTTGAGGTACTGGGTGCACTTGACCGACGTACGAAAAGCATACAGCAATGTACAAGAGGAAATAGATGAGGAGGCACAGACAACAGCAAACGATGCAAATGAGTAAAATATCTAAATACCGACTTGTGTGTGTGTGTGGGTCAGCACTGGACTTCAATGGAATAATGACTGACAAGGATATTACAAAAAAAAAAAAAAAAAAAAAAAAAAATGTTTTTTTTATGTGTGTGTGTGTTTTCTCTTTTTTTTTATCTTGTTGAGCGGTATGTATTTAATGAAATAATAATATTATAACATGTATATACCCTTGTCTGTGAATACCCCTCCCCCACATCCCCACCCGCTTCCATTCCCCGTCAAATGTATTGGCACAGATGGTGCCAGCAAAACGTTTACATGCATGCACTTAATGCACTTTTATATCTCAAACAGGAGCTTCCATGGCATCTAACGGGCAGCCTGCAACGGATAGAATTAGTAGAATGAGAGAATTAGTATATGAGAGATGTAGATATTCGTATGAGTGTGGATTATCAATATGCATTACATTGTTTTTTATGATAATGTTCGGTTTGGTTACATATTGGTTTATAGCGTTCATCTCTATCGAGATGTACGAGGGGGGAGGGAGTAACAACACCACTGGACCAATTAACAGTACCACCGGGCCCAATGCAACTGCAGGGGTCAATACCAAGGAAGGTGATTTTTTGATATGGGACGGAACTAAACTTGTGTGGGGGTATCATACCACACCATCCAGTGTTGTGACCTCACAAAGAGAAAAGCCACAGGGTGGAATGCAGAGCAACACAGTGTCTCCACCAGGGGTATCCACTTACAATGCCCACAGTCTCAATGACCGAAACCCGTCTGCCATATCATGGTTATATAACACCCCCACCAGCCAGCTTGCCCCCACCCCAGAAAACAATCTGCCAGATAACGTCAGGAAAGAAAACGATAAGCTACTAGAAATGCACGAAATATTATATGATGAATGGGTCAAGGGGGCGGGAAAGAGAAAGGGGGGTCTAGTTGGTCCACTGCCCAGGGGGGTGGGAAGTACATGAGCAACAAGAACAACAGACGAAAGAGAGAAGCAGGGAGGAGAAAGTACGATGAGTACTATGGGCTAGGTCTAGATGAGATGGAAGACCCACGACACCCCCATCAAACAAATAAGTGGTATGCAGACATGAGTGCCACAGCTAAACAGACAACAAACGAGAGCTGTTATGTCTGCTCCCTCATCCCCCATGCATCAGGTACACCCAAAGTGTTGTTACCTAAAGAGTTGCCTATTGTGGATGCCCAATGTCTCCTTCATCTCACGCTGTGCAGGATTAAGAACACCTTCCAGGCACACGAAGTGACTTTTCAAATGCTGCAGAACGAGAAAACATGTTACCCAAAAACGGCAGGAGTAGTATGTTTGAAAGAACCATTTTTCGTGATAGAAGGGACACTTTTTTCTGACAACAAGCAGAAGGATGAAGAAGTACTGTGCAAAGCGGAAGCACTAAGAGGTGTGGCGCCGGATAAATTACAGTGGATAATGGAAACATGTACACCAGTATGGAGAGAACACATTTCAAAGCTAACTTGGGTAACTGCCATTGAAAAGCCGTTCAAACTACAGAGCGAAATGGACTATAAACTGTGCTTTAAAGGAGAAGGGAGAACCCCCATGGGAATAAACAAGAACTGCAACAAGACCCTCACCATCCCAGACCTAAGGAAAGGGACAGCAGCCGTGATGGACACGTACTGGGTGTGCGGCAAACAGGCATACCTACACCTCCCCCAGTCATGGAGTGGCAGATGCTCAATGGCCACTCTGCACTCAGCCCTGATGGTGATACCAGAAAGCCACGTCGATGGGACACGGGAACGCATGCAGAGTGTGGCTCAACCAACTGCAGAGACACAAATATATGTCCTGTCTTCTGGAAACAAGGAAGAAGTGCTGACCCGTAACAGGCGAGCATCAAATTACATATCAAAGGCATCATCAGAACTATTGGCTCAGATCCCAGACAAATATCGATTATTCAGCTCAGCAGAAACATTTTTTGCCTCACTCGTCTCAAGTGTCCAAGCACGGGCAAACGCAAAATGGCTCCAGATAACACGCTGGGAATTGATTCAGCTGGCGAACGACACTGAAGAAGGATTCAACATCATCAGAGTTGAACTAAGAGCCTTACGACTAATGACCATGCAAAACAGGTATGTTCTAGACCTGTTGACAGCGATGGACGGTGGTGTTTGCCGAAAAATAGGAAGTGCCTGCTGCACTTTCGTACCTTCTGAAGACGCAGAGAATGGCTCCCTGTCCCATGTGATTGAAGCAGTCCACAACCTAGGAGAAAAAATGAAAATGGAAGGTGGAGCAGAAGCGAGTACCTGGTTCGACAACATCTTCTCCTGGGTTCCCTCATGGCTTGGAACAACTGTGAAATTTTTAATACCAGCTGTTGTGTTCCTCCTTCTACTTTTTTGCCTGTGCCAGGTGGGTCTTCGAGTCTGTGCTAACGCAGTACCAAATGGTGCAATGATGATGGTGACAATGGGCAACTCACACGGTACAATAAAAACAATGCAAGAAGCACAAGTACAAACAGGGATAGATAATTCACCAAGGTACCGACTGGTGCCCATATACCACGATAAAGATATTGTAGATAAGTTGTGGCACACCACCATCAAAGAGCCCCGTATACTAGAATGGTATGAGGAAGTTTGGGTAGATTTAGAAGCAGATGGTGGGTGCATATATCTAACGTGCACCCCAGATGAATATGCCCGGAGAGGTGAGAGCTTAAGAGCGGTATGCAGAGCATGGATGCCCATCAAAGGAACTCCGGCATGGGATGAGGCGGTGATGGACGAGGCAGAATGTAGGAGGATAGAAGATTTAAAGAATTCGTTACTTTAGTAACGAAAGGGGGGAAATGTAGGGGAGGACTGGTCCAAGACGACCCCCCTCGCCTACACTTTCTCCCCAGGTGAGGACTATGGCTCTCTTGGGCGTCCCCTCCTGCCACCCGGGCCCAGGTGGTGGAGGGCTCACCCACTGGAGACATGGCCCGCACGTATTAAGTGCCCACACGTATTAAAACGTAGCTAGGCCTAGAAACCATTTTTGTCTGGTAAAGATGGTGTGAGCACAGCGCACTGTAGTGCGGCCCCCACCCTTGGAGGGTATCAGTCATCCTTGTTGCCGCAGCACCCTGGTAGATCCGCTGCGAGCACGTTCCCACGAACAAGACGGACATAAGCTAGCGTAATAGCCTAACATTGTAACAGTTCACCTCCCGCAGTGTATCTTCGTTCCCAGCATGACCCGGCCAGCAGGCCTAGACAAATGAAAAAAACAGTAAAATGGTCGAGTATATGCCAGACAATCTTTGTATATTAATGCTGAGACTACTTGCAAAGGATGCTTTTCTCTTTCATAAAACCCCTTATATTACAAAAAGCCTGTAGGATGTATGATTACAAGAGATCATGCCCCCACGATATAAGCGATGGTGAGCATATACCATTGCAGTTGGGTACTAATAATAACGGCACGCACCAGGAACCTGGCTGTCACGTGCATAACTGGAAAACTTACACCCCATGGGCTCGTGCCATAACTGAACTAATGCTGCTAGAGGACACAAGAAAACGAATGTAAACCATCCAAACGGCCCATGTGAAGAAGGCATGAGAAGGTGCATGTCTAGGCCCCACATGCGCCACCACCATCACGCACAAGTGGTGGGTTACTTTCTATGTCCTCCACCAACCCTAACTCTACCTCACTTACTGCAAATATATATATATATGCATCTAACTAAATACTGTACGTGTTAAAACATAAATGTATAAACAAGGTACTCAGACTGGTTATAATCAAGACACATCCAGCAAAGTTTAAATGCATGTTCTGTAGTGTTTTTGAATACGTATTATAGA
The DNA here is from genome assembly GCF_040938575.1 of Ambystoma mexicanum. Classification (NCBI taxonomy): domain Eukaryota; kingdom Metazoa; phylum Chordata; class Amphibia; order Caudata; family Ambystomatidae; genus Ambystoma; species Ambystoma mexicanum. The sequence goes on from NC_090940.1 coordinate 607,512,535, forward strand.
ATGTTCAAATGTTTGTGATGTCTTTACCTAAACCGGCAACACACGAGGGAGATACCTTTGTGAAATACGCGCAAGGTCATTCCCCCTCCCACCCAGCGAGGGCTGCCAAGGCATGAGAGCAGAGACCGCGCCGCGCTGCGTTACCTCCCCCAACTAGGCTGGAGCCGCTTGAAAGACTTGTAACCCCCTCTGTAGCATCCAAGGCCACCACCCGCCACCTGCATTATTTACAGCACAGCAGTAAACCTCTGCCTGAACGCACGCGCCCCCTCGTAAACCTTACAACCCACCGGACCATCTCAGACTTATGGCCCTGTGCAATCAGGACACCCAACACTTTGACAACACACAGCGGAACATCCATAACCACTTCTAACAAGGCAGAAAGACATGTACCGCCCGTCCCAGGCCCCGAAGCTTAGCCCCTCGACCTATGACCCCGGTCAACAGGACACTGGTAACCATGCCCTGACGTATTGCCTCCAGTCCCCTCACAAGGTGCATTCCTCCTGTGTTGCATTAACCTGTAGTATAACCTATTGGAAGATTTACTAAAGAAGATAATACTGAAACGAGTGAATGACTGCGGTGTGCATGGCCTAGGGCAAATAAGTCAGGAAAGGATATTCATCTCTGACATTGGCCGCGATGGCACGACAACACCAGCCGGATGAACTCCGCCACCCTGCCAGGCCCAGCCCAACCCACGAGGCTGACCAGTGACGTCTTCCAGCCAAAGCCAACCACATCACAGCAGCACCTATAGTTAGTCATCGCCACCCAATCCCCTTGAACTTGTACCCCCTATAGTATGTAGGTTCTTATGACGTTTTTTGTAAATATATACGCCTGTCTTTGCTATTGTCAGACAGAGCGCTCTCGGAGTTTGCAGAGTTCTTTGCATGCCCTATTCTGATTGATAAACTCCCGTTTACGCTCACCCGCACTCTGTCTTGGCCTTATTCCCATTTTGGGAGAGTCCTTCATTGTCTCTCATTGCGGGGAGGATCGTGCTGTGTGGGGACGCTTGCCTTCAGGCCCTCTGTGGAAGGATGCCCCGGTCCGTGGAGGAGGGCGGGCAGTGACTCTGTGGATCGGAGAGCTGGCAGATGAGGAGGGCTGGAGTGCACAGAGGTCCAGAGTGCTAGGTGGGCACAGAGGTCCAGAGGCGGGCACACAGGTCCAGAGTGCTCGCTCAGGAGCTGAGCAGGAAGAGGCCGCGCTGGTGGGATGAGCTGGGTTCAGCCAATGAGGGGCCCTCAGAGGTAAGGACGCCCTGCTCCATGGAGGAGGGTGGGCCGTGACACCGTAGTCCAGAGAGCCAGTCGTAGAGGAGGGCTGGAGGGCTCAGAGGACTGGAGTGCCCACGTCGGAGCTGAGCGGGAAGAGGCCACACTGGGGGCCTAGCTGGGATCAGCCAATGTGGGGCCCTTTGTGGTATTAATCAGGCAGTGGCTCAGCTGTAGAGCCCAGACAGGGTCAGCGAGGAAGAAGCGAGAACTCCCGCTGTAACTCGCTGGAAGCCCCGGCCCGAGCAAGATGCACGGCTCCCGCCGTAATATGCTGGAAGCCCCGGCTCGAAGTGGAGGGCGGGCTGACACCGCGGCAGACACTGCAGAGGCCGCGCTGAAGAGCCGAGCTCGGACTGGATGAAAGAAAGTCTGATTCCGGGTGAAATCACTACCGGAGGAGCCCACGGGCTCTAGGATCAGGAACGGAGGCAAGTTAGATGAATAATTGCTGTAATTATTGAATTATTTCATCGGAATCAGCCTGAAGTGAGGAGGCGCCGGTTCAGGCGACCGAGCTTCTGCGCCCCCTGCTGGTAAAAAAAATTATGGAGCGTACTCCTTTTAAATTCTGTCAGTCCTGCAATAAAAAATACACATGGGTCGACAAGCACAAGGTGTGTAACCTTTGCTTGCATTGAGACCACGACAAGGCTCATTGTCGGGTCTGTAAACTGCTCCGGCCCAAAACTCTCAAGGATAGACGGATGAAACGTTGGGTCCATTACGCCATGCAGGCCGAGGCCTCCATGGAAGTAGAAGGGGCATCCAACGACGGCAGTGACGCCGTCCTCTAGGATGGTGAGGATGACTGGGAACCTCAACGTTCCCCAGTGCCAGTCCCCGACCCTAACAGACAGGCCGGCGGTCCTGTTATGGGGAAGACACCCGACGACAAAGGCACCACACTTCCCCACACTAAGTACACACCCCGCAGCGATGTGAGTGTAGTCACACACCGAGAGTCGGCGGCGAAGGGCAAATCCTCGGATTTACGGTCCTCTGAGCGCCCCGAGCGGCCGCCTCATGACAAGCCCGCTAAGATAAAGGACGCCAGATTCAAAACTCCATCGCCCGGCATCGTAACGTCAAAAAACGTTGCGCAAGCCGTTCCCATAGTCAGTGCTTTAAGTGGGATAAGAAATTGAGGGGGGGCCCTCATTTGGGGGAGTGGCTTGCCTGATGGTCGTGGCCTAAAACTTGAAGGCGTGGCCTAACGAAAAGCATGTAAAAATGAACAGAGGTGGTCTTGTCTACACAACTAAGCGCATACTGCAATACTGCTGGTACAACCAAATCGTGTGGTCCTGGGCAAATCATTTAATTGCACTGTTGAGGGTGAGGCTTTTTAAAAAGAGAGAAAGTTGACTGCTTAAAATACAAGCAGTCCTTGTATTCGGGGAGGTTTCTGTAAGTGTGGCGCATGCTAACATTCATAATCTTGTCTGGGTGTGGTCAGACGTTTGCATCAGGGAATCATTGTAGATTCAACACATGAACGGATTTGCAAAATGGGCAGGGCTGGCACAAGGGCAACCTGTTGAGTTTTGTTAGTTTGAGTGCTAACACAGGTGCAAGTATAGTCAGAGCCAAGAGCAGCCACGTTTCGTCATTGGGACAATTAGCAATGCAGAGGCAATCACCCAATTTCTCGTTTTAGTGTCAACGAGAAGTTAGGTATTGTGGTGGTGCTTACAAAAGTGCAAAAACGGACTCTGACCCAATGAGAAACACAACTGCTGAGCAAGGACCAGGGGAGGGTCAACCACGGCAATGGCTGCATCCTTAACTGCGTGAAACGCTGTAAAATTTAACAATGCATAATTATGTCAAAAGGGCGAATTACCAGCGAGGCCACTCAACACTGCCTGAAGCAAGCCTCACTCACCTCCAGCCGCGATATCAGTGAGCTCCTCCTCTGCCCCCGACCCCTTCCCGTCATGGGGTTAATGGGTCAAACATTAACACCCTTTTGTCTCCACTCCTGTTGTGCCTGTTACTCTCAGCACAGGGAGTGGAGACAAAGGGGTGTTAATGGTGGGTGGGGACCCTGAGCTGTGACTAAAACAAGTGTCAGCCAGCCCCAGCTTCGCGCAAATTTGAGCGAAGCTGTGACTGCCCTGCACTTGTGTCAGTCACAGCTGCCTGACTTTTTGACGGCGCGCTCATCTCCCGTCGCGGCTGCGGCCGTGATGGGACAATGACCCGCCGTCAAGTGGCGGGACTGGAGGGCCCCGCCAGGGCCCCGGCTCAGCCTCACTTTTTGGAGACTGCCGGGGCCCGGCCCCGGCAGGCCCCAGCCCACTTTAAGCACTGCCCATAGTCGAGACTCGACCTACACCCGGGAAAGGCCCAGGGAGTTGGGATTGTCCCATTCTATCGAAAAACATGTCCCCAAGGCCCCTACTATGGTCCCTAGCTCTAGAAAATCTTCTTACAAGAGCAAAGATCATAGGGACAAACACAAATCTAGTTCCCCTCATAAGGACAGGAACCCAGGGGATAAAAGGGACAGGCCTAGGGAACAGCCAACTACCCACAGGAACCTGATAGTATTCCTGTATGAGACATTACAGATGAGCCTGATCCTACACATCAGCCTGATCCTATCTATTTGGAGGAGGAGGAGTTATATAGTGGGTTACCTAAAACCCCCTCTACCCCTACACCTGCCTCTACCTATCCCGGGATTATCCCCAGTTCAGCTACTTGGTCTGCCCAAGATATAGATAGAGTTATGCAGCGCATTCATTTTCTAGCAAATTATTTCGAAGAGCACCCCGAGGCTCTCCAAAGTCTGGCAAACACGCCTCCCACTACCCAGGCGTCAATCTCAAATACAACACCTGTGCTCACTCAGTCAAGTCTTCCTGCTCAGTCAGGTTTGTCTACCCAGCTGTCAGGGAAAAGATCACACCCCCCAGTGGTACTGTATGACGAATCAGTCCACAAGACTCCTCACATCTTCTCTGACCTTTACGACCTGGATACAGGAGATGATGAATACATAGACGAGGATAACCCTTATTATGAGGACGTCAGCATTGACAACGTCGATGCAGGGGACGATCAGGATGATACTGAGTCGGTAGTCTTTGCCATGGACTCTCCGGCCTTGCAAGACCCTACCTTACCCGATTCCCCAGTGGACAACCAGCCCCTATTCAACGACATACTTCTCAGGGCTGCGGAACACTTTGGGATTGAAACACAGGAAATCCAACTACATAAGGATTTTGCAGAAAACATCTTGGGGGATAAGAAACCGGCTTCTCAGTTTATACCCTTACTCAAGTCGGTACAGAGAAGGATTCAACCATCTATAGAGATGCCTCATCAGACATGGGCGGTAAACCCCAGAATCAAAAAACTGTTTTGCCCAGCGCCTTCCGACCCTTTCTATATAAGGGGCCACCTCAAACCAGACTCTCTGGTAGTTACCACTACCCGCAAGAGAGCGGGTACCCCCTTGGCCTCCTCCGAAGCTCCTCCGGACAAGGGGAGTAAGAAACCTTATACTATGGGAAGGAAAATAGTGTCTTCAGTGGCGTACCATGCATGCATTGCTAATAACTCCACCTTACTAGCAAGCTACGACTGCACTAAGTGGGATGAGGTTACAGCCCTTGCAGAATCAGCGCCAGAAACACTTAAGTTCAAGCTCTCCCTGGTGGCTGCCGAAGGCAGAGCAACAGCTGGCGTCCTGATAAAGAACACTTTGACACAGCGGATAACGCTGGATGCGTTATTCCTGAGACCACAATCCTGAAACGTCACGCCTGGCTTAGACAGTCGGGATTTTAAACCAGAAACACAGGCTACCCTACTCAACATGCCTGTTGAGCCGAACGTTTTGTTTGGAAAAGCAGTTGAGGACGCTCTTAAATCTGCCAAGGAGGATTACGAAGCACTAAAATCCCTTAGCCATCTAACAAACAAACAAACAAGAGGAGTGGCAATTATTTTCAGCGTTTTCGTGGCCAAAACGCGCAAAGAGGCACTGGATACAGTCAGAGCCAGGGTTCCTTTTGGAACAATAGCCCACAGGCGTCCATAGTTACCCCAGGGGTCTGTGCAGAGGTCGCGGAAAAGGAAGAGGCTCCCCCACCAGAGGTGGAGGAACAACCTCCAAACAATGACGCCCCGCTACACGTCCCCTCCCATGCCTCCCCAGTCGGGGGACGAATATCACATTTCACCCACGCTTGGGAGAGGATAACATCAGACAAGTGGGTGTTGTCAACAGTGACAGGAGGTTACTGCATAGAACTCCAGGGCATACCTTCAAACCTTCCCCCGTGCCAGAAAAAAACAATCACAGGAGGAACAACTCATCCTGGTAGAGGAGGTCAAGGCTCCATTCCTCAAAGACGCCATCGAGGTCATGCCGTACAATGAGGTAAACAAGGGTATTTATTCAATGTACTTCCTTGTGCCAAAAAAAGATTAACCATGCGCCCGGTACTAGACCTGCGCCCTGCAAACAATTTTGTCAAACCTCAAAAATTTCGCATGACAACACTACAAGAAGTAATCCCTCAGTTAAAACGGGGGGGGATTACGCGGCAACATTGGACATGAAAGATGCTTATTTTCATATTTCAATATTCCCAGTGCACAGAAGATTCTTGCGATTCAAAGTAGCAGACCAACACTACCAGTTCAAGGTGCAGCCCTTCGGGATAGCCTCGGCTCCAATGGTGTTCACCAAGGTACTGGCGCTGGTGGCAGCGCACCTACGCAGGGAGTCAATCCCAGTGTACCCTTACCAGGACGACTGGCTGATCATAGGAGAAACCTACCAACTTTGCAAGCTAAACACAGAAAGAACAATAGACGTCTTTCAATTGGGCTTCTCAATAAACGAGAAAAAGTCAAGTCTGGTGCCAAACAGATCGAAACAGTTCCTAGGAGCTGTATTGGATACAAAGACAGGCTTAGCGTTCCCATCCATAGAAAGAGTACAAAACATGCTTCGGCAAATACCCCAGTATCAAGCTGGTCTCCGGATAAGCGTACGCAAAGCAATGCATCTGCTAGGTATGATGGCATTGTGCATTTACCTGGTCCCCCACGCGTGCCTGCGCATGCGACCAATGCAGGAATGGTTGGCGAAACAATGCTCTCAGGCAAGCGGTGAGTGGGACGATCTAGTGATTGTTTCTCCTACACTGGTTCAGAACCTACGCTGGTGGTCAAGGGAAAATCTGCTCAAGGGGAAACCCTTTCATGAACCGGAAGCGCAAGAGGTCGTCACAAGAGACGCATCACTTTCCGGGTGGGGGGCCCACTACCTTCATCACACAGCACACGGCCTGTGGTCACAAGTGACGGCACAGAAACACATCAATCTACTGGAACTATTGGCAGTTTTCAAGGCACTACAAGCCTTCGAAAACCACCTGACAAACCAGTCGGTACAAGTCCTAACAGACAGCACCACTGCAATGTCAACAAGCAGGGAGGTACACACTCTCCAAACCTGTCCAAACTTGCTCAGAAAATATGGAAGTGGGCACACAGACGAGGGATGTCCCAGTCCTCCCAACATGTTCCAGGGGTACTCAACACTCTAGCGGACTCTCCTAGCAGAGATCCTCTGCCAGAAGAACACGAGTGGCAACTACACACGGACGTGGTAGACCACATCTTCTCTCTCTGGGGCTACCCTTCTCTAGACTTGTTCGCTACAAAAGAAAACAACGTATGCCCAGACTTCGCGTCCAGGTTCCCCCAACCAGACACCAAGGGGAATGCCCTATGGATGAACAGGTCAGGGAAATTTGCTTACGCTTTTCCCCCGACTCCATTAATCAGCAGAATAGTGAACAAGCTACACAAGGATCAGATGACACTCATCCTAGTTGCTCCTATGTTTGGGCGAGACAACCGTGGTATCCACATCTGCGCAAACTGGCGATGTGCGATCCCATCAAACTCCCATACAAGGTCAACCTGCACGGGGGGACAACGATACACCCACAACCTCACTCTTTGAACCTGGCAGCATGGGTCCTGAAGTCATAGAGTTCGGGCCCCTTAATCTTCCACAACGGTGTATGGATATCCTGAAAGAAGCAAAGAAACCAAACACCAGACAATGCTATTTCCACAAGTGGAAGAGATTCGTCATTTGGTGCCAATCTAAGCAGATCAACCCCATAGAATGTATTCTATCACACATTCTAACCTACTTGCTCCACTTGCTTGATTCAGGTTTAGTCTTTAATTCCCTAAAAGTCCACCTAGCAGCTTTATCAGCCTATACCACCTCTCAAAGTAAAGTCTCATGGTGGAAAGTGCCAGTCATTAAGGCGTTCATGGAGGGAGTGAAGAGACTACATCCTCCAATCTCCAATCCCCCACCTGGGTGGGACCTAAATGTGGTACTAGCAAAACTCATGGGACCCCCCTTCGAGCCTTTGCATCAAGCTACCCTTAGACACATTACCTACAAGACTGCCTTCTCAGTGGCTATTACTTCCATAAGAAGAGTCAGCAAACTCCAAGCCTTGTCAGTGCAGGACCCTTTCTTTGTCATCCATAAACACAAATTGGTTTTACGGACTCACCCTAGGTTCTCCCCTAAATTTGTTTCCAAGTTCCACGTAAACCAATCAATTGAGCTTCCGGCTTTCTTTCAGAAACCAACTAGCTCAGCTGAGATCAAACTCCACACACTAGATGTAAGGAGGGTGGTTCTCTACTATGTAGACAAGCCCAAACCGCTTAGGAAGACTGATCAACTGTTCGTCTCCATGGCTACAGGCAGGCAAGTAGACTGTGTTTCCAAAAGAGCCATCTCCAAATGGATAGTAAAATGTATACAATTATGCTATTCATTATCAGACAAAACACTGCCTTCTACACCAAGAGCCCACTCCACACGGGGTACTGGGGCTACTCTAGCCTTTATTGCAAATGTCCCCTTAGACAGCATTTGCAAAGCAGCTACATGGAGCTCAGGTCACAACTTCACTCAGCACTACTGCATTGACACACATTCCAAGACAGATACACAGGCAGGACAAACGGTTCTAAATCATCTATTTGACGCTACTCCTTCTCACAACCCACCACCTTCTCATAACACTGCTCGCTAATCTATGCATAGCATGCGATCTAAGCAGATTACGCAAGCATCAGAAGGAATACATTACTCACTGTAATCATATTTCTGGTGCTTGTATCTGCTTAGATTCATATGCGCCCACCCTTCCTCCCCTGACAGAGGGTGCATAGATGTTATATGAGCTTTATGTATATGTATCTGCTTGGGAACTCTGTACTCGCGCTACTCCTCATGCGTTCTCATGTCAGGAAAAAATACAATCTGAGGGACCTACACGCGTGAGGGATCATGGGTACAGGAGACGTCACACTAGGGATAGTATTACTGGCACGCCCTATTTCAACGTCTATTTTTGAGTTTCGAAAACAACAACTGTAATACTCTGCAGCTTCCACTAGATGTCGGCCTATGCATAGCATGTGAATCTAAGTAGATACAAGCACCAGAAATACGATTACAGTTAGTAATGTATTCCATATATATATATATCTGTGAAAATGTTGTTGATTTGTATGTGTGTCTTTTGGTGGTCAGATAAGAATGTTCTAGACAAGATTCAGGGTTGGATGGTAATGATAATATCAGCGGTATTTAGCAAATACTGCCGATTTTACTCTTGGCCCAGTTCAGGGTTTGATCAAATACAACCGGCAACATTCCATGGGAATACAGGCAGCGGTATTTTAAGTATATTTTCTGCTGAAAATCTACCAATTTTTACCTCCACCTAATAGGTGAAGTTACAAAAGCCAATGCTGGACTCCATTTTTTGAAAATAAAATTCCCTGTACAGATGGGAAATGCAGGCACTTTAAATACTGTGAAAAAGGTTTTTACAAAGGTCCATGGTAATGGGGTAAAAAGGTGGGCATCTCTGATGCCCTCCCTCGTCACATTACACATGTTTTGCATAAAAGGAATGGGCCCTTTTGTGGATATAAATGTACAGTAGTGGTATAAACCACTAATGTACATAATCCATTTGCAACTTCACCATTTTATGTTACCAGCTACAGAGGTGGTATTTCTAAAATACCTCTGGAGGTAATCCAAAAATACCATCTTCGCCTGTGATAAACTCTGAATTGGACAGATTTTTCACAAATACCACCGGTGGAGGTGGTAGCTTTCTCCAGCAGCATTTCATGAAAACAATCCACACAACTTTGAATGGCTGCCTTATTTAGTAGTCTACTAATAATGAATACTTGAATGTTGCACCTTTCTGTGCGTGTTCTTTAACTGTGCCCAATAGTGAGGACCTCAAATAATCCAATAGCCACTTCTATAAGTCCCATACAGTAATATCTATCCAGGGTGCTATTAAAATCTTTTTGTAATGAGCTCACCAGGGATCAAGAAATTCACTAGAGGAAAGGGGGAGCATTCTTACAGAATAAAACTTGGGACAAACTCTAAGATATGGGGCCTCATTACGAGTCCGGCGGTAACCGCAGCGGTAAAACCGCCTGGTTACCGCCCTACTCGTATTTCCATTCCGCCTCCGTGATTCCCGGAATTACCGGGGCATTACAACCCCGGTTTTCCGGGAATCACGGAGGCGGAATGGTGTTAATCCCCACTCCCATCGAGTCCTATGGGACTCGATGGGAATGGGATCATGGAAACACCGGCAGCATCTCGTAATGCTGCCGGCGTTTCCTCGGCCGCCTGCAGGCGGGCGGTGTTAAACCCGCCAGGTCAGACCTGGCGGGAACATCACCTCCCGCCTGCAGGAGTCGGGATCAGGCGATCCAGAAACAACGGTGGCGGCGGGTTTACCGCCACTGTTAATTCCAGACCGCCTGAGTTATAATGAGGCCCATGGACCGTTATTTCGTTGGCAAGTAGGAGACATAATAAGCTGGTGATGATTGGAACAGATCAATGGTGTACACCCCCCAGTGGTACCAACATTATTCTCCAGCATCATAAAATCTTGTAATTTAAATGCCTACATTGTCGCTGGGCGATATGAACATGCTAGGCTCTTCTTGCATGTGAGGACCACACAACGCTGCTGAAACCAAGACAAGTGTTTCACCATACCTAAACACAAGCCGAGCAGGCCATAGGGCATTTGTTCCTTCACAGCGAACTAGATTCTGAAGGATTTCACCTATTTCAATTTTGTTTTTATATTTTGAAGCTCTGGCCCAGGGAGCAATAACCTAGCTAGCCTGAAGAGCAATTGCCACCATGCCCCCTGTGGCGTGCTGAAAGAAAGAGTCGGACAAAGGGGCGGCATGGTATGAACACTTCTTTATTAAACAATAAGCAAAAAGGCCTGGCTCTCCCAATTCTTTAGGGTATTCCTAAATCGGTTTTACAACAGTTACTGAGACGAGGGAGATCACTCCCCATACTTTGGCCAATTTTACAACAGTTACTGAGACGAGGAAGATCACTCCCCATACTTTGGCCAATTTTACAACAGTTACTTAGACGAGGGAGATCACTCCCGATGCTTTGATCAGTTTTGCAAGAATTCCAGAGATAAGGGAAATCGCTCCTGATGCACTTCTCACTGACAATGTCACTCATGGCACTTCTCCACCAACCACTGTGACGAGGGAGAGTACTCCTGATGCTTTGATCAGCTTTACAAAAATTACTGAGAGGAGGGAGATCACTCCCGATGCTTTTGTCACTCTCCCCCAAGGCCCTACCAGGTGTAGCGTGGTTCACTTTCCCTCTCTGTCGTGGGACTTTGGGGCCGCTCTTCAGCATTCATCGCCATTCTTTCCTCGTTTCTCTCTACCCCGATTCGGTTCTGCAGTGCCTCCAGTTCAGGGTATCAGCATTGTTAAGGGACATAGCGGTCCACCTCGCTGAGGTTACGCCACCGTTAAACAGAGTATCACTTCTGCACTGGTCAGGCCTCCTAGCTCCCGAGGCTTCCTCCAACCTTCCATCAATGTCCTCTTAACCGAAGACTTGCTTCTCCGTCCAGCGTCTTGGTTGCAGAGTTTGAGTTTCCTGGGCAGGTGCGTCTTCACGCTGGCTTCTCTCTAGTTTCCCAGGTTCCCTTTCGGGGAATCATAAAGGAATGCCAAAACACACAGGTATGGATTGCATAATGCAATCTTCACCTCTGTGTCTTGACATTCCTTTATGAAAGTGTTACCGTGCATTACTGTTCACCCTGTTGCATGCATACAAGTATGTATGACTCTTTATGTACAGTGCGACAAGCGTGCCGAGTGAACACTAATAAGAAAAGTTAGGCTTTCAATTAGCAAAGACTTTAATTCTTTTTTAAATAAAAAAAGATGTCCTTTGATAACCAGCAAGGGTTTCTGAAACAAATAGCCAGTAAAAGAGCAACTAATGCAGGCTTCTCACTAGCTTGAAACAATAACAGGTTAGGTTATAACAAAAAGGTGATTGACAAAAGCGATAGGGTTCTCAGGGTGCTGGATCTTTCACCTGGGTTGGGGATGCTATTCTTAGGGGGGTGGAAGTAGTAAAAAGGAAACATAAACAAATGTCCAGATAAGAAATCAATAGGGCATTCTTGCTCTCACTCCCTCTCAGCCTGTCCAGTTACCCCGCAGGGAATGATCAAGCCAATGGACAATAATAACAATACTAGTCCCGCATCCACTGAAGAATCTTGATCTTTGTCTTTGGGTGGCAGGTTTTCGAGGGGTCTCAAATCTGATTCAATGGGCCAGGTACCTCCAGAGTCCCAATTTGGTGGGTCCTCCATGCCTGGTACAGTTGTAGAATGTCTTCCAACTGGTTTGGTCAGCTGCCAAATCGCTTTAGCAGGAAAAACTAGTCCAAGTGCATCTGGCCAGAAGGGCTATTGGTCAGGCTTCTATCCTCCTCCCTAGGATTTGTCCCCTGGGAGAGTCAAACCTTGGCCCTCAGTGATGCTGCCCGGACACATTCTTCTGCTCACCACTAATGACTGCCCTGCACAAGTCTGGCCTGCTGGAGCTTGCCTATTCACTAGGGGGTCATCTGGTCTCTCCCCCACCTCAGGTTTAATGTAAGCATATGCTCCTCTTGCTCCTCTTGCTTGTAATTTGCTTCACCAGCTATATACTAGCAGCCGACTTTGGGCAGCACTGTTAACCTCCCCTCCCAGATGGTAACCGTCTTCTCACAAATAACTTTCTCATAGCTGTTACTCCCCCTTCAACACAACCTCCTCCATATTCCTACTACACACTCCGCCAGACACTTCTCCCCAGCTCCTGCTCCAACAGTCCACACCTGGAGATTACCCAGGGCTGTCTTTATACTCTGATTCACCCTCCCTAAGGTGGAGTTAAGGGAAAACTGATACACACCTGGGTGGTGTGGGCTGGTTTAGTTTCAATTTGCTTGGGGTCAGGTGGTCTGTAAGGGGCTGAGCTTAAGATTATTTTAAGGCCAGCTGCCATTTTGGTTTTCAAAATGTGGCTACGTGTGAGCTGCCATCCCCATCCGCCTGAACGCTTTGGGGGCTTAATTTTCAGCCGCCTCTGGTTTGTCAGTGCTTAAAACCTAAAGCAGTTGGTTACCAGGAAAGCCTTTCTGGTCTGGAAAACCTGGGCATAGTTGAAATTACACTTTGTGTCTCTAGTGACATTCGTTGTAACAGTACGACAATGGGAGGGATACACGCCATCTGCGCGAGTCCGTGGATTGCCCTGGAAGTGCCATTCCTCATTTTTTATGTTGCAACTTTACCGGTGTCCGTCTCATGGACCACATTGGTATGAATGTGGTGTTCACATGTTCTCTACGGTGCCACGACTGAAGACATTTAAAAACTGTTCGTGACTTCACATTTCTCGAGCAGCCCCGCTGGAGAAGACAATGGGCCTCATTACGAGTCCGGCGGTAACCATGCTGGAAATTCCAGCAGGTTAACGCCGGACTCGTATTACCATTCCCCCTCTGTGATTGCCCGAATCACTGGGGCATTGCAACCCCAGTGACCCGGTAATTCCGGAGGTGGAAATCGGTAATTCCCCATTCCCATGTAGTCCCATTGGACTCCATGGCGATGGGGACCATGGAAACACTGGCTTAGTCTATTACAGAGCCGGTGTTTCCATGTCCGCCTGCAGGCGGGTGGTGTTAAACCCGCCAGGAGTGACACCTCCCGCCTGCAGGACTCTTAATCAGCCGGTCCGGAAAGAACGGTGGTGGCGGATTTACCACCACCGTTCTTTCCGGACCGGCAGGGTCGTGATGAGGCCCAATGTATCAGAATTACCATCAGAAATCCTACTTAAACTTTAAGGGCGCCATGGGATTTTGGATTTCCTTGAATCCTTGAAATGTCTCTTCATTTCTGATCCCTTAAAGGAAGGGGGCTGCTTTTTATCCTAAGTGACAGACCTTGGGTGACTGAAAGGGACATCTTCACTGGAATCAGTGAAGGCAGATAAAGAAACCTGCCTTGTCTTTAAGGGGAAGCTCCTCGTCATGGACATCAATAGGGATCTATATGCAAACTCATGTTCTTAGCTCACACTGGGGATCCAGCATTGGTGACACTGGTGATTTGGGGATCCTCAGTTTAAATGGCCAGAATCCACAGGTTTTGGGTGAAAATGACCGCCAATGAGCTCCGTGCTAGCCGGTCTCGAGGACAAACACGGGGCCTTGTCATAGATGGCAATAATAGGGTAAAACATAAAAGAAAATCCCAACAAGAATTTACTGGTTATCTCCAAAGCAGTAGGGTTAAAATACACTGCCTGGTCGCATACAGTTTTAGGATCACTGGGGATTGGGACAGCCGCTGTTCAGAAATCGGGGATCCTTTGGACTGCTGGACCACTTCCAGCTCAGCCTTGCTACAGTCCTCACTTAGAATGAAGCCAGGGAGGACTCTCGAATTGTGATTGCTTGAAAATGATTTGGTCCTGATTCCGCATGGTTCAAATGGGGGCAAATAGGACTTGAGATCAAGACCACAGGTGCTGCTATTGAAGAACAGAGGCCCATGGCTTGTGTCAAGTCTGGTCCTGCTGAATCAAGGGTAATGAGCAGTGCACTGCAGTACCACAAGAACAGACAGTGCTGCACCATTGGGTGGAAACCTGGAAAGTTGCAAGTTCCAATGGGGCTCCCTCAAGTCTGACCTTTGTCTCAGCATCTATTTTTCTGTCTAGAGATTCTTTTCTAGAAATGTACAAGTATCTGAACGTATTATCTCTTTAGTGCCTGTGGGGGACTGGCTAACTCAGGGTTTTACAATGTTTCTAAAACTGAAGCAAGAAGAGTAAGCGTGTGCTACGGAATGCTTGTAGTAAACTATGTTGCCTCATTCTCTCATCCCACAAATGCACCGAAGAGAGAAAGCATCTTCCAAAACTGACCCTCCCTGTTTCCTCCGAATGTCCTACTTCTTAGGTTATGAGTTGTAGGGATTCTATTTCGTCTATATTTTTACAGAAAGCAATTTGTTCATTTCTGAGCTGACAGACAGTCATGGGCAGCACTGTTTTGTAGTTCACCATTTTTATTTAAGCTTGTACTTTTTAGCAGTGAATCAGAGCGGAGTGCTTTCAGTAAGTTCTTTGTTTGCCGCCCTTAGTTCCCCTTTCCTGCTTCCCTTTGCTTTGTGCTACTCGTAGAAAGGTATGCTTTGTATTTGCTCCCTGTAGTTGAATGTTTGCCTGGTTTTACTGGGTGGCTGTGTTAAGTCCTGATACTTGTCAATCATGGTCATGTATTTTGTTCTTCAACCTTTGCAGCTACAGCATCCAAATCCCAGTGTGATTTCCAGAAGCCGCTGCCACATTGTGAATAATGTACCAGATGATGCTGGTGCTCCCTGTGGCGAATCTGAGGATGTTGTCCCTTTTTTTCATGGGAGGAGTCCTTTTCCATAGGGCCAGGGCGTTGTGTCCACAAAACAATAAACCCCCTGGGGGTGGTGCACAGAGGGAGAATTGCATTGGAGAGGAAGCCCCTTATGGGATTAGGGACGGCCCTCCCTAGAGAACATGGTATCCCTGCCAATCAAGTGACCCTAGACACCCTTCCTACAATCCCAAGGACAACCCCTTCCCTAGCAGGCTCATAAGTTGTAGTCGCCCTACCAATACCCTAGAAAGTACTGGGACAAGGAATAAAAGAAGTTACCCAAGTGAAGATTCCTTTCCCAGCACTGTGACGAAGAAGACCACCAATGACTCACAAGGGAGTCATAAGGACAGCACTGTGACGAGGGAGAAGTTTGGAGGTATGAACATTACCTGTTAGGAACCACATTCAGCAGTCTAGTGTTTCCCCAAATCCTATTGGCCAGAGCCAGTATAAAAGGGAAGAGAGACTCGACAAACAAATGACAGCTGGCGAATCCGGCCATACCTTTAAGTTTGCCTAACTAGAGATCAGCGTCATGATCAACATCCTTCAAAATATGAAACCCACAGCCTGCTCTGAAAATATTGTCCCCTCCAAAATAATTCTAAAAGAGAACTTTTTGCCCCCTTTTTAACCAGACTCACCAATGCATCTTTTCGGGACAGCAAAGTGCCCACTGGCATTAAGACCGTTGAAATCACTCGAATTCAAAAGAAGCCTAACCTATACCCTAATGACCCTAAAAACCTCAGACCATCACAAATTTCAATATCCTTTTGAAAATCCTCGATAAAGCAGCATACAAACAATATCAGGCAAATATTGAAGCGCAAAACATCTTACACCGGAAACAATCAGGCTTCAGACCCAATTATAGTACAGAGACCGCACTATTAGAACTTCAGTCTCACTTGCTACAGTCAACCGAAGAGGGCAAATCGGGCATACTGGCCCTTTTGGCTTTATCTGCTGCCTTCGATTTAGTGGAATATGGGATTCTCAAGGAAACCCTCCGTCAAATAGGGCAATGTTCAACCCAAGCTCTTAAATGGTTTCTCTCCTTCCTTACGGACAGAGAAGCTTGCATTTATTGGGGACAAGCAAACTCCCCCAAATCTCCCATCTGGTGCAGGGTCCTGCAAGGAGCAAGCTTATCTCTGCTCCTCTTTAATCTCCACATCAGAGCTCTCTGCGATTTACTGGACACAATGGGCATGTTTTTCTCAAACTATGCTGACAACATGCAACTGGTCCTTGAAATCTCAGCTAACTACGCAAAGGATGCAGCCTCTCCTACTGCTATTTACCATCTTATTGAAAACTGGATGGCGAAACATTGGCTCTGTATAAATAGGGAAAAAACAGAGCTTCTGATTTTCGGCTCACAAGCCTCTCGAAGCAAACTTAATGAGGACTATTTCAAATTCCAAATCGGAACCTATGACATACTGGTCCAGGAGAAAGTTAAAACCCTTGGGATTCACTTGGAAGAATCACTTGCATCTGATGCACATGTGAACCAAATCATAAAATGTTGCAACTATTCCCTTCATCTTCTAAAAAACATCTGACCCTATGTGTCACAGAAGAATACAGCCACAATTGCCTGGGCCACAATACTATCAAGACTGGACTATTGCAATTCTCTGTTAGCGGGGGCATCGGAAGTCAACATAAACAAATGCTAGATAACACAGAACAATGCAGTGCACATCGTAAATAGACTTCGGAAATTTGAACACATCACACAGCACAGAAAGGATTTACACTGGCTGGCTGTACGCAACAGAATTCTCTTCAAGACACTGTCGCTGTTACATAAGTGCATATTTGGCACTGCTCCGTGTTATCTAAAAAAACACAAATCACTTTATAAGCCTGGTATAGCTCAGCGATCTGCAGAAAACTCACCTGTTCAGATAACTCTCTGATCTCTCTCGCCCTGTTCCCTTCGGTTCTGCCCACCCACAAATTTCGTACTGTGTTTTTTGGATTGTCTATTGTGTTTATGTTCCTGCGCCTTGATGCCCACAGGCTTTCAGCGCTTCATAAATATATAAACAAACAAACCTATCTTAGTCCCCTGGACGATACTGGTAGGAGGAGGAAATTAAGAGTGCTGGGAAGAGATACAAATTACTCTCTTAAATTTGTCCTACACTGTGATACAAGTTAAAAGGGGCGAGCTAGTAGAACACTTGGTGTATTTATTTTTATTTTTATTGATCATTTGTTAGGCGCTTTATACAACAGAATTGTGTTTGAAAGCACCACATGGGTAAATGGGAAGGGAACAGGGGAAATAATAACAGTGGCAGGAAACGGAAAAGCAACAATAGTATATGTATATATATACAGTTGTGGTCCTACTAGGCCTTGTGGCATTCGGCCGTGCAAGTACATTAAAGGGAAGTGCAGGGGAGGGGGATAGGATGGGGAGCAGAGGAGTGGACAAGTGCTAGAGTAGGGTCCAACAGGGATGTGCTAATGGGAGCCAGGAGGAGCACCTCAGGCTAAGTGCTAGTACAGGCAGCTTGCAAGGGTGGTATGTGGAGCCACCAGGCAGGGGCCCATAGGGCAATATGGGGGTGGGGGGGTGCTGGTAATGACTGGGAGGAAGGGCCTGAGATACTGCGAGTTTCATGAGAATCAGGCCACCGGTCACAGCAGCAGTGGGGTGATTAGCAAGGACGGGAAAGAGGTAGAGAAGAGCAGAGTTTTTTGCAGCTTCTGGAACTTAAGGAGGTCTGACTCAAATCTGAGAGGAGCAGGGGAGGCTGTTCCAAAAGGAGGCACAAGCCGCGGAGAAAGATCTGCCCCACCCCCCCTTCTGCTAAGAGAAGTGTTTGACAGTCAGAGAGTTGGGATTAGAGGAGCGTAGGGCTCTAGCAGGGGAGTATTTAGAGACAGAGAGTTGGAGATAGCGTGACCCAGGCCCCAGAAGGCCTTGTGGGTGATGCAGAGGGTCTTGAATTTGATCCTTGCAGCCATCGGGAGCCAGTGGAGAGAACCGACCCTGGGCTTGAGGCCAAGGATAACTCTTATAGCCTTGTTCTGGATTAGCTGGAGGGGGCAAAGAGAGGAGAGAAGGCATGAAACCCCCTGGGGATCTCTGTCCCAGCAAAACTCTAGGAAGGGAGCTAGAGAGAACCCAGAGAATCAACCCAGTGGGAGGAGGGACCAAGGAATTTTTTTGTGTGATTTAAAACTAGAGACTGCGCTAGAATCTGACTATGATTACGACTGGACAAAATCAGGATTCTCAGAGAAAAGGGCGAAACCTCCCGATACCCTAATATCACGGGAGACCAATCCATTCAGGAGAATAATTAATGATAACTCACCCGAGACTACAGTCTTTCTGTCATTAACTCAGAACGACGGCCTGGTGAAACCTGAGAACATGGGAGAACCTATTGGAGCTGAAAATAGCACTATATATCCTGAGCAGGCTGAGAACACCATGTCCTGCCCGAGAAAGGTCGGAACACCTGCACTACGGGAAGAAAGACCCAAGTTAATTCCCTAAGATAATGAACCGGAAGCTATGGTCCCCTTCAAATGCGAGGGAGTGATAAAAATGTTGCCCCATGTCCTCCTTATTAACGGTCATGGAGGGACCTGTAGGTGATTTCCGGGGAATAGGGGACCAACCTAGAGAAAATTGCTCCCTAAAACGGACCTCTCCTCTTGTCTCTCCATCCAACAACGAAGTCTGAGGTTCGAGAAAATATACAGACAGCTGTACCAACATCTGTTAGAGAGACTGTATCCCCAGTTGGAGAGGGTGAATCTGCTAGAACAGCGAACACCCTTAACTATATAGACAATTCTGAAACCCAGACAGAACCACAAGAAGTTGCTTCCAGGATTACCACTTCCCTAGGAGAGAGTTTATCCGCTCTTCCTCTAGTAAAGGACAGTCACCCGGAAGAGTTTCAAGCAAAAGTAGACAGTCCACCAAAGTCTACTGATAGAAATCTGTGGGAGACCTTGTTGGGTTGCCTGGTCAACCATCAGATTCAGGCAGAGACCCGCTTTTAAGAAGGTTTAGACAGGGGGGGGGGCATCTGTAGCACGCACACGTAATGGCTGCCTAACTGTAGATCTCCTCTCCGGCTACCATCCTGTTTGATTAAATATCCTATTTAGGTGCACCCCAGAGAGCCTACACTGCGCGATTTCTCCTCAAGACTACCTGGAGTTCATCCGGAGAAACTTTGAGGACATTCTGCTGAAATCTGGTCGAGCTATTGGCAGGTCTAGCGTCGGCATCTACATCGAGACGTGTGTGCCGGAGGGTAGAACCACAAGAATGCTAATCCAGCCCGCGGGCTGGCAAACGCCTTAGGGCCATGAGGTGGGAGCACCTGAACAATGAGTGTACCCTTACTAATTCTGTCTTCAACCGCAGAAATGTAAGGTGGACAGGTAGAGTTAGTTACTAGACCTAGCCACTGAGATATTATTGAGAAAAAAAATAGGTTTCTTGTTTCTAGAAATCCTCAGGATGAGTCAGCCGCTAAATGCATGTCACCACCCACTACTTCGTTATACAGGTTGTTTCTAGAAAATATTTCTAAACACAAAAGGAACTATGAATCAGCAAGAAGATTTGTAAAAAAGGTGTAATCATGAATTTTCAATACTTAATATAACAATGAAGCACACGTCCGCACGACTAAGAATGTAATGTCTTGATAGTTTGGATGTCACATGAGGTTACTCAGCTACTGTGGTTCGTGTGTCTTTTGAATCGTAAGATGTGGTTTTGGGTGTGCGTTTACTGTCATAACAAAAGAACAGGGGACTTCAGGGTCTAATTGTCAGAATTCCTCTTCACTGGTTGACCCCGTAGTGTAGAAGATGAATTCTTCCCACTAATGTAACCCTCTGAATGGTACCAATCACACATACAGAGGGATCAATTAATTGAAAGATATATGGAATTCCCGTCGAGACCCACGTAGCTGTAGAAGGAAGGAAGCACAATTAGTATACAAGTATACTTTTATGCTTGAAACAGTCACTAACACTCCTTCCCCAATAAGCTAATCAAGGGCCGAGCTAATCTCTGAGCATGAGTCATAATTCGTAGTAAGTATTGCAAAACATTAACCACCCTTCTCATAACAACCCCTTAAGTACGAGACTGCCAAGAATACTTTAACTGTATAATAACTTCTTACCATGAATTCCGATATTGATGTACCCGTATTCACTGACACATACTGGAGAAACGAGAAAATCAAACCCTGTATGTTTTATGAGTAATCCTTCAAACAGAAAGTTACCTGTCCCGCGGAACAGCAGAGTCTGTGTTCGCCGGACGGGTAGCGCTCCCACGTTGCAGCAGAGGCTGTCCCCCGGCGCAGCAGAGGCTGTGTCGCTGGACGGCGAATGTTTCCCACGGTGCAGCGGAGGCTGTATTCGCCGGACGGGTAGCGCTCCCACGTTGCAGCAGAGGCTGTCCCCCGGCGCAGCGGAGGCTGTGTCGCTGGACGGCGAACGTTTCCCACGGTGCAGCGGAGGCTGTATTTGCCGGACGGGTAGCGGTCCCACGTTGCAGCAGAGGCTGTCCCCCGACGCAGTGGAGGCTGTGTCTCTGGAATGCTAATGCTACCACGTAGCCGTGATCGTATCGAGAAGGAAGAAAAGGTAACTTAGAAACGCAATCCTTTGAACAAACCGGGTCGTAACCACACAAGCAAAAACAGGCCAAGGAGTAGACAAATTCAAATCCAGGGACGGAAGACGAAATTCAGGAAACCAGGATGTCACCGAAGCACCGGAACAGACAAGGAGGATCCGAAATCAAGGTCGGGTTCAATAGCAAGAGTCAGAAAACCAGGGAATCAGGAAACAAGATCAAAAACGAGGAGCTCCCAGAAACAATACTTGATCAGAAGCACCGAACAAGCAGGGAGGCGGAGTTAAGTAACCAAGAACACATGATCAGTGCCGTGATCCAGCACGTACGTTGCTCCTCCCTAGCAACGTATTACCTAACTTCCATGGCAACCTCCAGCCGCCTCGGAAAGCCGGATTCATAAGTATTCGTTTCCTGGTTGCATGAAGCGTGCGTAGCCTGGAACGAAACCTTGCAGGCATAACACTAATGACATGTCGCTGTTTCAAGATGGCTGCGAATGATGTCACGGTTTGAGGTGGGAGGAGCCTGAACCTCAGGCACCGTGCGAGAAGACACCTCTTCCCGCGTATCGCCGCCATCCTGACAGCGCCTTGGTCATCCCCCGATGAGCGTTGGGCTGTCGAGGAGCAGAACTGCCCTGCTGTTGCACTCGAGGGGTGGCTGCTCTGTACCTGCTACACGCATGCACGATCCTCGTTTAATGGAAGAATCTACAACCTGTGAGGCGATGTGCTGATTGTACGGACCAGAGCCCCCTACCCAGCCACTGACTCCGCAGAGTCCTCAAGTCGAGTCGGAGCTGATCAACAACGACATTGGTTAGGTGCCTGCTGGGGTGGCCTGACTGGTGGTGTGGTGCGGCGTCACGGCCTCCCTGCTGAGCCGGATAGACACGAATAACGCAGAGCCGGCTGATGGTCCTGAGTGGCGCTGTGGGCGACAGCGGAGGACCACACAGGGAAGCTGAAGATCCCAGCCCGAAACTTGTACGGACCGCACCGGTGGAGAACACTGTATATCCCTTCAGCGGTTTGCTGCAGAACCGGGCTCTGTGTAAGAGGGTGGCGGCGGCACCTTAAGGTTAGTGTCGGGACAGCCTGATTCGTGCTGGACAGGAGATCTGTTGGTGCAGACACTGCAGTGCAACATATGGGAGGCATTGAATATCGAAATCCTGGCCCTCAGATGGGTCACGTAAAATCGACCATGATGGGGACAGTTGTACACATAAATCCTGGCGGGGACGCCGAGGCCTGAGCTCGCTGCGAGCTGTCGTTACATTGGGAAAGTACCACGAACCTTACACGGCAGAACCACGCAAGACAGGAGGAGTGCTGGTCGGCCGAGTTAAAATCAATCACGGCAGATGCACGACGCACCGACTAAGGTGCTGGCAACTGCACCCTGGCCACTGACCACGACCCTGGGGAGTTCCCTCACCTCCCTCCCTGCCGCTTGCCCCAAAAACGGAGCGACATGGAAGACTGACCCCAGTGCTCCGATTTTCAGTGATTGCCGTATTAGACTACACTGGCAATATCTGTCTAGCAGCTGAGACACCTAGCCCTTGCTGGACACCACAGGTCTGGAGCTCCGGGCAGCAGTGGGGATGAGCTAGCAGTGGGGGCCCTGATAACCTAACTGTAATATTTGCGCACCTGAGAGGGAACTCGGAGACTATGATACCACACTGGAGGGGTGGCTGGGACAATGGTCTGAACTGGAACTCCCATACAACCGCTGAGATGTCCTGGAAACACGGCAGTCCGCGACACTAAGCTGATACAACTGCGGGACCGAAGACCTAGGTAATTTCTCTATAATACATAGTGAAGGGAAACAGCCCTTACCTTATCATTAGACAGACAACACTTATACTTAACCTGGTTTATTTACCATGGGAAACAGGTGGTGCTGCGGTATGTGGGAGAGCACAGTCCATTCCTTGGGGCTGGCGGCCTCTATGTTTTACAGATTGAACAGAGGACAGTACAATCCGAAACACCATGACAATGTATGCTTGCTAAGAATCACAATCCACAGCATATATGCATGTGTCTGTGACCATCCCCCTTTTTGCTATTCCATAGCACACAGTGTACGGATATACAAACGGCCCTAGGTACACCCAACGAAAGCATTGCAGAAATTGTGTACAGGCCCGTACTAATTACTACCTGACCATGTAAGGTGGTACGTGGCTCCCATTTTTGAACACTAATTGATGGCCTCCGGTCCAGCACCCCAAACTGGTCATACACAGGCGCTGATCCCGCAGAACGAACTCACCTGACGGATCCATCCCTACGCGGAGAATGGGGGCCACAAAAACAAAGCTTCCTCGGTGGGCCTCATCACATTGACACCTCAAAATCAACTGGCTACAGTGAGAATATATACTGAAACCCACCACATAGAAGTATTCGGTGCCGGCAACCGCCTGGCCACATTGTGTGTACTGGACACCTTCGGCCGCCCTGGTGGCTGCTAGCCGACTATAATTTATTCCCAAAGCGATGACAAGAGAAGCCAGCGCCAAGAAGAAGAAAACCAGTCCTATGGATTCCTTCACGAGTAGCCAAGTCCCGGTCAATATTCCACCACCTCAGCTGACCCCTTCACGACATCCACTGAAAACTCCAGATACGACCAACTCCTTGCCACCGTACAAAGCAGATTCATGTCGGTCAACGTGAAACTAGACGACATTGCCGCCACTATCGGCTTACTAAAGGCCCGCGTTGATAAGGAAAGTGCACGAGTTACGGAAGCTGAGAGCAGGATCAGCACCAATGAAGACTCGATCGGACAAAATACTCGAGATATCACACTTTGAAAGGGCGAAATGACCAAACTACGTGGCAAATGTGACGATCTGGAATCCAAGTCTCGTCGCAATAACATCCGCATAGTGGGTGTGGCGGAATCCTTCTGCAAAGGGCCCATGGAACCACACGTGGAAGCACTTTTGAAGACCTTGTTCGGTGAGTACGCCTTTTCGGAACACATTTTGGTGGGGGGAGCCCATTGCATGCTGGCCCCAGTACCCAAAGCAGGCCCCCCCGCACCATAGTCACTAAACTACAGAGACACTGCTCTCCATCTGACGAGGGAGATGGGACCCCTCTGCCTTGAGGGCGACAATATTCACATATATCCAGTTTTTGCTGCGGGAGTGCAGGCGCAAAGGAGGTCATACGACCAAGTCAAATAACAACTCTGACTAAGAAAGGTCCCGTATGCACTGAGATTCCCAGTGGAACTGCGAATACAGCATGGAGGCCGTGCACACTGTTTCAAACATCCTACAGCGGCCATGGACTACATAGAGGCCACAATTCCTTTTCCGCCACAGGGAAGGGGTGCAGATCAAAATTGTCTCGAAAAGCCCATTGTTGACAGGAGAGACCCAGCTGACTAATCGAGTTATGAAATGATATGGCATTTATAACGCGCCTAGACACAAGTGTTTCAAGGCGCGACGAGGCAATGGAGGGGGAACAGAGGGAAGACAGACAACGATATTACTAGGCCAGGTGACATTCAGATCGCGCAAGTGCAAGGGAAGGGGGAAAAGGAAAGTACAGGGGGAGAGGGGAGGGGAAAGTGCTGTACATGGGATAATAAAAATAACAAGATAAATAAAAGAGCGGCCAGCTGGTGGCAAGTGCAAAGGTGAGTGCAAGCATAAGTGCTGGTAGGGGGACTGTAGGGATACAGAGAACAGTCCCCAGGTGCAGGGGTTGACAGGGAGGCAGTGCAGGGGTGCAACTGGCAGGGCTTGGGCCCGAGAACAGATGGGTGGCCAGGTAGCCAGTGCAGTAATAGTATCAGCCAGGACTTCAGCAGGGGAGAGGGGGAGAGAAAGCAGAAGCAAAGAGGAAGGTTTTAAGTTGCTTCCAGAACCGAAGATGGTTCTCCTCAAGTTTCAGGGAGGCAGGGAGGCTGTTCCAGAGGGAGGCCGCAGCAGAAGAGAGAGATCTACCACCAACTTGTTGCTTGGAGAAGCGACTGACCCTGAGGGAGGTGGAGGCGGATGAGCGAAGAGCTCGAGAGGGAAGATATTTAGGAAGTGAGAGTTGAAAGTATTGAGGCCCCAGAGCACAGAAGGCCTTGTGGACGATGCAGAGGGTTTAGAACTTAATCCTTGCAGCTACTGGGAGCCAGTGCCGAGATTTCAGTCCTGGTGCGATACGATCCTTGGGCTTGAGCCCAAGAACAAGTCTTGTAGTCCTGTTCAGGATGAGTTGCAGAGGGCTGATAGTAGGAGCAGGAAGATTTAGAAAGAGGCTGTTGCAGTAGTCCAGCCTAGAGAGCACCAGAGCTCTGGAGATAGTGAGCTTCTGGGGGAAGGAGAGGAAGGGAAGAATACCTCTGAGGAGGTGCAGTTGGTAGTGTGACTTCTTAGAGACGTCAGAGATGTGAGGAGAGAAAGAGCGTGGATCCCCTCTCCTGAACACAACATCCTTTTAACATTTGCAATATGAAAAGTGGGTGTCTGGGTAGCACCAACCTATATTTGTTTCAAGCCGGATTGGGTTGTGTCCAGTTGCGGAGGCTGTAGGCCGCAACACACGCACCTCCGTAGAGTTCCACAAGTTAATGAGAGGGTTTCATCATCATGTTGGGGTTGATGGTGTGGGTGGGGCATGGAGAAGTGTTACTCTTGGCACCAGGCCGAGACTTGTTGGGGTTGTTAAACGTTCAAAATCAGAGAGTTATGTTGCAGCAGGCACTACCCGTTGAACAGGTACGTATCAGTGCACGGGGAACAATGCTGAGATAAATGATGAGCACAACACATGTCGATAGGGGGTTGACGATTAAGTTACTCTCATGGAATGTCCGAGGGCTAAACAACCCAGTGAAAGCCAGAAAGGTTGCGGCATATGTAACTAGGCATAGCCCACAGATACTTCTTTCACAGGAGACACATGCACTTAGAAATGTTAACACTAGCTTTCATTCATGCTGGGGGCCCCTTCGGTACTATACGGAGTACTCTGCCCATCCCAGAGGAGTTCTCACACTGATTCACCCAACACTGGGTTTCCGATACCTGAACAGTAAAATAGATGTCCAGGGCAGATATGTGCTGGTCTGGTGGCAGGTGGTAGGTCGCCCAATAGTGATAGTCAACACCAATGGACCAAATATTGAAGATCCAGAATTACCGAACAATACTAGATATGCTGGTTGCGTTGGTGTTGTGGGGGTGAGATTTCAACACAATCCTTGATTTGTCTCAAGACTGATCCTCCGTTGCTCCCCGCTGGCTCATAAAGGCTGCATCCACCCTAAGACAGATAATGATACAAGCATCCCTGATTGACACGTGGCGTGTGCTACACCCACAAGAAAAGCGGTTTATGTATTACTCGTCTGTACATGATTCAGAGTCTTGTATAGACTACTGGCTCATTAGCTTGTCCCTTTCAGGTGCAATGTCTAGTTGTGTGATTTACCCCCGTATCCTTTCAGACCACTCCCCAATATCCCTTACCATGATCCTGCGACATACTACACTGCACGCCAGACACTGGAGGATGCCCCCCACTATACTTGGAGACCCCCATGTATGCAAATCACTCCACAGAGAGATAGAAGAGTTTTTTTAATTGAATGAAGGGTCGGTAAATAATCACACTACTTTATGGGAGATGTTCAATGCGGGGGGCGGGGTGTCATCATGGCAAAGTCCACTGGGTTGCTGACATCCGTTAGGAAATAACTGGGTATAGCGGAAGCTAAATTAGCTATGCTTGACATTGAATACAGTACCACACAAAGTAAGGAAACCCTTTCCGATATCCACATGGCATTGAACGAATTTAATAAGCTGGCAGATAGAGAAGTCCTATATATAACCACCCCAGCTTGGGCCTGTAGAAATGGAGAAAGTAACAAGGCTGTTCAATTCCTAGCCAACATGCTTAAAGCAGAGGTTTACCGTAATCCTATTGCCAGCATTCAGACTGCACATGGGATGATGGTGAACCGAGAACAGGACATTAACATCACAAGTATTGACTTTTATAAATCCCTGTACTCCAACCAAGACGTTAAATCTAAGGAAGAGATAGCTAGCTACTTGCATGAGCTTGACCTCCCGACCCTTACCCCAGACACACGAAATGCATTAGACACACCCATCACGCTCAATGAAATTACCACCGCAATAAAGGCACTAGCATCTGGCAGAGCCCCAGGCTCGGATGGCCTTGGAGCCAAACTATACAAGGAGTTCCATGACAAACTGGCCCCTGTACTGCCGAGGGTGTGGAGGAAGCACTGGATCATGGCACACTCCCTGAATCTATGCGCAAGGCGGTTATCACAGTCCTCCTTAAACCCTGGCGCCCCACACATGACATGTCCTCATATAGGGCCCTCACCCTGATCAATACGGACGATAAAATCTTTGCTAAAATCCTTGCGACCAGACTCTTACCATACATGTCCACCTTGGTCCACCCATGACCAAGCGGGCTTTATTCCTACCAGATCCACGGCCATAAATTTACGACGACTTTTCGGTGTAATGGCGCAAATTGACCCGAGGGCAAACGCCGCTATTGCTGCGCTAGATGCCAAAAAGGCTTTTGATTCAGTTTCCTGGTCCTATTTATTTTTAGTGCTTGAATGGTTCGGTCTGGGTCGATACTTTCTTAAAAGTGTCTGATTGCTCTACACAAGCCCGGGAGCGAGAATCCTTACTAACCATAGCATGTCTTCTTTCTTCACCCTGGGTAGGGGTACTAGGCAGGGATGTCCTTTCTCTCCCATTTTGTTTGCACTTACAATAGAACCCATGGAGGAATTTGTCCGGAAAAACCACGCGCATAGGGGTCTCAGAATGACAGGACCCCTGCAGATAATATCTCTTTATGCTGATGATACCTTGCTATATATCCTTAACCTGAAAAACAATCTAGAGCCTATTATGGCGGACATTCATGTGTTCTCCAAATATTCCGGGTATAAGATCAATGTCTCAATGTCTGAGCTGTTTCTATTAACCCCCAGCACTGGAGATTTATCTGACATAAGCGGGTTCAAGTGGTCCCCTACCCGTGTCCGCTATCTGGGTATTGTCGTATCTGACGGAAAACCATGGGGAACTCCTGCAGACGCCAACTACTAAATTACAGCTGTGGTCTAAGCTCCCTATTTCCCTATATGGCCGATTCTGGTTTGATCCCGACGACACAGGCACACATATCCCTTTAGAGAAATACGCTGCCTCCCCCTCCGATGTCCGATCGGTTATCTTCTGCCCCAAGCACAAAGATT